>NW_022195323.1:0-425451 GCF_008641045.1 Pistacia vera | reverse complement strand
GTTGTAGATATATTTCTTAGCGTTCTACATCATTTTGAATCATCTCAATCGGAGCTCGGATGAGAGAGTTATGCCCAGATTAAGAAACAACATCGAAACTGTTCGAATTCACTTAATTAGTTCCGTTTTGCAATTAACGCCTCCATTTGCATCCTAAATCAAAATAAAATAATAATAAGTACAATTAAGCAAAAAATACGTATAAAAGACTAAACATTAAGGGGGGTAAATATGACATTTTGCATTTCCATCATTTATGGTTTCTAATTTAAGTGAATGAAAAATGACTAGTGCTGGTGGAAGACGGTGGTTAGTGTTGTTGGTATACGACGGCGGCTGGCGTTGGTAGTGGAAGACGGTGGCCGACACTAGTGGTGGAAGAGGATATATGGCTAGTGGTTTATGGTTACTATTTTGAGAGATTTTTCATACATTTAGGGGAGGCAATTAAAATTTTGAAATTTGTTTTTTTTTTAGGGGAACTGACGTGGCAATTAAGTGAGGTGGCATCTGCCATGTCAGTTAGTATAAGGGTTAATAAGATTTGGTTAGTGTAGATAGCATTACTCAAACCTGGAAAATGTAAAATTTTATGCCTAAATGTATGAACAAATATGTATTTACACAATTTTTTTTTTTTTTTTTAATAATGATTTAGAAAATTAACTTGAAAACAATTTGGACTTGCACTTTTAGATCAACTTTCGTTGCTTATAAAGACTAAAGTATCCAATTAGAATGCTCCAAGTGGACACTTTATTCTATCCCACCAGAAACCACCAAAAATGCCCCATGAAAAGGTCTCCAAAATAGAGTTAAGAAAACAAACCTTTACCTTTATGTGAAGCCCAACATACCTTGTTAGAATGTGAAGTTGTCTTGAAATTGCCTTAGGCTTCTGTGGGCCTCCTTAACAAAAGTGGGCATCAATAGTCGGTTATTGAAAAATTGAAATCCCTACAACTTACTTTTTTTTTTTTTTTTTTTTTTTNATAGAAAAGGTCCATTGACCAAATGCCACCCTATTTGCAAAAACTTGAGGACAAGTTGTAAGGTCATTTTGATTTTCATCAAGAACAATTATCAAGTTTTTCATTAGATAGAACAACTAAACCAATCCTATATTGTATGCACAAATGGATTTCAAGTCATAAGTACAGAAAGGAAACCACAAGAATAAATAGTTGAAGCATGAAACTAAGGACAAACCGACCATAAACACGATAATAACCAACTCTTGAAGCTGAATATGAAACCAAATTGAATGAAGAAGATAACATGACTTTACCTTCCCAATGACTGACCACTTGTTATTATGCCAAGACTGTCGAATTCTCATGTTACATTCATGAAATTCTTTAAGTTGAATGGACCCAAATAACCTAATGACAAACCAGTTCTTCCTCAACGCCTTTGCAACTTTGCCTACCCTCCAACATTGAGAATCAAACACCTCAGCTATATCACTGACCATCCATCTTTTCCCAGTCTCATGCGGTGGCTGAGGCCTAACATCCTCCACATGAACCTTCTCCAAAACTGGCTCTCTTTTGTGGTTCACAAGGAATTTGTACTTAACAACATAGTGATTTCTAGATGCTGAAATTATAGTTCCAGGAAACCAAGAGCCACCTGGATCATGTTCTCTTCTTAATACCTCCACTGAGCTCCCATTCCTGAGCTTCGTCATTCCAAAACTCTGCCAACTTTAAAACTGAAAAATCCCAACATCAGTGCCAGAGTTTCATTATTTCCAAATCAAAATTAATATAAAAATAAAAAAACCCAAATAAAACGGGAAAATGTTTATCATCGTCAACTGTTACTGTCAACAGTTCAAAACTGCAGATAGAAAGTACACACAAGTCTGTTGTCCAAAATAAACAATTTCCATAAACCATCCACAAATATACTCTGAGACTTCTATTTTGCCAAAACAGATCAAGAAAATTTATAATTTTGAACATCTAAAGAGTTCAAAAATTTGAATTTTCAAATCTCAGACTTCCTATTCAAAGAAACCCAGCCATCTTCCAAAGAGTAACAAAATTTTAGGAAAATAAAAAGAGATAAAAGGATTGCTGCAACCAACAAAATCATAAACACCAGACTGTAGCAAACGAAGAACATTCTACACAAAACCATGAAACCAGTTTTACTTAACAAAGAATATCAACCACAAACTGTACCAAATCAACATAATAAAGATGCAATCTCGAAAAGCTACTCGAACATCATCTTCATCTTGCCCAGTTTTCAGCAGTCCTCACAAATACCCAGTAACAAAATTCAGAAAGACAACAAAAATTCTAAAGACCGCAAGAAAAAAACACCAACCCAGAAATTAAAATCCTCAGATGACATAATATTTAAGGAAAAAAGAATGAATTATCAACCAAGAAACCAACCAAAATGAAAGCCACCCTTCTTGAATTTAAAAATAGTCTTATTGCATGATAAAATTATAGCATCACCCCACCAACAAAAAAATTATCAAAGATTGAGAAAAATTGAGTGGCACAGACCTGGAAGTGATGAAGAATGAAACGAACAGGACACAGCTTTGTTGTGATCATGACAACATCTAAATTCTTAAATTACTACAAAACTGACAGTAACTTAAACCGGTCTGAAGTTTTGGTATTATCACGTAATTGTCTCACCATTCGGAAAAAAAAAAGGTAATGGACCATTGATTTTTAGTAAATTTTTCTTGTATTTAACCTCACATTTTTCATCTGGACAAAACTTCCATGTTGATATTGGACATTGTGACTAAATGTGTTGAAAATCAAGCTCCTTGAAGAGGCCCATCTCCCCTCAAATCCATTACTTTTTTTGTCAAACAATTTGGTCCATGCATGTCAAGCAAGTTTGACCACATCCATATTAGCATTTTAATTGATGCCATGCCCAAATTTTTGTGTACTGGACTTAGAACAGTAACAATAATAACTCTTGAAAAAGATATTAATATCGTAGCAGTTTATGGATGTGAGATCACTTGAAAGATTAGTTGTATAATATATTTATAATGAAATCTAAAAGAAATGATAATGATGATGATGGGAGCAATATGTAGGTTGATGGATCTAGAATGAAGAATAATTAATATGAAAGGAATTAAGAAGGGACGGCATGCACTTTTTTCATAAAAATATGAATTGGGTAATGGATGTAATTATCATTAGCATGACATAATATAAAATTGGAATAATTGGGCATGTCATGTCATGTATATGAGATAAGAATTGAATATGCTATATCAATTTGTGACCCAACCCATATCCATATCCTCGAATTCAAGCTTTTTAAGAATTAAAAGCAATGTTTAGAAAACCACACCTGGTCAAGGGTTCAGTTCACGGTTTGATCGTTTGATTGATCGGATTGGCAAAAATTGTAAATTAATCCTTTAAATTTTAATATATTATAAAAATACCACAAAAAATTCTGAATTGGTCCCTAAAATTTAATATATTTTAAAAAAAACCAAAAAATTTATGAATTAATCCCTAAAAGTTTGAAATAATGTAAAATATCCCTAGAAAATTATGAATTAACTCGTATAAGTTAAAAATCTAACAAAACCCCCCCAGAACTTGAACTAGACAGGAGAGGCTACCGGTTCCCGGTCCGACCAGCCGGTCCGATCTAGTTTTCAAAACATTGATTAAAAGAGTTTGATAAAAGTATCAAGTTAGTCTTCAAGTTTAAAAAAAAAAAAAAAAGACATTTCAACCTATATTTTTTAGAATAATGAATAAAATATAAGAGGGTCTAGAATGAATAAAATATGACAAATGGGCTAGACCAAGTTGAGAGCCCAAAATCCAGAAAGTCGGCCCAACATAAGCTACAGTAAGTTGTTGACTGGCATGACATGTGGCACAATGAGAGAACATATATCAAGCGAGAAATGCTAGATGTACAAAGACTCCTACAAAGAGTCTTTGTACAAAATGATGTGATAGCTGTCACACCACTAGTTTGTGAAAAGAAAGAGAAGATTGATGTGAAACTAGTGGTGTGTTAGATGCCACATCACTTTGTACAAAGACTCTTACACTCTTTGTAAGAGTCTTTGTACCTTTAGCATTTCCCATATTAAGCATATCCCAACTAAATTAAGACTCAAACACTTATCCTACTACCTAAAAGTAGGAGACCGTTTTCTCCCCTACTTCTCATTATCTTAGCAAAAACGTTGAGCAACATCCACCATATTCAGGCCAATAATGTTGCCAAAATCATGGCATGTGACCTTGAAAAGTTTCCCCATTTTATGAAGGCTCAAGCTATATAAATCCCCACTAGGGGCCAATTTAAGGGTAACCTAACACTACACACTTAATCTCTCCTCAATTATTAATTATTATTAATCTTGATCTAATATCTAGTTTGAGTATCGAAATTTTACTTATCGTAGGTGTTGGATGAATCTATGGGTTTAGGTAAGTTTGATTGTTCAAGCAACAAGAATTCTCTTGGATGATTTTTCACACAAACAAAAATCATGTCAAAAATTAAAATACCTTTTGTTGACAATAGTGTTCCATTAGGCCTAGTCCACAACAATTGGGCCAAGATGGGCAACTATGAATTGTGGGCTTGGGCTTGAGTGAATAAAAGCTTGGATGTTGGGGAACTATGGGCTTCGTTGTCTACAAAAGAGTAATCGAGGTTAAAAAGGGGCTCGCAGAACTGCTTGCTGGTGTGTCTTCTTTGATCCTCAAGTTAATGGTTTTTCTCACAAAAGTTTATATAGTTTAGAATACAAATAAATTATTTAACTCTTCTGAATGGGAGAAGAATGTTTCTGCTTCACAAGATTCTAGGTTGTGAATGAATTGGACGGTGTGTTCTTCCTCAATTTAGACCTGTGGACTTTTGTGTGATGGGATACATTTAGTAAATCAAGGATGGTTTTAATTTTTTACTTCCAATGATCAAACCAACTAGAGGTGGGCGCTTGGGCCAGTCCAAATTGGCTGGGACCGGTCTTGGGTCTATCACTTTTATGAGGGCCCAGGCCGGTCCTAGCCCAGGCCGGTCCTAGGCTTGAGACCGGTCCTATGCAGGCCTAACAAATGTGCAAGCATGTATAGAACAAGTTCTGAAATTAATCGGGCTTGGGCCTTGGAGAAGGGATCAGCCTAGGCCCGATCACCCTTCTCCAAGGCCCGAGCTGGTCCTAAGACTGGGCTCGAGCTTTTTGCCTACCTCTAAAACCAACTCCTCTCCTCACTGGTCCCACGACCATACTTTTTTGTCTAAGTGGGTCTCTTACTCCAATTGACACGTAAAGCTCTTCTAAAAGTTTAGTATGAGGTTATGAGCAAGTGTCACCTGGCCTTTTAGGGTTATGTTGAATAATTTCATAAGACTCTTAGAGTGCATTTGGTTTAGGAAATGTTGTATTACTAAGAATATTATATTAATGAGAAGATAGATTACTTTGAAGATTACTGAGAATATTTAGGGAAATGTGTTTGGTTAGGTTGGAATAAATTGGTAGGTATGTTATATTTATATGTTTAGTTGGGAGGAATAAATTGGTGGGTATGTTATGTAGATTACTGAATTGCCCTTCTATTTTAATATTATTATTATTTTAGATAATTTTTAACCCCCTACATTTGCTAATTTACTAAAGACCCCTACAATAAAAGTTTAAAAATTAACTAAAGCACCCCAACCACCCAAGAGGGCAGTCGGCCAATCACCACCGCCGAACGTTCTTATTATCATTACAATAAAAATAAGTAAAACAAAAAGTAAAAAGATTATAATTATCTTTTTTTTCTAGGTCATTAGAGTTATAAATTTTAAGAAATTTGTGAGATGGAGACCAGTGAATATAGACGGGTTAAGAGGAGTGCCAATTTTGCCCTTTCATTATTTAGTTTTTTGTAACATCTATTAGTTTTGAGGTAAGTATATATTTTGAAAAGTTTCGGATTAAAATGTCATGTGTTAAAATTTGAGAACTAAGTAATACTTTTACAATTTCAAAACTTCGAGGACTAAAATGTCTTTTTAATTTAAGCTTTCTATTATTCTTGTTTCAATGCCATCACCTGAATTGTCATTTTATTACAAGATGATTTTTTTTTCTTTTTTCTTTTTTTTGGTCAGAATGAAGTATCTATTCCTTAAAAAACAAGGCATACATATGAGAAAACAACATACATATGACAGTCATAGACTAGAAGACAAGCAAACTAATCTAATTGGATGTTAACATGGCTTATCCTAAAGACAAATCCTCAATATACTTGTAGGGCAAAAAGACAACCAATTCAAAGGCAGAGAATCTGACGTTGTCAACCTTGCAACCTCATGCTCTAACATATGAGCTTCTCTACAGGTCCACTGAAACTCAACTAAGGAACAACTGTGCGCAAGGTTGTGTATATCTCTCACAATACCATCAATCTCCCAAAAAACCTTTTCCTTCCTACAGGCTATAATAAGATCTAAACAATCTGTTTCCAGTAAGACCCTACTCAAACCCAGATTGGCTGCCAAAACTATAGCTTCCCTAATAGCTAGCGCCTCTACTACAAGGGGGTTGTAGCGTAATTTTTTTTGCTTGCCTTGTTAATAACATACCTTTGTCATCCCATATTACAATTCCCATCGCTCCATTATGAGAGTGCTTCATAAAAGCTACATCACAGTTGATTTTAAACCAATCGGGGGGGTGGGTGCGCTCCAATTATTATAGAGTGAGGTGGAGGTTGGGTGCTCAATCACGTTAACGGAAGGCTTGCAGGATTTGACTTCCATATTTAGCATTTTAACTTGTTGAATTGCCTGCATTGGATTAATTTTTGCTCCCCAAAACACCACTTCATTTCGCATCTTCCAAATTACCCAGCAAAGATTGGCAATGAAGACTTTGGCACTTTCCGGTTTTTCCAAAGATGAAGACAACATCAAGAATTTTTCCAACAACCAGTCTTCCAGTTTGACAACCTATAGGTTTCTAACATCCTATTGGAAATCAGTGGCAAACTAGATCAGATGAGTCCAAGCGCATCCTAGAATAAGATGTTCCATAGATTCTACAGCATCATGGCATATTGGGCACAAAGAGTCTGAAGCTGTTTTCTTCTTAAATAAATTTTCT
Organism: Pistacia vera; assembly: GCF_008641045.1. Taxonomy (NCBI): domain Eukaryota; kingdom Viridiplantae; phylum Streptophyta; class Magnoliopsida; order Sapindales; family Anacardiaceae; genus Pistacia; species Pistacia vera. The sequence continues at coordinate 418,316 of NW_022195323.1, read as the reverse complement.
TTGGTAGAAATTGCATTATTACAAAGCTGCCATATAAACACTTTTATTTTTGGCAATGTTTGTAAGCCCCATATTTCGTTCCATAGTTATTTGTCAACCACCTAGGATGTTGATTTATTGTTATTTTTGCTAGGAAAAGCCTCCTCCTTGGACTGGTGGTAACCTATCTTCACATCATAGATTCCATTAGACTTGTGAGGCCAAACAATTTGGTCAGGATCAGTGTTCCAATTTACAGGAATAACTACCACCTTTTTTGCATTTTCAACCCCATAGACTTCAACTAATTTATGATGATCCCAAGATCTACTAGTCGAGGAAAACAAGTCCTTCACTTTCTGATCTATTTGTACAATGGGCTTAATGTCTTGCATTCCTGGTGACATCCAATTGTCATCCATAATTTGAACAGAGTTGCCATTATTCACCTTCCAAATTGCTTTCTCCTTGAGAAGACTTATGCCAAACAACAAAATCTTCCAACCCCAAGAACTATTCTTTTTGCATGTTGCCTCCCAAAAGTTTTTTTGAGGGAAATATATGGCTTTCAAGATTTGCACCCATAACATATCAGGATTCAATAGAATTCTCCATACTTGTTTACTCAACAGAGCCTAGTTCATTTTGTAAAAGTCCCTAAATCCTAGCCCCCCTTCTTTCTTGCTCTCTGATAGCTTTTTCCATCCAACCTAATGAATTCCTTTCCTCTCCTTGCTTTTTTTCCACCAAAAGTTAGTCACACTCATGCATAATTTAGCACAGAAATGCTTAGGGAAATTAAGAATGGACATAGCATAGTTAGTTATGGATTGCAAGATAGCTTTAATAAGCACTTCTTTACCAGCTGATGACAAGAGTTTTTTTTTCCAACCCTCGGTTTTTTGCTTAACCCTCTCCATGATCCAACTCAAAGTTTGTGTTTTGGTTTTTCCCCAAGAAGAGGGAATCCCCAAGTATTTTGAAGGAATGTCCCAGCAAGAGATGCTCAAGGCCTTGGAAATTTAGTCCTTGACTTCATTTTTAGTATTACAAGAGAAAATAAGGCCAGACTTGCTAAGATTGATCCTTCGTCTTGATGCAATAGAATAGACATTAAGAGTCTCCATGACTTCATAAGCCTCAGCTTCGTCAGCTTGCAAAAAAAGAACTACATTGTCAGCAAAAAACAAATGAGATAGGGCAAGAGTAGACCTAGCAAGTTTAATACCTGAGATTTTCTTTTCAAGCAATTTCTTATGCAGCATCAAGGATAGAGATTCACTGGCTAACACAAAAAGGTAAGGGGACAATGGGTCCCCTTGCCCTTTGAGGGTAGAATAAAGGGTCATACTCACCATTAATCTTTAATCTACAAGAGATTGAAGTTACACAATACTTAATCTTTTGCACCCACTTGTCGCACAACCCAAAAGCTTTCAGAATAGCTTGCAAAAAGTCCCATTCAAGTATGTCATAGACTTTATTCATATCAAGCTTCACCACCACTTCTCCATGCTAGCCCTTAGTCTTTTTCCTCAATGGGGATAAAAATTCAAAATCCTTCCATGCGACTGTTTTACAAAGAAGAACTCATAATAGAATTGTTAGATTGAAGAATGACGATGGTGTTTGGGAGGAAGATGAGATCCGAATTAGACAGAACTTCCAAGAATATTTTCAAAGTCTGAATCGAAGGATTTATCCTAAGCGTTGGCTTACATTCCTTCTCTTGTCACCGAGAGAAATAATGAAGACATGTCTCAACCAATGTCCAGTTATGAAGTAGAGAAGGCAGTCTTTGGACTTGGCGATTGTAAATCTCTAGGACCGGATGGCTTTAGCAGTTTGTTTTATAAAAAACATTGGAATATAATGAAGAATACCATATACAAAGCTGTTGAAGACTTCATAGAGAATGGCTATATTCCTACCGAGGTAAATGAGACTTTTATTGCACTTATTCCAAAAGTTAAGTGCCCTGAATTTATGAGCCAGTACAGGCCCATTAGCTGTTCAAATTTCATCTATAAAGTGATTGCAAAAGTGTTAACTAATCGTCTTAAACCTCTTATGAATTCCCTGATTACAGGATGATTTAGTAACTGCCTACTGCCTCACTTTCTATCTTTGGGCTTCATGATGACTATAATGGATCAAGGCCTAAAATGAGATAACTATCTAAAGCCCCACTTCAGATAAGACCTTATGTAACAATAGGTAAATTTTATTAAATGACACTATTTGAAGCCTTGAATTGAGAAGTAGCATTTTCTGGAAAATGTATGAAGAAATAGCACAATCCCAATTCACTCAATATTTTTAGAAGAAGTTACCTCCATGTATAAATAAAACATAAATTATTCACTCATCTTCTTCAACCCTAACCTACCCCTACCTCCATTGCTAAAATTCAAACATTCAACCCTAAACTGATACCCAGGGGCGGATCCAGCACATGGCCCGCCCTCTATTTATTTTTGGACCCAAATTTTTTATTTGCAAGAATATATATAACATATATATTAACATTTACATATATATTAGGTGATTATGTATATGTATAACATATATATTAACATTTACATATATATTAAGTATTATATATATGTATAACATTTATATTAACATTTACATATATATTAGGTAATTATATATATATCTATAACATATATATTAACATTTACATATATATTAGGTAACTATATAAATGTATAGATTGAATCACAATAACATAATATCATTTCTTTAAAAAAATTAAATATATCTTCTTCTGTATGCAATTTTATCAATAATCATTCAGAAAATTAGAACATTATTGTATATATATATATATTTTTTTTCTGATATGACTTGTCTAAATTTTTATATTTTCGTATTATCAATATATATTATATATAATAATAGAAAACATCTTTAGAATCAAATCATTGATATAATTATATAACAATTAAAAATATATTTTTACTTTTGGCTTATAGATATTAACTTATGACTTATATAATTTAAGTTAGGAAATAATATGCTTTAATTTGCACCCGAATATTTAAAAATATCTTGATAATTGATTCTAATTCCATGATTATAAGATTATCTCCTTATTTTAATTTCTAATGAAAGATTATTATGGATGGATTTTAAGATCTATAATTAACTTATTTCTAAATCTTCATTATTAATTTACTTTTTTTAGACTCTCCTCATTTAAAAAATAAAAACCTTAAAAAAAATTTTCCTTGTCTCTTGGTCTAATGAGTAATATACTTTTTGAATTAAAATAAAAAATAATACTTTTACTAATCATTCACAAAATTATATATATATATATATAGTAAAATCTCTCTATAGTGATACTCTATATAGGAATAAACTCTATATTGTAATAAGTTATAATTTTTCTAATTCTCATCTTAAGAAAGTTGCCTCCATATAGTAATACTTATCTGTATATTGCTAAAAAAAAAAAATGTTATATTACATTAAAGGTTTAGGATAAAATAAAATATTTATCTAAAGTTGTTTGAGATAATGATTTATGCTTCAGAGTTGTTACTACATCATTTAACTTGTGCGTAGATTACTCGTTAACATGAACATCTTTTTGTTGAAGCCAAATATTTCTAGCTTCTCAAGTATGTTTAGAGTTTCTTAGCACAAAACTTTTATATTTCCATATTATCATCCTCATGATTATTTCTTTTATCTTCTTGTCTAATTATAGCAATTATTTCTTCTTTAGTTAAAACATACATGACTTATTGCTCATTTGGATAATTGAGAAAGACAATATCCATTCGATTAGTGCAATGAAGTTGTTGAATCCGATCACTAAATTCTACAATGACTCTTTGATTCTCCTCATTCACTTCATTTGTAACTTGCAATTCATCAACATTGGGGATCCTAATTTTGTAATGATTAAAACAATTAGCAATAGTACGTTGTTAGGAAACAATCTAACTCAGGGCAGCGGAAAACAAAACTTTTAAAGCATAGATCGTTCCCATTAAAACAAGATCAGGGCACAGATTAAACAGTTTATATGTTACATAAAAAATATGCAGTAATATGAACGATCAGATTAAAGTTTAGAGTTCATACGCACGTTTGGAGGCTGCTTCAAAATTGTCTCTAAATCTTTTCGCTACCGATCCAAGAACAGGATCGAACCAACGGTAATCCACACGAAGATAACCTGAAGAGCTAAATAGGGATTTGCTAGATCCTCTTTAGCTTCAAGAACTAAATCAAGAATCAAGGAAACTTTGATTCAATAAAGCAAGGGTGGCGTAAGATTTGGGAAAGGGCTGTGTTTTTCTTTCAATGAAGAATGATTGAATACTTCTTGTATTTCTCTCTTCTCATTACTTTTGAAAATCACAAAAACCTTGCATTTATATAGTGCACATGAAACCCTATTCCAATAAGGAATAGACTTGGGCTCCAACCCAAACAGCCCCTATATCCAAACACTCCCAATCATGATATTTTATTTTAATTATTATTATTTCCAATTAAACTCAATTAATATATTTATAGAAATATATTAACATTTAATAATAATAATAATAATAATAATAATAATCCATTTAAATATATGTGTACATATATTTAAATATAATCTCACTTATTTAATTTTAATATCAAATTAAATATAGGCAGTAACCTCAACAAATTTAATTGCACTGTGAGATTACCAAAATACATTTTCACCCTAAAAGATGAAAACACCCCTTGCACAAACTGATTCTTAAATTATCTTCTATGTGTGTGACCCATAGGCTCCTCATCATACCAGCAATGTGTAGTATTGTGATTAACACCAATTAATCGTCTCACTACACACAGACCAAGATTAGCCCCTAACAAGGCATCATGGCCACCCGATAGATTCGGATTCAGCGAAGCAGCTACCTATCAATGATATGGCTACTGTGCAATCAAATCCTTCCATCATCTGTTATCTCATCGAGACTGAGGTACAGAAATAGTGTCAACCTCAATTACTCTCGATATATATGTATTCAGTTGTTGGACCAATGACTGTAACAATAAATTAGATTGAACAACAACTCAATCTCACTGTGGCCACAGTTTTAGTGTCATTGCCATTTACTGAATTGTGTCGTGAGATAACTTCTCCCGTACCGAGGAGTGATGAATCCTCTGTCGATCTACCATAGTCTTGATACACTCATCGATGCAGTCAATCACTACCGTATTAACAGCTCTGAATAAAACTTCATTGGGCTAGTGACCAATCGGTGCACAAGGCGCTCTGGTGATCTCAGCGTCGAACGTTGTTGCTATCGACTCCAGTGTAGGATCGAACCTGCGTATCCCCCAAACAATCTAACTAACAAAGAGGGATTTGCTAGATCCTCTTTGGCTTCAAGAGTAAGAAGAAAACAAATCAATGACATTGATTCCAAAGCCAATCAACTGCCGGGGAATGGTTTTCAAAAGGTGCTGCTTTGTGTTTTTTGTTTTAACAAGAAAAATCGATTATAACAAATCACACACTTTTCTATTTATAACTTAAAACCATTTTCCCTAATCCCATACGGAATGCTTGGGCTCAACCCAAACCCCCATGTTGCCAAACACTCCCAATTTGAGTTCTTTTATTTCCATCATTATCTCAATTAAATCAATTATATATAGATATATATATATAGATCTATATATCTATATATATATATATTATATATATATATCTCTATAATAATATATAATATTATATATTATATGAGAATATCTATAATATATATATATAGATATATATATACTATATCGAGATTATATAGTATATATATTACATTTAACATAATGAGAGTATTTTAAATATTTGTAACACTATATTTAAACGTATTTCACCTTCAATCTAAAAGAGATTGAAGTTACACAATGCATAATCCTTTGCCCCCATTTGTCGCAAAACCCAAAAACTTTTAGAATAGCTTACAAAAAGTCCCATTTAAGTTTGTCATAGGTGTTGTTCATATCAAGCTTCACCACCACTTCTCCATGCTTGCCCTTAGTCTTTTTCCTCACATAGTGAAAAACTTCCTAAACAATAACTATGTTGTCTTGAATTAACCTCCCCTTTAAAAAAACACTTTGATTTTGAGAAATCAGAGTATTCATAAGAGGTTTAAGACAATTAATTAGCACTTTTGCAATCACTTTATAGATGAAATTTGAATAGCCAATGGGCCTGTACTAGCTCATAAATTCAGGGCACTCAATTTTTGGAATAAGTGCAATAAAATTCTTATTTACCTTGGTAGGAAAATAGCCATTCTCCATGAAGTCTTCAACAGCTTTGCATATGTCATTCTTCATTATATCCCAATGTTTTTTTATAAAAAAAACCACTAAAGCCATCCGAATCCAGAGATTTACAAGCACCAAGTTCAAATACCGCTTTCTCTACTTCATAAATGGACCACTGGTTGAGACAGGTCTTCATTATTTCTCTCGGTGACAAAGAAGGAATGTAAGCCAACACTTGGGATAGATCCCTTGTTTCAGACTTTGAAAAGAAATTTTGAAAATATTCTTGGAAGTTTTGTGTAATTCGGATCTCATCTTCCTCCCAAACACCATCATCCTTCTTCAATCTAACAATTCTATTCTGAGTTCTTCTTTGTAAAGCAATCGCATGAAAGAATTTTGAATTTTTATCCCCATAATTAAGCCACTTGACCCTTGCTCTGGCTCCCCGGTACTTTTCCTCTTGGTCCCATAAACTATAAATTTTCCGTTCAAAATCTTTTATTTCACTCAACCTGAACTTGGCATTGTCAGCATTATGAAGTTGCTTGAGTTTGCTTTCTAAATGCCGAATCTCCCATTTAGCATTCTTGAAAGTTTCTTTGTGCCATTGAGACAAGTTGCATGTGCTTTGGCGCAAGCCTTACTGGACTTTTTCCCAAATACTACCACTTTCTTCATTTTGCCAGACTGCTTTTACAACTTCATTGCAAGCTTCATATTCTACCCAAAAATGCTCATATCGAAATGGGGCTTTATTTTTCCTGTTCTCTGAATTTGTCCGCAAAATTAAAGGTCCATGGTCAAAGGCAATAGGAGGATTAATAGTGAGTGTAGTATTAGGATAAAGCTGCCTCCATGGCCAATTCGCTAGGCCTCGATCAATTTTCTCTCTAACAAGGGTTGAGCCTTCTCTATTATTAATCCAGGAATACCTGCAACCTACAATCTCTAAATCTGATAGATGAGCACGACTACAAAATTCTCTAAAAACATAAATCCTCCTCTATAAGAAAGGCCAAACACCATCTTTCTCATTATGAGACAAAAAATCATTGAAATCTCCAATGCATAACCAAGGCTTGTTATGACTTGGTTGTAAGTGCAATAAAAAAATCCAAAATAATTGTCTTTGATTAAACACAAAGGCGCATAAACAAAAGAGGCTTCCTAGCATATATTTATTGATTTTTCAACTAAGGATACATGAATTACATTGGAGTTAGACTCAAGAACATTTACATCAACTTCAAAATTCCAAAATAAACATGGACACACATTAAAAATAAAAGTGAGGGAGTAAACTGGACACACATGTCCTTGAGCAATTGAATTGTTGATGAGGCCCCCACCCTTTGAGAGTTCTAGCTGACAATGATCATGTTAGTAAACGGTCCCGTATACGCAGCGGAAACGAAAAATAAAATAACAGGATCGTTTACATGAGCCAAGATCAAGGGTATGATTTTAACAATTTATATTAAATAAAATCTGCATAAATATACAACATGAGTTAAGAGAAACAAACGCACGTTGAAGGCTCCTCCAAATTTGCCTGCAACCCATGCACTAACATATTAGCTTCTCTATGGGTCTACTGAAACTCAACTGAGGAACAACTATGGGCAAGGTTTTGTATATCTCTCACAATACCATCAATTCCAAAAAACTTTCCTTCTTGTAGGCCATAATAGATCTAAATAGTTTGTTTCTAGTAAGACCTTACTCAAACCCAGATTGGCTGCCAAAACTATAGCTTCTCTAATAGCTAGCGCCTCTGCTACAAGGGGTTGTAACGAATTTTTTTTTCTTGCCCCATTACTATATACCTCTATCGTCCCTTATTACAATTCCTATCACTCCATTATGAGAGTGCTTCATAAAGATGCACCACAATGATTTTGAACAATCGGTGGGGGGTTTTGGGGGGGGGGTGCGGGTGGGGGCCTCCAATTTTACAAACTGAGGTAGAGGTTGGGTGCTCAATCACGTTAACGGAAGGCTTGCAGGATTTGACTTCCATATTTAGCATATACTTGTGAGTTGCCTGCATTGGATTAATTTTTGCTCCCAAAACACCACTTCATTGGCATATTCCAATTACCCAGCAAAGATTGCTGATAAAGGTGGCACTTTCTGGTTTTTCCAAAGATGATGACAACATCAAGAATTTTTCCAGCAACCAGTCTTCTAGTTGAGAACCTGTAGGTTTCTAACATCCCAATGGAAATCAGTGGCAAACTAGACGGATGAGTCCATGCGCATCCCATAAATAAGATGTTCCATAGACTCTACAACATCATGGCATATGGGCACAAGGAATCTGAAGCTATTTTCTTCTTAAATAGATTTTCGTGTCGAAATGCATTATTACAAAGTTGCCATATAAACATTTTTATTTTTGGCAATGTCTGTAAGCCTAGATCTCCTTCCCAATCGTTTGTCAACCACTTGGGATGTTGATGTATTTTTATTTTGCTGGGAAAAGCCTCCTCCCTGGATTGGTGGTAACTGTCTCACATCATAGATTCCATTGGACTTGTGAGGCCAAACAATTTGGTCAGGATCAGAGTTCCAAATACTGGAATAGCTGCCACCTTTTTTGCATTTTCCGCCCCATAGACTTCAACTAATTTATGATGATCAAGATCTACCAATTGAAGAAAACAACCCTTCACTTTCTAATTGTTTGTACAATAGGTTAATGTTTGCATTCCTGGTGGCATCCAATTGTCATCCATAATTTGAATAGAGTTGCCATTATTCACCTTCCAAATGCTTTCTCCTTGAGAGGTTTATGCCAAAAACAAACTCTTCAACTTAAGAACTATTCATTTTTGCATTTTGCAGTGTGCTCCAATTATTACAAACTGAGGTGGAGGTGGGGTGCTCAACACGTTAATGGAAGGCTTGCAGGATTTGACTTCCATATTAGCATTTTAACTGTTGAGTTGCCTGCAGGATTAATTTTTGCTCCCCAAACCACCATCATCGCATATTACAAATTACCCAGCAAAGATTGCTGATAAAGGCTTTAGCACTTTCTGGTTTTTCCAAAGATGAGACAACATCAAGAATTTTTCCAGCAACCAGTCTTCTAGTTTGAGAACCTGTAGGTTTCTAACATCCCAATGGAAATCAGGGCAAACAGACCGGATGAGTCCATGCGCATCCCATAATAAGATGTTCCATAGACTCTACAAATCATGGCATATTGGGTACAAGGAGTCTGAAGCTATTTTCTTCTTAAATAGATTTCGTTGGTCGAAATCGCATTATTACAAAGTTGCCATATAAACATTTTTATTTTTGGCAATGTCTGTAAGCCCTAGATCTCCTTCCACAATCGTTTGTCAACCACTTGGGATGTGATGTATGTTTTTTTGTGGGAAAAGCTCCTCCCTGGACTGGTGGTAACCTGTCTTCACATCATAGATCATGGATTGTGAGGCCAAACAATGGTCAGGATCAGAGTTCCAACTTACCGGAATAGCTGCCACCTTTTTTGCATTTTCAGCCCCATAGACTTCAACTAATATTGATGATCCTAAGATCTACCATGAAGAAAACAACCCTCACTTTCTAATTGGTTGTACAATGGGCTTAATGTCTTGCATTCCTGGTGGGCATCCAATTGTCATCCATAATTGAAGAGAGTGCCATTATTCACCTTCCAAATTGCTTTCTCTTGAGAAGGTTTATGCCAAACAACAAACTCTTCCAACTCTAAGAACTATTCATTTTGCATGTTGGCTCCCAAAGTTTTTTTTTTGAGGGAAATATATGGCTTTCAAGTTTTGTACCCATAACATATCAGGAGTCAATAAATTCTCCATGCTTGTTACTCAATAGAGCCTGGTTCATTTTGTATAAATCCTTGAATCCTAGCCACCTTCTTTCTTGCTCTTTGATACTTTTTCATCCAACCCAATGAATTCTTCCTTTCCTTGTTTTTTTCCACCAAAAGTTAGTCACACTCATGCAAATTTAGCACAAAAATGCTTAGGGAATTAAGAATGGACATAGCATAGTTAGTATGGATGTGTAAGACAACTGTAATAAGCACTTCTTTACCAACAATGCAAGAGTTTTTCTTTCCAGCCCTCGGTTTTTGCTTAACGCTCTCCATGGCAACATCAGAGTTTGTGTTTTGGTTTTTCCCCAAGAAGAAGGAATCCCCAGGTATTTTGAAGGAATGTCCCACAAAGGATGCTTAAGGCCTTGGAAATTTTGTCCTTGACTATTTCTGGTATACAAGAGAAAATAAGGCCAGACTGCTAAGATGATCCTTTGTCCTGATGCAATAGAATAGGCATTAAGAGTCCATGACTTCATAAGCCTCAGCTTCATCAGCTGCAAAAAAAGAACTGCATATTAGCAAAAAACAAATGAGACTGGGTAGGAGAGAACCACAAGTTTAATACCTGAATTTCTTTTCAAGCAATTTCTTATGCAGCATCAAGGACAAAGATTCACTGGCTAGCACAAAAAGGTAAGGGGACAATGGGGCCTTCCTAAAACTTCTTTGAGGTAGAATAAAGGCCATCTTTGCCCTTGGTCAGAATAAGATTAGGGCTACAAACATTTCTAGAATGGCTACCATATGTTATCACATGGTTCTCACTATCAAGATTTGAAATACTTGATACCCTCGTCACGGTTCTACCATCCTAAGGACATATATCAATACATATAATATGATTTACGTGATATAGTAGAATATTCATTTTATTGATAAATAAACATTTATTACAGAGTCAATTTTACAATAATTGATTGGCTTTAGGGCACCTACTCTAACAGTTCTTTTGTCTCATATTTCAAAAAAGCACAACCTGCAATAAAGAGAAACAAATAGACAAATATACTATTTTGCAATGAAATAGTCTAGCAATTGTCAAACCGCAAAATAAACAACACATGTTAACAAGTACAACATTTTATCATGACTCTTGAGCTCTTATATTGTTCCTAGATGCTAATCTAAAGCTATAGAAATAATACCATGAAGCAAAAGATGGTTCAATCTTATGGGTTTCTAATTTGGGAGAGATTTTTGATAAATTCAACAAATGAAATGACGAGTGTTGGTGGAAGACAGTGGTCGGCGCTATTGGTGGACGACGATGGCCAACGTTGGTGGTGGAAGACGACGACCGGCATTGGTGGTGGTAAAGGACAAATGGCTGGTGGTTTATGGTTTATTGTTTCTAATTTGAGAGAGATTTTTGGTACATTTAAGCGAATGAAAAATGACTAGTGCTAGTGGAAGACGGTGGTCGGTTTTGTTGGTGGACGATGGCGGTCGGTGCTGCTGGTGGAAGACAGCGGCTGGCATTGCTGGTGGTAGAGGAAAATCGGATGTTGATTTATTGGTGTGCTGTCGTAGGCAACCAAGATTAAAAACCTTCCTAACCTAACTACTGAACTGTAAATACGTTAAGCAAGGGTCAATCCCACGAAGAGTGTCTAGCCAAATTTTCCGATGATGTGAACAAGGCTGGGGGGTTTTGAGTAAAACAGAAAAACAAACTTAGCAAAAATAACAAAAACAATTCAAATCGAAATCAATAATAACAAAACTTGGTCTCAGACAACATCCGCCATCGGAATCTTACAACTGATCATTGATGCAAAATTAAATCAATCCATACCTGAATATTCACCGTTGGAACTATTTTCCTATCTCTCCTTAATTTTAATTAATAATGAAATCTTCCAATAATAACCTGCCCAATTGATTTGCATGACAAGGAAGAATGCTCCAGGACGTCCAGTGCAGATGCATCAACTTCAAGCTCGATTACAACCTTGATGCAGTGAGTATATCTCAGAACTCAAAACATGAAAGTTGTAGATATATTTCTTAGCGTTCTACATCATTTTGAATCATCTCAATCGGAGCTCGGATGAGAGAGTTATGCCCAGATTAAGAAACAACATCGAAACTGTTCGAATTCACTTAATTAGTTCCGTTTTGCAATTAACGCCTCCATTTGCATCCTAAATCAAAATAGAATAATAATCAGTACATTTAGGCAAAAAATACGTATAAAAGACTAAACATTAAGGGGGGTAAATATGACATTTTGCATTTCCATCATTTATGGTTTCTAATTTAAGTGAATGAAAAATGACTAGTGCTGGTGGAAGACGGTGGTTAGTGTTGTTGGTATACGACGGCGGCTGGCGTTGGTAGTGGAAGACGGTGGCCGACACTAGTGGTGGAAGAGGATATATGGCTAGTGGTTTATGGTTACTATTTTGAGAGATTTTTCATACATTTAGGGGAGGCAATTAAAATTTTGAAATTTGTTTTTTTTTTAGGGGAACTGACGTGGCAATTAAGTGAGGTGGCATCTGCCATGTCAGTTAGTATAAGGGTTAATAAGATTTGGTTAGTGTAGATAGCATTACTCAAACCTGGAAAATGTAAAATTTTATGCCTAAATGTATGAACAAATATGTATTTACACAATTTTTTTTTTTTTTTTTAATAATGATTTAGAAAATTAACTTGAAAACAATTTGGACTTGCACTTTTAGATCAACTTTCGTTGCTTATAAAGACTAAAGTATCCAATTAGAATGCTCCAAGTGGACACTTTATTCTATCCCACCAGAAACCACCAAAAATGCCCCATGAAATGGTCTCCAAAATAGAGTTAAGAAAACAAACCTTTACCTTTATGTGAAGCCCAACATACCTTGTTAGAATGTGAAGTTGTCTTGAAATTGCCTTAGGCTTCTGTGGGCCTCCTTAACAAAAGTGGGCATCAATAGTCGGTTATTGAAAAATTGAAATCCCTACAACTTACTTTTTTTTTTTTTTTTTTTTTTTTGTCAGAATGAAGTATCCATTCCTCAATAAACAACCCATACATATGGGAAAACAACATACATATGGCAGCCATAGACTAGAAGACAATCAAACTAATCCAATTGGATGTTAACATGACTTATCCTGAAGACAAATCTTCAATATACTCATAGGGCAAGAAGACAACCAATTCAAAGACAAAGAATCCGACGCTGCTAACCTTGCAACCCATGCACTAACATATTAGCTTCTCTATGGGTCTACTGAAACTCAACTGAGGAACAACTATGGGCAAGGTTGTGTATATCTCTCACAATACCATCAATTTCCTAAAAAACCTTTTCCTTCTTGTAGGCCATAATAAGATCTAAATAGTTTGTTTCTAGTAAGACCTTACTCAAACCCAGATTGGCTGCCAAAACTATAGCTTCTCTAATAGCTAGCGCCTCTGCTACAAGGGGTTGTAACGAATTTTTTTTTCTTGCCCCATTACTAATATACCTCTATCGTCCCTTATTACAATTCCTATCACTCCATTATGAGAGTGCTTCATAAAAGATGCACCACAATTGATTTTGAACCAATCGTTGGGTGGGTTTTGGGGGGGGGGTGCGGTTGGGGGGCCTCCAATTATTACAAACTGAGGTAGAGGTTGGGTGCTCAATCACGTTAACGGAAGGCTTGCAGGATTTGACTTCCATATTTAGCATTTTAACTTGTTGAGTTGCCTGCATTGGATTAATTTTTGCTCCCCAAAACACCACTTCATTTGGCATATTCCAAATTACCCAGCAAAGATTGCTGATAAAGGCTTTGGCACTTTCTGGTTTTTCCAAAGATGATGACAACATCAAGAATTTTTCCAGCAACCAGTCTTCTAGTTTGAGAACCTGTAGGTTTCTAACATCCCAATGGAAATCAGTGGCATTCTGCTTAGAGAGATGAAACCTATATTTTTTATTTGCATGCGTAAACCACCATACGATCAACAACTGTAATTCTAATGAGTAGAGGGCATAGCTTTGTTGGGAGAGAACTTAATGCTGCTCTCTTGATCAAAGTGCAATACTGTACACTACTCTAATATGAAGTTTAGATTGTCCACCTTAACTAAGAGATGGTAGTAAGTTAGAAGGCTAAAATTGTTAAACAAGGGAATTTTTTTTATTTGAGGAAGCAATTAATGCTGATCTAAATGAAAATAATTTTAAGATAAACTTTGTGTAATACCTAGTCTAATCATTATATCTCTGGGTTTACAAAAATTATTGGGATCAAATTCGTGGGATTGAGCAGGAAATTCTTAAACTACTCCACTGCTAAGAATGAAAATTTTCACATGATATTTCAAAGAACAATTAAAACAATACATAGTATAATAAGTTCAGGAAACGATATGATAAACTTGAAATTGAAACTTCTTAGTAAATAAACAGAGAATCATAAAGTCTTAAAGTACTCGGAAGAACATTCCAAAATAACTTTGTCCAAGAAATAACAGAGCGGCAGAAGTCAACACTCATGCAAGATACAACATTAAAGAATTCACAAGATTATACGTTTTCATTTATTTAACCAGATTAAAATTTCCATTCAAACTACGAAAAAAACCGTTAAAACTCGCAAGAAAGAAAGAACTCACACTCCGCCAGCGCCTCCTCCACGACAAGAGATTTGCGATACTTAGAATCGCATAGCTTGGAGTTTTAACGCCGTCTCTTGCAAGCTTCGCCTCCTCCGCCATTGACAATCGTCGACACCCGATTCGCTGGTCTTACATCCTCAGAAGCCATTACAAAAACACACCCTAGGTACGAGCAGTTGTGTTCTCTGAGGGAAAGATCTCAGACTTTGAAGACGATTGGTCGGTCGGATCTCCAACGATTATTAGGCAGCAACTCTTGTCATTTCTCTCTGTTTGCGAGTGGGAGTGAGTGGTGTTGGTGACGGCTTTTTGAGAAGTAGAGTGAGATTCAACTGTGAGCTCTGTGTACGTGTATGTGCGTATGAGTCCGACGGCGTTACATCATGATATGTCTTCGTGTGCATATATATAGCAAATTATCTGAGTACCTACCCTACTCGGGAGTGTGATACAATCGCACTCGCTGTGTTTGTCATAAACGTGGAGCGTGAGAAGTGTTTTTAGTGGGTATTGAGACCCGAGACTTGAGACAGAGAGTAGGCAGGGTTCATCTAACTGCGATCTATCACAGGCGCGTGATTTAATCAATACGTGAAATTACAAGTTTAGACAGTTTATTAGTCAATTTACAACAGAAAATTTAAAGCCATTAAATTATCGTGTTATTAACATTCACGATTATCTACATTTTAACAAATAATAAATTACGTTTAGATTAATTTGGAGGATTTGCTTAATAACTTTAATAGGCAATAAGTTTCAAGTTAGAATGTATCAGGTGATATGGTTGTTATATTGTTGCACCAGCAATAATCCTCATACGAACACCAATAAAGCTTTTCTGTTGTTGTTGTGCCTTTGCAATAACGGAAACCTAAATGGCCTGTACGCCGTCATCTTTGATTTATGGCATTTTTAATTGGTTTCCTTCCCACATAGCTTCAATTAATCCATCATTAGATAGAATTGGAGTTTATATAATATATATATATATAAATTCGTGTCTGACCATTTTATCTGTATCTCAATAATCCTTAATCTATTAAATATCTTACATCCAATATTCAGATAACCACAATGTAATAATGGTCACAAAATAGTTTAAACTCATAAGTTAATAAGGGAACAAACTTTTTAACCACCAGACTAACCCCTTGGGTTATCTATTTTATATATGCAATTCAATTAAAGACATTAATCACTGGGGTTACTAAAACATAATGCTTTAGTATAATTCCGTCTTTAATTGATGCATATATAAATAGATATAATAATTTCCTCACTTTTCTCATTGTTACCACTAGTATAGAATTCAAAGTGATTAAATGTCTTTAATGCTACTATCTCATGTATCTAGAAAGTGGAATGCATATTAGTAGTTAATTATATTGATTTCAAAATGGAAAAGAAGTGATGATATCAGACTGACCTTCACAGAATTTGGAACCAAACCCTTGTATAATGCACCAAACCCCTCATGCCGAACAGTTTTCCGGAATGCATCAATCATGCCATTATATTCTATAGTGGCCTTGCTCTTCCCATCACCAGTGACAACTGAGGAAGCTTCCTTCCATCCTACCATCTGCATTCTTCGACGAATGACATCAAGAGGGTAAGCGACTGTTTGGCCAACAGTTCCAGCGACAGCCCCACATGCAAGTCTTGTAGTTACACTCAACTCAGAATCTTCAACTAGTCCAAAAGGCCTAGCTTTAATTAACCAATCCTTCAGAGATTCATACACAGCAAAGTTGAGACCCACATATGGAATCTGCAAACATGAGTTATAGTATAAGATCCACGTATAACTAAGAAAGGAAAAGCCTTGAAGACTTCCCAACTCCAATTAAAAAAAAACTAGGAAGAATAATACTTACAACTCCAATTACAGAAGGAAGCCAGCCCTTGTACAAAGCCCGTGGACCTTCTTCGCGTAGCACAGTTGACAGAGCATGGAACATTCCCCTGTATTGATAAGGAGACTTATCTGTCTGGAAACATAATACAAATGGGAGAAAAAAGAAAAAGAATGAATCATAAAAACCTTTAAGATGCACGTAAGTATAAAAGGGACAGCTTCTAATAATCACATAAAAGTAAACTCAATTCTTTTTATATAAAAAGAAGCTAATAAGTTCTTCTAAATAGAAAAGATTCACAGCAAAAAGCAGGAATAAAAAAAAATATCCTTCTTCATTGGAGAATTCAAAGGAGATTAAACCAAAAAATAAGTATCTCAGAAAACTTTATTGGAGAACAATTTGCAATTTAAACAAATGGTTTAAAGACGGTACCTGTACAGTTAATCTTCCTCGTACCATATCCATGGGATAAGTAGCAGACATGGCAATTATTCCAGCACATGCTCCAGCTCCAAGGCGTAACAGAGGAGTGAGTTGAGCATCTTCTGCAAAAATTAAAAAGGAAAAGCAACTTAAATAAGCTTCATATCCCTACAAGTCCTATTTGTGTGTAAACATGAAGAAATGCTTAGTATTTTGCAAAATATATCCCATGGTAATAATCAAGTTATGATGTTCAGTCCCATAAAGTCTTGCAATGCACAAAGGAGTATTTGTCAATGAAAAAGAAAATGAAAACAAAAGTAGGCATTACCATTCCCAGTACGCTGTTGATACAATTGCAGTATTCCCCTGTTTAAAATAGAGAGGACCAATCAGCAAAAGGAAAAACTAATCAAATAAATAGTAATAGACAACCCTTTTGAAAACTTTATCAACTTTATCATCTAAATATAGAATAAGAATAGGAAAATGATAGAGTTACCGAAAGTTATAAACCGAATTCGTGCATCGAATGACGTGGCAAAATCTTCACCGTTGATTAATATTAACTTATAATGAATCAACGGTCAAGATTTTGCCACATCATTCGGTGCACACCCTTCGGTAACTTTAGCATTACTCATAAGAATAAATGTAGTAAGAGACTTGAAGGACAAACATTGCCCTCCCTCAAACTATCTAATAGGCTGCATACCAAAATGCTTGTAACAGGTATTAGACATCTTTTCCTCAGCAAAGCTGAATATAAGAAAAAGAGATTATAATGCTTAATTATGTAGTTGAAAGTGATTTGGACCTCATTTTAAAATTCCTATTGTCATCTAGATTTGTCGAAGTTAAAGTTTAGTAAAGAGTGTATACATCAGCTGGAATCATCAAATAATGTATTCCCTGCCTCTGATGGATGAATGCAAGCTTAGCACTGTAAAGAGGCTACAACCACGTTACCTTAACATACATAACTAAATACAACTTATACTTCTTCTGCCTTCTTCTTTTTTTACTTACTTTTGCTAGGACATAACTATACACAACTTAAACCTGATATTTGATCAACAAAGAGATAACCAAAATTGTAGTTCAGTGAATTACACCATATTCACCCTTCAGAGACATTCTGACAAGAAACTGGAATCAAACGAACAAATGCAGCAAGAATTATAAAGAATCGTACTTAGAAGCTTGCTCGTAGCTGAAGAACTTGACAGCTGAGTTTGGAACAATACGAGCACAATTAGTACCATTGCCTTTGAACAGTCCACGAAATCCCTCAGTTCTCCATATATATTTCAACCCTTGAACTGTTCCATTGTATTTTATGCTATGGGGATTCTGAACCTGCATCATAATATGCATTCAACATGAGTGTGTTAAAGAGTGCAATAATACACATCCGGTACAAATTGAGGTAACTAACCTGCAGTAATATTTTCAATCGTTCCAATGGTGCAACAGCCGTGCGAGATCTGCATTAACATGCAAAGACTCAGTTCGGTCAAGATACAACATGGTAATACCATAGCAACAAGAAACGATAAAAGATGCATAACCTAATCATGCTTTTGCATTCTGCTTTAGAGGAGATGAAACCTATATTTTATTTGCATGCGTAAACCACCATACGGATCAACAACTGTAATTCTAATGAGTAGAGGAGCATAGCTTTGTTGGGAGAGAACTTAATGCTGCTCTCTTGATCAAAGTGCAATACTGTACACTACTCTAATATGAAGTTTAGATTGTCCACCTTAACTAAAGAGATGGTAGTAAGTTAGAAGGCTGAAAATTTGTGAAACAAGGGAATTTTTTTTATTTGAGGAAGCAATTAAATGCTGATCTAAATGAAAATAATTTTAAGATAAACTTTGTGTAATACCTAGTCTAATCAATTATATCTCTGGGGTTATACAAAAATTATTGGGATCAAATTCGTGGGATTGAGCAGGAAATTCTTAAACTACTCACTGCTAAAGAATGAAAATTTTCACATGATATTTCAGAAGAACAATTAAAACAAAATACATAGTATAATAAGTTCAGGAAACGATATGATAAACCTTGAAATTGAAACTTCTTAAACAAATAAACAGAGAATCAATAAAGTCATAAAGTACTCGGAAGAACATTCCAAAATAACTTTGTCCAAGAAAATAACAGAGCGGCAATGAAGTCAACACTCACGCAAATTACAACATTAAAGAATTCACAAGATTATACGTTTTCATTTAATTTTCACCAGATTAAAATTTCCATTCAAAACTACGAAAGAAAAACCGTTAAACTCGCAAGAAAGAAAAGAACTCACACTCCGCCAGCGACTCCTCCAGCGACAAGAGATTTGCAGATACTTAGAATCGCATAGCTTGGAGTTTTAACGCCTTCTCTTGCAAGCTTCGCCTCCTCCGCCAGATTGACAATCGTCGACACCGCCGATTCGCTGGTCTTTACATCCTCAGAAGCCATTACAAAAACCAAACCCTAGGTAGCGAGCAGTTGTGTTCTCTGAGGGAAAGATCTCAGACTTTGAGACGATTGGTCAGGTCGGATCTCCAACGATTATTAGGCAGCAATACTTGTCATTTCTCTCTGTTTGCGAGTGGGAGTGAGTGGTGTTGGTGACGGCTTTTGAGAAGTGAGAGTGAAGATTCAACTGTGAGCTCTGTGTACGTGTATGTGCGTATGAGTCCGACGGCGTTACATCATGAGTATGTCTTCGTGTGCATATATATATAGCAAATTATCTGAGTACCTACCCTACTCGGGAGTGTAGATACAAACTCGCACTCGCTGTGTTTGTCATAAACGTGGAGCGTGAGAAGTGTTTTTAGTGGTATTGAGACCCGAGACTTGAGACAGAGAGTAGGCAGGGTTCATCTAACTGCGGATCTATCACAGGCGCGTGATTTAATCAATTACGTGAAATTATCAATAAGAGTTTAAGACAGTTTATTAGTCAATTTACAACAGAAAATTTTAAAGCCATTAAAATTATCGTGTTATTAACATTCACGATTATCTACATTTTAACAAATATATAAAATTACGTTTAGATTAATTTGGAGGATTTGCTTAATAAACTTTAATAGGCAATAAGTTTCAAGTTAGAATGTATCAGGTGATATGGTTGTTATATTGTTGACACCAGCAATAAATCCTCATACGAACACCAATAAAGCTTTTCTGTTGTTTTTGTGCCCTTTGCAATAACGGAAACCTAAATGGCCTTAGTGACGCCGTCATCTTTGATTTATGGCATTTTTTAATTGGTTTCCTTCCACATAGCTTCAATTAAATCCTATCATTAGATAGAATTGGAGTTTATATATATATATATATATATAAAATTCGTGTCTGACCATTTTATCTGTATCTCAAGTAATCCTTAAGATCTATTAAATATCTTACAATCCAATATTCAGATAAACCACAAATGTAATAAATGGTCACAAAATAGTTTAAACTCAGTAAGTTAATAAAGGGAACAAACATTTTTTACCACCAGACTAACCCCTTGGGGTTATCTATTTTATATATGCAATTCAATTAAAGACATTATAATCACTTGGGGTTATACTAAAAACATAATGCTTTAGTATAATTCCGTCTTTAATTGAATTGCATATATAAAATAGATATAAATAATTTTCTCACTTTTCTCATTGTTACCACTAGTATAGAATTCAAAGTGATTATAATGTCTTTAATGCTACTATAACTCAATGTATCTAGAAAGTGGAATGCATATTAGTAGTTAATATATATGGATTTTTTTTTTTTTTCTTGGTTAGAAGTATCCATTCCTTAAAAGACAAGGCATGCAAATGAGAAAACAACATACATATGACAGCCATAGACTAGAAGATAAGCAAACTAATTCAATTGGATGTTAACATGGCTTATCCTGAACACAAATCCTCAATATACTCATAGGGCAAGAAGACAACCAATTGAAAGGCAAAGAATCTAACGTTGTCAACCTCATGCGCTAACATATTAGCTTTTCTACGGGTCCACTGAAACTCAACTGAGGAACAACTGTGGGCAAGGTTGTGTATATCTCTCACAACAGCATTAATCTCCCAAAAAACTTTTTCCTTCCTGCAGACCATAATAAGATCTAAACGGTTTGTTTCCAGTAAGACCCTACTCAAACCCATATTGGCTATCAAAACTATAGCTTCCCTAATAGCTAGCGCCTCTACTACAGGGGGGGTTGTAGCGAAAAAATTTTTGCTTGCCCTGTTAATAACATACCTCTGTCATCCCTTATTACAATTCCCATCACTCCATTATGAGAGAGTTTCATAAAAGTTGCATCACAGTTGGATGGGGGGCGCGCTCTAATTATTACAAACTGAGGTGGAGGTTGGGTGCTCAATCACGTTAACAGAAGGCTTGCAGGATTCGACTTCCATATTTAGCATTTTGACTTGCTGAATTGCCTGCATTGGATTAATTTTTGCTTCCTGAAACACCACTTCATTTTGCATCTTCCAAATTACCCAGCAAAGATTGGTGATAAAGGCTTTGGCACTTTCTGGTTTTTCCAAAGATGAAGACAACATCAAGAATCTTTCCAACAACCAATCTTCTAGTTTAAGAACCTGTGGGTTTCTAACATCCCATTGGAAATCAGTGGCAAACCAGACCAGATGAGTCCAAGCGCATCCCAGAATAAGATGTTCCATCGATTCTACAGCATCATGGCATATTGGGCACAAAGAGTCTGAAGCTATTTTCTTCTTAAATAAATTTTCTTTGGTCGAAATTGCAGTATTGCAAAGCTGCCATGTAAACACTTTTATTTTTGGCAATGTCTGTAAGCCCCAGATCTCATTCCACAGTTGTTTGTCAACCACCTGGAATGTTGATGTATTGTTATTTTTGCTAGGAAAAGCCTCCTCCCTGGACTAGTGATGACTTGTCTTCACATCATAGTTGGTCAGGATCAGAGTTCCATTGGACTTGTGAGGCCAAACAATTAGGTCAAGATCAGAGTTCCGATTTACTGGAATAGCTGCCACCTTTTTTGCATTTTTAGCCCCATAAACTTCAACTAATTTATGATGATCCCAAGATCTACCAGTCAAGGAAAACAGCCCCTTCACTTTCTGATATGTTTGTACAATAGGCTTAATGTCCTGCATTCTTGGTGGCATCCAATTGTCATCCATAATTCGAACTGAGTTGCCATTATTCACCTTCCAAATTGCTTTCTCCTTGAGAAACTTCTGCCAAACAACAAACTCTTCCAACCCCAAGAACTATTCTTTTTTCATGTTGCCTCCCAAAAGTTTTTTGAGGGAAATATATGGCTTTCAAGATTCGCACCCATAACATATCAGGATTTAATAGAATTCTCCATGCTTGTTTACTCAACAAAATCTGGTTCATTTTGTAAAAATCCCTGAATCCCAGGCCCCCCTTCTTTCTTCTTCGTCTACTGTAATTTTTCTCTCCTCTTCTCTTTCTCTTCATCTCTTCTTCTCTTTCTTCTAATCTTCTTCTTACTCTTTCTCGTGTCTCCTCTTCTCTTTCTTCTTCCCTCCCCTTCCTTCTTCTTCTTTACCAGTAGATTTTAGTGTAAGTGTCGTCAACAAGCATTGAAGATGAAAATAGAAGATAATGAAACGGTGCTGAAATTGGTTTAGGGATTAGGAATATGAAATTTTTGGATCAGACGAACCGTTTTAAGCTCCAGGCCGGTCGGATCAACAGTTTTATACTATTTTGTCTGTCCATTACCGGTCCAAAACGGGTTAATTAATATTTCCGATTTTGTGTTAACTCGGACCGAAGTAAAGGCCGGCTCCCGGTCGAACCGGCCGGTCCGGTTCGGGTTTTAAAACAAAGAAGGCAAGCAGGATGAGAAATTTCATATCCTCAAAAATTATTGATCCTTCAATTTGAGTCAAATTGTGGCCACCCGACAATGAGAATTGAGATTACTTAAATTTGTCCAATTAGAAAATATTGACATAGTTATTTGTGTCAATATTCTTAAAAATGATTGTATTTCAATGTTTGATCCCAAATGATCAAATATTAATATATGCTTTATATGGTGTCGATAAATCAATACCACATTAGATACAATAAAAACTCAGAGATATATAAGATTTTTCTCGAAAAAATTACCTCAACAATATACATATATAATTATAATAAGTGTTGAACTACCCATACAAAAATAGATGGACTCTTAAAGATTAGGCCTATTTTTCAACTCTTTACACAAATTTTACTAAAAAAAAAAAAAAAACACTACATTAATTTGAGCAAGGTTCTATAATTAAACTAGGAGTTGTTGTTGCTCTCTCAATTTATTGCTCTCCTTAAACCTATTCCGCAACTCCAAGAACGTGTTAACAATCCTTTTGATCTTCCCATGAAGACAAAACCAATAATGCTTAATGTAGATGCAAAAAATCTACCATTATGAAAATAGGGTCTGATCACATGGGATTGAAGCCACTGACAATTTGCTAGACCTGCACACATGGAAGGACAAGCGTGAAGCTTACGGAAGACACCGAAGTGGTGTTTGTCGTAGGCACTCCGCGCTCAAGTCAGCAAGGCTAAAAGAGATTATTTGATGAGAATTAAGGAAAAGAAAGATTATCAGAAGTCTTGTCAAAGGCTAGGACTACGGCGGAGGCGTCGGGTTCTTGGGAATAAGAACTTTAAGAGCAAATAGATGGTTATAAGTAGTGTAGATTGACTATGGGAGATTCCTCCCCTAATGAGAGGGCAGATCTCTGTTTTTATAGTAAACCCAAGGGGTTGGAATTCTAGTAAGACACTAAGTCCTATTTTGTAAGATAATCCCTATCAGGAAAGAAATATGATTTCTTGACTTTATCAGATTAAGTTTAATAGTTTGAGTAAGATTTGGAATCTTAGTAGAAGAGAAAATAGAATGGGACTTTGATTTCCTATTTTGGACTGTTGCAGGCTAATGGGCTGAAACCCAGTTTAACTTAACTTATAGGATAGTCCAACTCGTAGAGTGGATAGTTCACAAGGTGATTTTAAGTGTAGGCCCAATCAGGATTGGGCTGAGACATTGAGTCGTGACATGTTTATTTCGTT
This sequence comes from Pistacia vera, assembly GCF_008641045.1. Classification (NCBI taxonomy): domain Eukaryota; kingdom Viridiplantae; phylum Streptophyta; class Magnoliopsida; order Sapindales; family Anacardiaceae; genus Pistacia; species Pistacia vera. The sequence goes on along the minus strand of NW_022195323.1, from coordinate 394,198 downwards.
ATTGGGCCTCGTCAGGCTCAAGACGATTTTTTGCCCCAACACTTAACCAACATTTTTTTTATGATAAAAACTCTTTATTATTGAGAGTCTATCAATAAAAACAAGAGTTTAACATGCTCTTTATCATTTAAATATAAATTAAAGAGTAATTTTGACTCTTCACATCTAGAGAGTCAAATGTCACTCTTTATCCTAATTTTAATTAATAAACTTTAAGTTTCTATGCATTTTATTTATTAATTTTCTCTCCTATTAAGTCTCTTTCTTGACATCTTTATTAAATTTACAGAGTCTATTTGATTTGAATAAAAATTTTATTCTTTATATTTAGAAATTAATGAAAATATTTTTTATTTATACGAAATATGCTTTTTCAAATAAAGAGGGAGTTACTCTTACATCATAGTAATAAACTCTAGGGGTTTTGTAATATTTTACCGCTTTGCTCTAAAAAAATTGTAAAAACCGGTGTTCTAAATATGATACGACGTCACTTTGATGTATTAGCTAATTTTAATAATAGCCCGAGATTTTTAAATCAAACCCCCGCGTTCCAGGTACCGGACTTTTTATCACTTATTACCTGATATTATTTAAAAAATTAACACTTACTACCCTTATGTGTGATGCCGTCAAAGAAAAAGTAACGGTTTATAAGTATTTTATTATTTTAGCCTTTGTCGTGGTAGGAAAACAGTAATGACTATAATATCTTAAATAGAATTAAAGAAATCGCATGTCCCCCTTTGCCCTCCCAATGTCGTTGCACAACTTCTTCTCATCTTTCCTTCGACAACAACCCACCCTCGTACCCCGTTGCAACTAGATCCAACCTCCCCAACCGCTAAGACATTATGGGTAAAGTGGAAAATTACCTTGTTACCCCTAAGTTATTAGTAATTATTTTTGACGGTGTAAGACGTGAGGGTAGTAAGTGTTGAAAGTCCCATATCTGCCACATTTGAATGATGTGAAAATCTAGGGTTGGTTTGTGAAATTAGCCATTACAGAAGTCAATAAAGGGTTTTACAAAACCTCCATCGCGCGATTTCTTCCCCGGGAATCGCACTCTGAAATCCGCATTCTTCATCTGCCGGAAATAGCCGCCGGAAGCTTCTCGCCGTCGTCGCTTTACCACCGGTGGGCGCGAGGTTATGCCTTTCTCCGCCGGAGAGGTTTGACTTCTCCCAACACATTGTAATATTCAATTTTCTCATGTTATCTGATCAAATTTAAAAAGATTAAATTTGAATTTTCAATTAAATATGAGCCGATTTTTTACTCTCGTTTCGTTTCTTACCGTTTCGCTTAACTTTGTATCATTGTTATTGTTATTTTAAAGATTTGAAATTAGATTAAATTTTGAGTATTTCTAAAGAAGAATAGCTGTAATTATGTTGTAAGAGTGAGAGTTCTTGAACTGGAACCGAGTGAAATTGAGAACTTGAGTGTCCAATTAGCGTGGCGACTTCTTTTTCTTGTGAAGCAGTCTTAAAAAATTTTGTTCTAATATTTTTGTTTTTGTTTTATTGATTTGTGCTAGAGGGGCAGTTACAGAGTTATAAGAAAACGAAATTACGTCCTCTTCTCTTATAGCATTTGGGGATTCGATTCTTGATACGGGCAACAAGAACATTTCACTGCAAACAAGAAGGATTTATTGTGGAAAACCAGTTTTCTTTGTGTTATCATGGATGTTGTAACTTCAGCAGTTGAGAAAGTAAAGGGGTTTGCAATTTCAAGCCAAAATTTCGTTAACGGCCTTCTACATCGCCCGCAAAATTCATACAGCCACAATCCGGTATTTCTCTCTCACTTTTTCATTTATTGTTTATTAACATTGTATGCTGTTGCATTCTTGCTCTTATTATTGTTCTACTATAAACCCTTGTTTATACCTTGCCCAAAACACCAATCAGGTTGTGTTTAGCTGAAATAAATGAAAGAGGTGTAATCTTAAGTGCTAAAATAGTGGGAGCAGTTCTCGAGAAATCAGACGACTATTGGTTTGGTCTTTTTTGACTTGAGTCCTTTTTTCAAATTGGGTGCAACTCTGAGGGCTATGGTTTGAGACTTTGAGCCAAGATAGCATAAAATTGAATATGCCATCCTTTTGCTGGTGATGTAGGAGAATTTAAAGTTAATTTTGACTTTCCTTTTGTAGTCCATACTTTCATTAGGATTTAGCTAATGAACGTTGCACCATAAACCCTTTTTCTATGCCCGGAAGTAGAATGGATCAATTTCATTTCAAGAATGTACGTATGTTAGGCTTTCTAGAATAATTCTTTATACATGATGTACTAGTACTCTTAATTTAAGGTTTGGGACAATGTTTAGCCTCTTTTCTTAACTAAAATGTTATGTAATTTCACAATGTAACTTTACATAGGAGAACATTTCATTTAGATTCAAGCACACATATATTTTATATCGTGTTATAAAGTCTTGAGAGCTTGTGAAATATGGTCTGTATGTACATTTGGGATCACAGTTTATCTTTGACAAAGTCGGTGCTTCCATAGGTAGCGACAAACTGCATGTTGGAGCTTTACAACTCTTCCCATGGCATTATTTTCAGATTGAAATCTTGAAGCGGTTGCAAAGAGAAGCATTCTCAGATTTGATGAAACTCAGAGACAGACAAGACAAAGTTGAGCGAGTGCTTTCCTTCTATAAAACATCCAAGGGAAGTCCATTCCAAGAAGCTAGTACTCATGTAAGGGGAGAAGTTGATTTCCTGGGAGGTATATTGATGATGAGAGATATTGATTCGCAAAATTTGGATGCACTTGATAGAGCAGGAGTTAGGACTGGGATAACTTCAAGGTTTATTTTTGAAACAAGTCTTGGGCAGAATGATAGTCTTGTAGCAGAGTTGATAGCCAGTGAAACAGGCAAAGGAAACCTTGGTGATATTTCAGGAATCCCACTTTCTCTCACAAAACTATTGTATACAGCAAATGTTAGTGATTGGTGTTCGGCAACTGCAATACCAGTGGGATCTCAATGCAGAGATTTTGATATCACTAGGAACTCTTTCCAACAGGTATTATCTGTTCTTTATATACACCTCTAGTAACCTCAGTTAGATTAACATTAAAGATCTTTCGCCTTCATATGAACTTGATTAGAGATCTTAAGCTGGAAAGAGAATGCACGTATCCTGATTCTTAATCTTTGTAATTATATTCTCCGGATGTCAAAATGTAGGACTTTTCTGCAGTATTATTTTGTCATTTATTTGTTTTGTTTCTAAGAATTCCTCTATTTGACAGATAAGTTAACTTGACTTATCATTTTTCCTTAGCGTGGTTCCATTTTCATTTTTGGAGATTGCAACTCTGTGGAATCTAGTTTTAAGTAGGATTCTTGGGTTCTCCATTTCATCACTTCAGTTGTTTTGTCATTGAAATTTTTTACTGCTCTAGATGATTTAGGTAATTAAAGAGGAATTCTTTTTTTTGTATGACAGGAAAAGGCCTCACTTATATTTCATCTTTTGAGCCACCCCTATTGAGTCAGCATAATGGTATGCTATTGGCGTAACAGTTAGAAAATCAAATGTTTGTTGCATCGTTGGCTCAATCTGTTTCTGGCCTGAGAATGCCCTGGGTTCTGATGGATTTGGACACTGCTTCAACACTTTTGGGCAAGTTGTTTGTCTGCTTCCAAGGAATAAGACTCTCTCTTATGGGTCTTCACCAAGTGCCTAAAGTACTGGATCACCGTCTCAGTCTCGGAGCCCTTACATTCCAGTAGGCTTTTTGAAGCAGCACAAGTCTTCTAGAGAATGGTTGAATCAGCTGCCGCTGCTCCTTGTCTTTGAGAATAACACCCCGGAAATGCCCTCAACTGGATCTATTGCTCTGAAGCTGGAATCAGAGCTTGATGACAGTACAAAAGTTGGAGTTTGGATTGAAGTGCAAAACTCAACTACAAGCATCTCCGCTGGGCTGTCACCGTGTCTGATAATCCCGAAGATGATATAGGATGGGGAGTAAGTCTCAGTGGGATTGAGGTCCTAGAGATGGGACCAATACCAGTTTGAATCTTTTGCAGATCTTAGTGTTAGGGAAGAATTCAACTTGAAACCAGGTGTTGCATATGTTGGATGGAGATGCCAAAACACTCGCCCTTATGCTTCGATGTAACTGGTCTCTCTGATTACCCTCGGGTTCCGGATATCCTTTTTGTATATTTTGTAGTTTTAGCACCTTCTTTTGAGTAGATTTGGAGCTAGAAGAAAAAGAGAGAAGTGTTCATCACGGTGGGATGTATTTTAGTCACCTACAAGATCTAACTAAACTGGTCTGAACACCTTATTCTAAAATATCATATGGTTATCAGAATATTGTGGCTCGTAGTCTTGTACTACAATTAATATTTTATGTCATCTATAATTTTTTATAATTCTCATTTATTTTTATAATTATATTATTGATATATATTAAATTAAAAAATAATTGACATGTATATAATAATTATGGTACGTTTGATGTTGTACTCGGACATACCAATATATGACATGTACTATACTAAATTCGTGGTAGGGAAAATAAAAAAGGTAGAGAAATTACCTTCGTCCAAGTAGTGCGGAACCTTCAACTTCAAATATCTGAAAGTGGATCCGAACGAACCATCTGGACTTGGAATTTAATTGAATTTGTGGTCATGACTCATGACAAAGACAGAGAATTAAGGGCAAAATCAGAAAGAGATGGCGATGAGATTATCTTAAAAATGCATGCAGTCAACGGTAGCTTTGTGGGTCAGTCAAGATGATAAGGTGAAATTGATGGGTGCTGAGAAATTATATAGGTGAGGTTCTTGAGAATTCAACTACACCAAGTGCTCTCATCAATATTGCTTTCCTAATCACCTCTATCATGTGTGACGATAGAAACTCTTTGATATATTATTTAATAGGCAAAAAAAATTAGATTATAAGTATTTGAGATATATTTAATGGATCTCTCAATATGACAACATTCATTGTGTAAAAAATGAATTTATAAATAAGAAAAATCTTGATATAAATAATACTGGATTTCTCTGTCACGCTATTTGAGAAACGAAATGGGTTGGCCCAGAACTATTGTATGAGGCACATATAATAAAAATCATACAAGTATTTTTCAGCTCAGAAATTTGGGAAACGAAATGGGTTGGGCCAGAGTTATTGTATAGAGGCACAATATAATCAAAGTCATACTACCCCTTTAGTGGTGTTGGAAGTGTAGAATTTACCAAAGGACATATATAAATGGAATGTTGTCAGGTGATAATGGTTGTTGTATTTGTTGACAGCAGCAATAAATAATCACACGACCACCAATAATGGTAAACGCATCTAAGCTTTTTCTGTTGCTTTTGTGTCCTTTGCAACACGGAAACCTAAATGGGCTTTTGACGCTCTTCTTACCGGGGCTTCATTAAATCCTATTTTCATTACACAGAATCAGTTTTTTTTTTTTTTTAATACCAGGGTATTTGGGCCAGTTTACGTATACTTTAATTAATCTCCTAAGCCTATAAAGGTCTTATAAGTCTAATTTTTTTATAAGTCACAAATATGATAGGAATCCCAAGGTAATTTAAAGAAGTTAATAAATAAGAAAACTTTCTCATTATGAGGCCAATCCCTTAGGATTAATCGAAGTTCATATTAGGTTCGCTAAAACATAATGCACAAGTACAATTACCATTGTGTTGGGCTTGGGCAACATTACCCTCACTTACCACCCACCCTTAGATCTTCGTACAAGGTATCTCTCCATCTAATCTTAAATTGAATTTCGTATATAAATGGATATAAATATTTCTCACTTTTCTCATTGATACTAGTATATAATTTCAAGTGATTATAACTTCTTCAATGCTACTCTACTCATGTATCTAGAAAGTATAATGCATATTAGTAGTTAATAGATAGAATTTGTTATTGTTTAAGTAACATACTCTTTCCCAGGTGGAATAGGTCGGGCCGTTACTGTGCTTTCAACGAGTACTAAACCCAAGCTTAAGGCCTTATTGTTTGAAGAGACAAAAGCCAAGCCCATTTATTGAACGTTCGTGCAATGGGCTTAGGCTCATTTTATAAATTGTTAAGATTTAATATTACTTGATAGGCAATAATGAATTGAATAATTACCTGTAGTCGAAACCGCATAAAATAATGAGAAATGCATCTCCTTAGTAATTTTTCAAAGATGCTAATTCAAATGAAATGGAGGGTAAAATTGACAATAGATTGAATTGGAATTTTCTTACTAATGAATGGAAAGAATATATGCACGCTTGAAGTACTTTTTAAATTGTACATATAAATTTTCAATTTCAAATTTGATTAGTGCTCCACCTTTTCAATGCAAAATTAATATATTAATACCTTATTGAATAAACACACACATAACAACAATAAGTTAGTTAATAGTTGAATTGTAAGATTAATTTTAAATTTTTTACAATTTATCTAGAAACCACAAAGCAAAAGTTATTGTTTTAAGTGCATGTATGTTCACTGTTTAACTATAGAATCAGGACAAACCATAATATATGACATGACACAAATAATATAATTATATATTTATATGATACAGTTTGATGTGATAATGAATATAACCTTTACTTAAAGTCAGTAATACAATCAAATAGAATGATATATCCTTAAGTTTGTCTTCTATAAATTGCGGCTATCCCGACAATTATATAAAATAAAAATAAAAAAATTATCCTTTAAATATTATAACTAACAAAAAATGGAGATCTTAAATATATAATTATATTTTATATGATACAGTTTGATGCGAAAATGAATGTAATCTTTATTTAAAGTCAGTAAGTACAATCAATAGAATGATATATATCTTAAGATTTGTCGATCTATAAATTGCGGCTATCCCGACAATATAATATAAAAAAAATTTAAAAATTATCCTTTAAAATATTATAACCAACAAAAATGGAGATCTTAATAGTGAATTGAAATATCATAAATAGGATCAATTTGAATCTTCAAAGCCAAGCGATGACAAAATTTTAATATTCTCAATAATTACTTCTCCTTCCATTTGGTCAAATTTGCGGCTTAAGATTACTTAAATATATCAAATTAAAGAACATTAAAAAAAGAGAAGCAAAAAAAAAAAAAATAAAAAAAAAAAAAAAAAAAAAAAAAAAAAAAAGGAAAACTTAAATTGATAACAAATTGAAACAGCAACAGACGTAGTCGTTGAGACTTGACAATAGCTTTAAAAGTGCATACACAAGAATTGAAGTCCCTCAAATCGAACAAATAAAATTGTGGCCGCCAGCCCGACAACGCGATGTGGTTTTTCTGGTTTTACCCAAATGATAATTACCCAAGTCAGCCATTAGAATAATTTTCAAGATTTAATTGAATTTGGCATCTTATTTGCTGGACGGGTTTTAGTCACAAGGGTCCCATCGCATCATAACTACATCTGGACATGCATGCAAAACGGAGCTAGCGAGGGGAAATGGGTTCATGAACATATACTGTCTATGACAGAAGTCACTCACATTAATCAACCACGTACACGGAATCACACTACAATATTCTCTTTTTGGAAATTTCTGTAACCCATCATTAAATCCCATACAAATATTATGTAATTATTCAATTAACTCCATATAGATTCATTAATAAGCAATAAATATAAATAAACGATAATGCCGACATCGTATTCATATAATAAGGTCCTAGGTGGTTCCTGTGTCGGTCTGAGCCATGTGCAACCTATGGCTATAACATGTTCTCAGCCACGTGGGGTAGTAGACTTTTAATGAAAATTTTAAATACAGTTTTTCAATCAATATTATTAATTCAATTTCTGAGAGATTTTTTTAATCCACGATCATGTTTTAACTTTAAGATATAAGATATTTTAAAATTTACACCGCATTCAATGGTTATAAATCTTTCATTAATCCAATTATTAACTAGATATTTCCACTGCTCGATTGATATCAGTTCCTATTAATTAAAATCTAAATTAAAAAAGAGTCTTCTTCTTCTTCTTTTTTTATTTAACAAACGTGAAACATCATATGTATATCTTATATAATGAATAATTATATTCTTCATTTAACACTATGAGTGTATTAAAAGATAATATATCAAACCCTTGTTGGAATATTTGAAATATGAGTTGAGCTTTAACTAAAACACGTAAAAGAAGAGTTGCTTTGCTAAGGTGAATGCCTTTGTTTCAAGGATAAAAGGGGAATTGTGAGTATGGACAAAACCAAACTAATTATGCCTAGACTAAAAATGAATCAAACAAGTAATTAATGATTTTCTTTTTTAAAACAAAATTATGATAATGTGTTGGTATAAATTTGCCAGTGAAAATGTGCAACTTGATCCGTTTAAGAAAAATCGGCCATATTTGTCGGCGCTGATGGTAGTGCTTGATGATGAACGTGCATCACGTTTAAGCAATTGTATCCTTTTCCCCACCTCAGGTGATCCCCCCACTTCTTTGTACCACTTTCTTTACGGCCAGTGTACTGTTACTGTTCAAACGTCGGCCTAACTAATTACAAATTCTTATCTCAGTAGCATTATTAATGCACTTAATTAGGCTGGTTAAAGCCTCGCCATTGCATAACTTCTAAGATTATTAAAAGACCCATAAAAGGGTTTATTCCGAGAAATCGAAGACTTTATATGCAGATAATTAATGTGAAAGTTTCTTTTATTAGATCATCGGGTTGTAGTAATAAAATCCAATTGTGATTTTTTTGGTTAAATATCATAAAATACATGTTCAAAATCTTTAAAACATTTTGATAATATAAAAAACAAAATTGCTGACGAATGCGGGCCATTAACTTTATTTCACAGATTGTTTCAGCCAATATGTCCCGAGTCTTCGCTGTCAACAATGCACTCTGGTATAATAAATGATCGTGCTTTGCAATTTAGTCTGATTAAGATAGTGACCTTATTAGTTAGTGGCCCTTAATTTGCTGTGACAACTGAAATATTTTATTTTATTTACATTTGAAAGGAAACTGGCGCGGTACATCATTGGAGAAACGAAATGGATTGGCCCAGAGCTGTTGTATAGAGACACAATATGATAAAAATCATACCAATTATTCCAGCTCAGAAATTAATGATTTCAATCAAATTAATATAACTTAGAAGTTAAGAAAGATGCTGTGATTTGCTGCTTCATTCAATGGAGAATATACGCAAAAAGATTATACAACATAGGTGTGATGACTTGAATAGAGATGTAAAATGACGTCAACTTGAGGAGGGATTTACTATTTTACTTTGCAAATTCATGAACCACTTATTAAGTGGCTGCCCAGGGAGTTTTTACTTTTTTGAGAATAACATGCAATCGCACTGAAGGATCCTTTCGGCGATGAATCTACCCTTCTTTTTGGAGGCGACAAATCATCTTACGCAGAAATGCTACTGATTATAATCTTTGATTTTATCTTTCTATCTTTGTCTAATTTATCTCTTGGATTCAAAGAGGGGGCAAAGCTACCCAGTATCCACCGTACAAGATTATGCTTAGTTGACAATACAAACTGTCTTAAAACTTTGTTGATGCTTGATTTTGATACCAACAACTCATATGTGTAAAGTGTTAAGTTGTTCTTAGAAATTATACGCAAATGATTATGATCAAATACAATGACTGAATAGTAAATGAGAGATATTATTTTTAAAGCAATTTGGATGCCTAAAGTGAATCCTACATTCACTGTTTCTTTTATATATATGAGAGATTACTAAAAGGTCGCGTATAGCGAACAACGAGCAGAGGTAACAACTAAGTATTTAGAGAGAATATCAAGTCAGTCTTTTTTTCGTGGCTTATCTTTATTCTGAAAATAAATATTACAATCAGAATGAGGGTTTAGGATCAGAATCCCGAAAATGAGAAGGGGAGTCCTTTATTTATAGTAAATGAATTCAAGATAATGATTACAAATCTGCAAGTTGGTAGGTGTCGTGTAAATCCTTTATTGACTCCCATTAATTGGTAACTTAAGAAATATTCTCAAATTACCTGGGGCTTGGATATGTATGCAACCCTCAATCATTCATAGATAAAACCTGAATTTGTTAAGTTGATGATAATCATACTCTTTCTATCATAAAACGACGTGACAACTCTTAAACAGTATAAAATCTTTCTGAACTCTGATTAGTGTCTACTGACGTAGGCTAACACCAACCCTAAGTTTTGTAGTCATAACAAGCCTAAAATTTCAAGAGCGTGCCAATGCAACAGTATACGGCTAGAGAGTAGAGGCGCCCTTTTTTATCGTAACCGAAGGCAAGTGGAATAAGTGAGGTTGTCGTGTAAAATAAGTTGCAGTCCACATAAATATACAGTATGTTACGGATGGGCCTGATGCCTGGCTGTTGTAACTTTTATTATGATCACTACGTTGACTGATAAGTCTAGACTACTATATAGTCTATACTGGCTCGGGTTTATTACAAACTTGGAAAATAAACATGTTTGCACATAGCCATAGAATGAGAATATGGGAAAAAGGGGTGTATCGAACTGTACAATGTAATTAATGTACGAAAAGTATACACTATACATGAAAGTATTAAGGACGTACATTGACTTCTCGCCCATTGATTACTTTTCCTCTCCACTGAATATCTAGCTAATTAAGTCAATCTATCATCTTCAGCTCTAGCAAAATTCCCACAACCTTAAAAAATGGTCTTATTTTTAACAAAATCCATGTATTAACGTCCAACAAAACTTCTTGTTTCTATTCCTTTAAAATAAAAATAAATTAATGTGGGGTTATAGTCATTTCACCGACTGAAATTTAAAGTGCTGGATTAGACAGGCAAATGGACACCCGTGACCATTACCAAAACAGTTATCGGATAATCAAACAGCTTATTTCAATTGACAAGCCTCACCGAGGAGAAGTCAGCTCAATTTTTTTTTTATCTGAATTATGTCACGCATTTACGACAACCAAGTCTCACGTGGTTACTAATTAGAGTACAAAATTTGTCACTTCTGTAACTCTTTTTAATTAATTAAATTGAAAAGTTTGTATCTCATCATGGTTTTTTCCTTTTCTACATAATCTGATTTACACGAGTTTTGTTTTATTTATGCAACCACTAATTACATGATTTAAATGAAGAATTATTTAATAACGGCTTTAATATTTATGTTTTATTATACATAAATTTCAAGCAGGCATGCTTAACGCCTTAACAGATAGGGTTACTGTTATTCTATTCCAATATTGAGTTAGACAGAGGTTAACGTTATTATGAAAGATTCATAATATTTGAATGAATTAAAGTTTGTTTAGTTGTTAATTAATATACTTATCAAATTAGGTTCTGATTGGAGCAAACTTGTCACGCAATATGTGTTTTGGTTGCAGTGAGACATTAACGTAATTAACCTTATAAACATGTATCACACTTGCACAATAGATCTTTAAATCATGCTCTCTTGAGATTACTGTTTAGTTCATATCTAAGTTATGATTAAAAATAGAGTTTACTTTTTTCCACTCAAATAATACACTTTTCCACTCACATATTTTTAAAATACTACTTTACTATTTAAATTTATATTCCAATAACGAATAGAGAACAAACTCCGTTTAGATTATTGAAGTTTTTGAAGAAAGGAGACTTATAAGTCTTTTTATGGTTGGGATTGATCGAAAGTCGATAATTGGCCGAGTTGGCAGGAGTAGGATTTGAAGGGTTTTGATGAATGGTGATTGGGGAAGAGAGTGATGGTGGTATGGGGTTACAATGATGTTAGGATTGAAAATAAGATATAAATTTAGACAATAAAATGATATTTTAAAAATTTGTGAGTATAAAAGTATCATTAAACCCTTATTTGGATTGGAAAAAGTTATTTACTCTTAAAAATAAGATCTGTGTAACAATAATTGTATACGTCATTATCCTTAACCTTAAACATCGCTTAGAAAGCAAAGAAGAGACTTTGTTTGTTAAATTATTGTAAATCACTTTCATAACAAATATTTTAAGTATAATTAAATCACTAGATGTAAATATCATTTACTGTACAAGGAAAACCGACGCTTTGTCTGGCTGGTTCAGTGGACTTCCAACTAACGTGATTCTTAAACAAATTCTAGTAATCACACGTCATCCGCTGAATCAGAAGGAGTACTTGAAATGAAATTACAGGATTACCCTTTTTTACTTTTTCCAGGAAAGTGACAACTGATGTATGGGAGAATGGAATTATCAAATCTTGTCCTAGCCGGTGCCCTTATATAGTAAAACGATGACTGCCCTTGGAGAATAATCAAGTAATATTTCAAAGTTTAAATTAATTGACCCAATAAAGAATCTGAAAATAAACTAGTCGATAAAAATAATGTTTTGCTTGATAAAACAATATTACATATCACATGTTACGAGCTAGACAGCTAGTTGGTGGATGGGCAAGGATGAGTAACGTCTAAGTGTTGCTACTTTCCATGTCCAGGAATTAAAGGTTAATATCTTATCCATTTAATAAATTAGTAATAATTTGTGGTGGATCTCTACCTGTTGCATAGATGTTGTAGACTTGTAGCCTATTCTAGTAAAGTCATACGCAGTTTTTAAAATATCATGGNACCAATATATGACATGTACTATACTAAATTCGTGGTAGGGAAAAATAAAAAAAGGTAGAGAAATTACCTTCGTCCGAAAAAGTGTGAAACCTTCAACTTCAAATATCTGAAAGTGGATCCGAACGAACCATCTGGACTTGGAATTTAATTGAATTTGTGGTCATGACTCATGACAAAGACAGAGAAATTAAAGGGCAAAATCAGAAAGAGATGGCGATGAGATTATCTTAAAAATGCATGCAGTCAACGGTAGCTTTGTGGGTCAGTCAAGATGATAAGGTGAAATTGATGGGTGCTGAGAAATTATATAGGTGAGGTTCTTGAGAATTCAATGACAATCTCATCAATATTGCTTTTCCTAATCACCTCTATCATGTGTGACGATAGAAACTCTTTGATATATTATTTAATAGGCAAAAAAAATTAGATTATAAGTATTTGAGATATATTTAATGGATCTCTCAGATATGACAACATTCATTGTGTAAAAAATGAATTTATAAAATGAAGAAAAATCTTGAATATAAATAATACTGGATTTCTCTGTCACGCTATTTGAGAAACGAAATGGGTTGGCCCAGAACTATTGTATAGAGGCACAATATAATAAAAATCATACTAAGTATTTCAGCTCAGAAATTTGGGAAACGAAATGGGTTGGGCCAGAGTTATTGTATAGAGGCACAATATAATCAAAGTCATACTACCCNGGGTTCTGGGTCCAGTTATACAAATACGATGATGTACAATGAGAATAACGCCAATAATGGCAATTCCAAGCAAAGTCCCTCTCAAGTCTCAACAAGATAAAATCTAATCAAAGATTAACATAGAAAAACCATGTCTAGATAGTTTGGTTTGTTTGAAACTTTTAAATGTATTATTTAAAAAGTTTTCAGTTCAAATCTTCATAACTATTAATAAGAGGTAACCACTAACCATTAAAGGTTTATCTGACTATTAATTTTAGAATCCCGATAAACTTATCGAGACATACTAAGTTGATTTGAACACTCTTGGATATATACATATAATTGACTCATATATTTAATGTCACTCCAAACCCCAGTTTGTTTTACTTTCAAAGGATAAAAGAATGTTCAATTATCTATGTTATATGTTGATGCTTGATTTTGACACCAACAAAACGCACGTGCGAGATGTTGAGTTGACCCATAAAACACACATGAAAGCAAGAGAATCGAGAGCAAATGCAGTAAGAAAGGAGTTTTAAAGTGGTTCGGATGCTAAGGAAGCAAGTCCTACGTCCACTAATGTTTGTATTAATGATAAAGGTCAGGTCGCTTCAGCCGACTAACTTTACAATGATAATACAAGGTATCAAATGTTGTATATTCTAGAGTAAACTGTTGACGCTTGATTTTGGACGCCAACTACTCGCACGTGAGAAATGCTAAGTGGACTTAGGAATCACACGTGATGGATCCATGAGATTTGAATATGAAACTAAGATTATATATGTTGCAGAAAACATAAATAAAAGATTGGCAAGAGGGGTTTTTATAGTGGCTCGGATGCAATAAGCGACTCTTACATCCACTATTATTTTATTGATTTCTGACTATTTCTATGATTTTGCCTGTAAGGCATACAAAGATGAAGAAATACAGTGTTTACAGAGAGAGAATGAAATGAAGCTTAAATATCAGCTCAACCTCCTTCTTCGGGAAGAGGAGCGCCCATTTATACACCTAAACACTCAATGTAATGAGTGTTTTGAAAGTTGTCTTGACACATGGAAGGCTCTCGTCCATTCATTTCTTGAAATGAGATAGAGTTGGTGTGAATATCTTTGAGGAGATATGGGCTTGGCAACACATTTATTAGGCTGACATAAGCGTGACTTTTGAGGCATAACAGAAGCCTCCCAGTTTTTGAAGTGCGTAATCGCGCTTCAGAAACTCAAGTCTTTGATCTGAATGGCTGCAGTCTTGAACTGAAGAGTTCGAACTGAAATCTTTTAGGAGCACGACCTGAAATCTGTTAGGAAAACGACCTGAAATCTGGCAGGAGCACGACCTGAAATCTGTTAGGAGCACGACCTGAAAGGTCATAACGAGCTCAACTTGAGAGCAAAATGACCTCGACCTGAGAGGTCAAAACGAGCTCAATGAGAAAAACGACCTCAATCTGAGAGGTCAAAACGATCTCGACCTGAGAGGTCAAAACGAGCTCAATGAGCAAAAGACATCATCTTGAGAGGTCAAAACGACCTGAATGAACAAAACAAGCTCAATCTGAGAGGTCAAAACGACATCGACTTGAGAGGTCAAGACGACTTCAGCCTGAAAGGTCAAAACGACATCGATCTAAGAGATCAAAACGACCTCGACTTGAGAGATCAAAACGACCTCGTCCTGAGAAGTCAAAACGACCTCGACCTGAAAAGGTCAAAACAAGCTCGACCTGAAAAGGTCAAAACGAGCTCGACCTGAAAGGTCAAAACGAGCTCAGTGAGAGGTCAAAACGAGCTCAACCTGAAAAGGTCATGACGAGCTCGACCTAAAAAGGTCATGACGAGCTCGACCTGAGAGCACAAGAGATCAGCAATCTCAGCGTGTGATCAGCGATCTGAACACGCGATTTGAAGCTAAAGATCAGTAATCTGAAGTCGAGGATCAAGACGGCATGGGCGTGCGATCTGCGATCTGGCCACGTGATTAGAGAACTCTGATGCGTGCGATCTGCGATCTGGCCATGCGATTGGAGAATTCTGATGTGTGCGATCTGCGATCTGGCCACGCGATCAGAGAATTCTAACGCGTGCGATCTACGACCTGGCCACACGATAGGAGAACTCTGACGCATGCGATCTGGCCAAGCGATCGGAGAACTCTGACGCGTGTGATCTGGCCATGCGATTGGAGAATTCTAACGTGTGCGATCTGCGATCTGGCCACACGATTGGAGAATTCTGACTCAGGTTTGAGATCTGAGCACGCCATCAAGGAACTTGGATGCAGGTTTGAGAATCGGATTTGCATGGGCCACCAAACTGTTGACGCTTGATTTTGGACGCCAACTACTTCACGTGAGAAGCGCTAAGTGGACTTAGGAATCACACGTGATGGATCCATGAGATTTGAATATGGAGTTGAGATTATATATGTTGCAGAAAACACAAATAAAAGATTGGCAAGAGGGGTTTTTATAGTGGTTCGGATGCAACAAGCGACTCCTGCATCCACTGTTATTTTATTTATCTCTGACTATTTCTATGATTTTGCCCGTAAGAAATACAGTGTTTACAGAGAGAGAATAAAATGAAGCTCAAATCTCAGCCCAACCTCTTTCTTCGTGAAGAGGAGTGCCTATTTATACACCTAAACACTCAATGTAATGAGTGTTTTATAAGTTGTCTTGACACATGGAAGACTCTCATCCATTCATTTCTTGAAATGAGATAAAGTTGGTGTAAATATCTTCGAGGAGATATGGGCTTAACAACATATTTATTAGGCTGACATAAGCGTGACTTTTGAGGCATAACATTATAGAATAATGAAATAAAAACAAGATCTGAAATGTTGGAAGAAAACAAAGTAGCTTGGAGAATTAATAATAAAATTAATTTTCAAGCTATAAAACAAAATGGTCATTACGTCTACCATTCCAAAATGCCCTAAATTTAGATAGATTGTATTCCTTCTTTATTACCCCACCATATATATTATCAACCATTAATTCCAATCAAATTCGAATCACAATCACATTAAAAATTCGGACGCAATTTTCCAACGTATGGCATAAGCCAAGATTCCATTTTCTGGTAACAACAAAAACAGTTAACATCACTTTTCTTGGAAGTACGTTTATTGTAAAACTGAATTAAAAACTGTATTTATCTTAAAACTGCGTTACAGAAGTTGCGTAAAAGAAAACTGACCTATGGCTAATTAAAATTAATTGTGGCGCATAATAGTTTGTTGGGCCTTTTTAAAGTAAATATAATAAGTCAAAAATGTTATTTCATGGCTTAATTCAATTATAAGATTACTATATGCTTGATTTACTTTAATACCTTTAGATACTCAATAAATTCTATATAGTCATAAAAAATTATATTTCCAACTTAGAATAATTATAAATAAGAATAAACTTCACATTGTAATAAGTTATAATTTTTCTAATTTCTGTCTTAAATAAAGTTGCCTCCACATAGTAATAATTATGTATTACAAAAAAAATATAGTATTTGTTACTTTAAAAGTTTAAGATAAGATAAAATATTTATTTAAAGTTATTTGGGAGAATGATTTTTGCTTTAGAGTTGTTACCACATCTTCTCAGGCTTGAATATTTTATTGTTAAAGCCAAAATATTTATAACTTCTTAAGTATGGTTGGAGCCAAGGTTCTGAAAACCGGACCGGATGATCCAATCGGTCAAACCGGTCAAACTAAAAACCAGACCCTTGAACGGGTCATTATCTGGTCTGATTTTCAGAACATTGGTTGGAGCTTCTTGCCACAATTTTCTTTGTATTTCCGTACTATCATTCTCATGATTATTTTTTTTCTTTTCTTGTGTAATTGTAGCAATGATTTATTCTTCAGTTAAAATATACATAACTTGTTGCTCATTTGAATGATTGAAGAAGACATTAATATCCATTCGATTAGTGTATTGAAGTTGTCAAATCTGATCACTCAATTCTACAATGACTATTTGATTCTTCTCATCCACTTTATTTATAACCTGTAATTTATCAACATCAGGGGTCCCAATTTTGTAATACTTAAAACAATTGATAATTGTCTGTGACTTCACATCAATTTAACCATGCAGTAACTATATTTACTATTCCATCAAGGACATTTATCTTTGCTGATTCCACGACACAATATTCTATTCGTTTAAAAAGTAGGCAATTGAAGTGCTGAATTAAAATCCTAATATTATTAAAACACGAACTGAAATCCTAATTCTATATTACTAAAATATGAATTATAAAATAAAAAATTTTTGTAACTACAATTCTATTAAATTATAGCCTGTTTATAGTAATAAAATTAATTAATTTCATCATTATGATAATTCATAATGGAGAGATTTTTACTATAATAAGGGTACCGTAATAAATTTAACAGTGTACTTATTGCACTAAAATAGTAAAAAAATTATTTATCTACAATAAAATAAAGAATTAGATAAAAAGAAAGGAATCTAGAAAATAAAAAGCAAAACAGTGGAAATTTTCCAGAATCTAGCCCTTTACTTGAAGGACCCCACGGCAAATCTGGCTTTAATAAAATCTTTTCAACTCCCCTTTTTGCATCCCAGCGATAAATCCACATCTAAAAGTCTAATTTTAGACAATATAAAGCAGGGCTATAATTGTCATTTCGGCCACATAAACTTCCAACCTAGAAAGGTTTATGTCATTTTAGCAACAATATATGGGCAAAACTGGTATTTCAGAAGTGAATATAAAAAAATATATGAATGGCAAAAAGTGGACGGCATTTTGTAACGCTTATATAATGCTTGAGCCAAAAGAATCTTCGCTCATCATATCCCCATTCGCCACCAAAGCCAAAGGAACAGCCATTGGGCAATTACTAAAATAATATTATTTAAAGCTACTCAGCCAGTCAGTCTCTCATCATTTTTGGTCAATTTTTTTTTTTCAGAGAAAAGACAGAGTGAAAGCGTGGAAATCGGTGAATTCGTAACCCCCTTCACTGAACTTCGTTCTGATTTCAGTTTCTCTTTCTCTTCTTTCTATCCAATTCGTTACTTCTGTATCCCTTATCTTCACCTTCTTCATTCTATCTCTCAGTCTCGCACTACTGTCTCAGGTACTGTTGTTTCTCAATCTTTTTTTGTTTTTTTTTCCACAATTTGTTACTCTATAATACGTCTTCCTTTTCTCAGATTAGTTTTCGAAGCTCCTGTATTACGTTTTACCAGTTTGGTTCTGTTCTATTTATGTATATGTGCGTGTTGACTTTTAGTTGCCTATCAGTTTCTTTCTTTCTTTATTATTTTTTTAATTTCTATTTAAAAAAAAAAAAGATTTATTCTTACATTAATTTCTTGAATTGGAGCTTCAAAGCTATACTTGTTTTAGTACCGGTTAATTAATCGTTTATTTCAAATCTTTCTCAAATTCTTTTTCCTTCCTTACGGAATAATCGTTTTCCTCGAAATTGTTGATAGTCAAACAAGTTGACTATCGTCAAAGAAAGACTACACCTTCAAAGCTTCTTTATCGTCTTCGATTTTGAGGTGTTGGCTCTTTGGTTTGGTGAACTTTCTTTCCAACTCTCTTCTGGAATTCTTCATTTCATCACCTTATATAATTTTTCAGTCTCTTTCATTTTCTGTTCTGAACCGTTCGTTCAATTGATTTCAATTTTGTATTTTTGGGTTCGGCAAATAATAAAGATTTTTTTTTTTTTAATCCAATTATGTACGTCCGTCTTTTGATGGCCGTATTTGTTTTTATGCTCACAAGCATATATTGAAGAGCGCAGTAGATGAATTTGACCTTTTCAATTATGAGCTCATTATTTGTTCTTTTTCGGTATATATATATATATATATATATATATTTTTTTTTTTTTTTTTTTGTGGTTGAGTTTCAGTTGGTGTAATAATTTTTTTTTTTTAGAGTATATGCTGTTGACTCTTATTCTATTTTTGTGTATATTATGTTTTGGTTTGCAGACAAATTGATTGCGAGGATGTTGGAGAAGATGGAAACTATCGATATAGATCAAGTGATAGAGGAATTTGAAACAATCACAAAAGATGCTGAGAAGATTCAGAGAGAGACCCTGAAAAAGATTTTGGAAGAAAATGGATCAGCTGAGTACTTACAAAATCTTGGTCTCAATGGAAGAACAGACCCTGAAAGTTATAAGGCTTGTGTTCCACTTGTTTCTCATACGGACCTGGAACCTTATATTCGGCGAATTGCTGATGGTGATACTTCACATATCCTCACTGGCAAGGCCATAACAACGATATCGTTAAGGTACATACTTTCAATAAATTTGTTATTGTTTCATGAGTTAAATTAAAGTTTAGCTTTACTTTTCTGGGGAATTTTGTGTTATTGCAGTTCTGGAACCACTCAAGGAAAGCCTAAATTTGTACCCTTTAATGAGGAGTTGATGGAAACCACCATGCAGATATTTCGGACCTCTTTTGCCTTTAGAAACAAGTACTTTTTTAAAATATTGCTTATCTTTCTATTTTCCATGGTGTTACAAAAGTGTTTTGGTTGTTTGCTAGAGATGGATTGTGCTTTGATGAACCATATTAATTTTGGGTTAGTCACCCATGGGTTGTTAAACGTGAAAAGCTCTGCCTGTTTCTTGTTTTGTGTGATTGAAAGTATACCCTGGATTAATGAAAATACTTTATGACCTGCAGAGAGTTTCCCATTGGAAATGGGAAAGCCTTACAGTTTATATATAGCAGCAGGCAGTTCAAAACAAAAGGGGGTCTAAGTGCAGGAACTGCTACTACAAATGTCTACCGCAATGCACAGTTTAAAAGTGGGATGAAGGCAATGCAGTCCCAGTGTTGCAGCCCTGATGAAGTAATATTTGGTTCTGATTACCAGCAGTCCTTGTATTGCCATCTCCTATGTGGCCTAATCTTTTGCGAAGAAATTCAACTTGTGTTTTCAACCTTTGCCCACAGCATTGTCCATGCCTTCCGGACATTTGAAGTAGTTTGGGAAGAGCTATGTGCTGACATACGGGAAGGTGTCCTCTCAAGTCGCATCACTGTCCCTTCAATTCGAGCAGCGATGTCCAAAATACTGAAGCCAAATCCTGAATTGGCTGATTTGATTCATAAAAGATGCTCAGGATTGAGTAATTGGTATGGATTAATACCAACACTTTTTCCTAGTGCGAAGTATGTCTATGGGATATTAACTGGGTCAATGGAGCCGTATCTGCAAAAGTTGAGGCATTATGCGGGGGACCTGCATCTTATGAGTGCTGATTATGGTTCTTCAGAAGGTTGGATTGGAGCAAATGTCAATCCAAGTTTGCCTCCTGAGTCGGCCACTTATGCTGTGCTTCCTAATATAGGATATTTTGAATTCCTCCCTCAGAATGTTGAGGATCAGGTACTCTGACTGGAGCCCAAGCCAGTGGGTTTGACTGAAGTCAAGGTTGGCGAAGAGTATGAAATAATTGTCACAAATTTTGCAGGTAAAAAAGTTGTTGACAAGAATAATTTCTTGCTTTAAATTCAATGATTTAGAATCAGAATTGCTCTTAAAACTTCAGCAACTAACAGTAAGCCGCATCCAGTATATATTTTAGCGTTTTAAGACACTGGTAGAGATTGACCATTATGCTACCATAACTTTGATTAATGATGAATTTATTGTGTTGTTTATTATGTGTTATTTCCTTCAGCCTTTACATAGTAACATCATGCTTGACTAAACTAGCAGTCATTTAATAAGCATCTTGAAAACACAACCTTGATTATGCTCAGAGATTATAGGAATAAAATTGCAGCTTCTATCGTGATGAAGTACTACTCATTTCCGTTCTGTAATGCTTTTTTGTATATTATTTTGATATCATGCTGCGTCAGAAATAAGATTATATATATGCTAGTTGACATACCCGAACTGACTGAAATACATGCATCTCTTATTGTATAAACTACAGATAAAACACAACATATTTGGTTAATAACTATAGCTTTTTCTAGGTGTTGGTGACTTGTTAGGTCCTCCATGCTCCCCATGTAAATGACAGCAATAGGAAACATAATTTCTCTTCTCAAGAAGATCCATGTGTATTCTGACATCAAGCTCACTCTATTATTTATTTTTGACATAAAACTGCGTTATCTGTATCTAGTTACAATTTCTATGTAGATGCAGAAGCAATCTTTTGAAGTAGATAAAATTCATTTGTTCAATGTGCTTACTATTACTTTATAAAATACACACACATACACACATTTTAATGTTTACTTGTACATTATTTGATTGACTAGTTTTTCTCTAATTCCTTGTGAAGTTAGTCTTCATGGCACATTTGTCTCTTGATTTTCACATCTTAGTGGGTTCTTAAGAAAAGCATTCGAGAAGGATTTGACCAAACACATGAATAATTTATATAATCTGTATATTTATGGTGCTGTATTCTTTGTGGAGAAAACAAGGACTAGGTGAATAATTTTAGTAGTTTTTTGTCTATTAGGCATTTTTAACGTGTGAGGAGAAAGTTTCAGTTGGGCCATGTAAAAGAGAAGCAGCTTAGCTCATCTATGATATAAAAAGCACAGACCTAAAAATATTAAGATAAAATCGTAGTAGTTTGTAATAGGTGGATCTTTTCTTTAATTGTTGGCAACTGATGGATCCGCAGGTGGTACTAATTTCTGAATTTTCAAATCTAGGTCTTAACCTAGTCTGCTTTATATATTCTGCAATACAATTTCATAGTTTCATGTTAACTGTTCAGCGACTTTTATTTGTTATTCCCACTCTGAAGTTGCACTATGCCATTGTGTTAAATCTGGAATCCTGTTTCTATCCATAAACTGCAGGTTTGTATCGTTATCGACTAGGAGATGTGGTGAAGGTTATGAGCTTCCACAACTCAACCCCGGAACTCAAATTTGTCTGCAGGAGTAACCTGTTACTCACCATAAACATAGACAAGAACACTGAAAAAGACTTGCAGCTATCTGTGGAAACTGCAGCCAAGCTCTTAGCTGAAGAGAAACTTGAAGTGCTTGACTTCACAAGCCATGTTGATGTATCAACAGATCCTGGTCACTACGTAATTTTCTGGGAAATTAGTGGTGATGCAAGTGACGAAGTCTTGAAAGAATGCTGCAATTGTTTGGACCGATCATTTGTCGATGCAGGCTATGTTAGTTCGCGGAAGGTTAATGGCATAGGACCTCTTGAGCTCCGAATTGTTCACAAGGGAACCTTCCAGAAAATCCTAGATCATTATGTCGCATTAGGCTCTGCTCTTAATCAGTTCAAAACCCCGAGGTGTGTAGGAACCATCAACAATGCGGTGTTGCAAATCTTAGCTGACAATGTTGCCAAGAACTACTTTAGTACTGCTTTTGGTTGAATGTATGAAATGGAACTTCAATTTGATCATGCTTTCCTATAGAATAATGCAATCTGTTATTATAGCTTTCTTGTTCCATTGGAATCTTTTATCTAGTATATACCTCTTGTATATAAAGCCAGAATAATGTCATAGGTTATTGCATTTATAGACTCAGTCAAACAATTGCTCTTGTTTGATTCCTTGTCTCGCCGAAGCTATCCTAGCTCCCTGATTCATTCACCGAAAAACAGACAAATCAATTGACAAAGTAAAAGTAAGAAAGATGGTAAGATTTGAACACTAGATTCAATGGAGTTAAGAACTGCCCTTTTAATGATGGAGTGGATAAAGGAGGACCACTTAAATGTGGACCATCTCTTTGATGGAGACAAGGACAATTTATCTGTGAAACAAGTGGGTTTATGACCTTGTCTGAATTTTCTCCTTTCACATTGAGTGGCCCTTGTGTTTCTGATCTATATTTTATGATCGTGTTACATAAATCATAGTTAGCTTTCGTGTCAATTCAGGCACTTATTCACAGTCACAGCAGTTTGGCTGTGAATTGTAAACGATGGAAGTCAATTCATACCACTTTCTTCCTTATTGGGTGTGAGTGGTAGCTAAGCTTAACTCCATGAACCAGAGAAAATCCATCTGGGAACTTCAATTAATGAGAGGGGATTAGAGTTTAGAAGCACAAAATACTTTTTTCTTTTTTAATTTTCTTGAAATGTTATACTCAAAATATGTGAAGCTAAGCAAGAATTATGGTCGTTTAGTTTAATTATTTTTGCACTATCCTATCCAAATACATATTTGTTTCTCTATTTTGAAAATTTTATTTTATTTTATTCAATTATTTTTAAACCACCTAAATTTGTTAATTTAACTAAACAAAAAAAAAAAGTTTAGAAATTGACAAAAAACACCCACACCCACCCACATTTTCCAGATTTCGGTCATTACCATTAGAAGGTGGTCGAAATCTAGTATAATGACGCACTATCGGTTGGATCTGGCTGGTAGTGCACCGATATATCATTTTTTGGCCAGATCTACGACCAGATCTTTGGCCGTATCTGGTCGTCAATGACAGCCAAGATTTGGCCATCGTTGACGGCCAAACATGGCCAAATCTGGTTTTTTTAGCCCCATCTCTGCCAGATTCAACCAGTCATACGTCGATACGACTTCGGCCACCCTCCAATGGTGGTGGTCGACTATCGGTACTCAATAGGTTGGTAAGAGTGTTTTTGTAATTTTTAATATTTTTATTACAAGGATGTTTAATAAATTAACAAACCTAGAGGGTGTTTTGTTAATTTTTAAATCTTATCTCATGATTACCACTAAACTCTTGCTTTTTCAAAAATACTATCACTGATGATATTCTAGAGTAATTAAATAGGAGGATCTGCTTAGCTAGGATCAATTTAGTTATCTTGTGACCAACAGAAACCCAGAAAACAAAGATGGGGTTTGTTCAGTTGCAGACCTAGTCAGCTCCATTATATCCACAAAAACTAACATGATGAGGTTTCGCTTTGATTTAATTATATTGATTGGTGAGAATAATGGTAGTAGTTGGTGGAGCGGGTGAAGTATGTATAATAATTTTGGGATATTAAAGAAGTTTCTTTGTTAATAAATTTTTTGGTCAATGTCATTAAATGGTATATTTTAGAGGATAGAATCTTTAAATTTATTTCTTTCAAACCAAATATGTCCACATGATTTGATTTTTCAAAACCATCTATTAAAACATATATATATATATTATTTCACAAGAAGATTTGTTATTTTTTATTTTTGGCCTCCCAATACAGTATTAATTTTAAAACAAACTAATCAATCGTTAAATGCATAGAGTCTAGAATGAATAGAGCTTTCTCTTAATAGAATTTTGACATTTAAAATGTCATAAAACTTCAAAATGAATTAAACAAGCGTATTTAGAATGTGCAGCAAATTATTTATAATATTTAATGAATGGATCTGTCATTTTCTTCGCCGAACTCGGCAGCACAATTATTTATTGATTTCTTCTGTGTCATAAAGACAGTCTTAACCCAAAAACTCACATATTGCATTCGTCAACCTTATGGCGAAACTGGGAATTTCAGGTTCATAACTTCTGGCAAATCTGGAACTGCATAGTTAAGTTAGCTAACTTATAAGGTACATGTGATATGCGTCATGACGAGAATCTCCGTATTTGGAAGCAAAAGAAATGTTTGTCGGTCGTGTCTGCATTGAAAACTCATTAAGCCAATCTTGACAAAAGCAACAGAAGAGATAACTCTGAAACCCAGATGAAAGAAACATTAGAAGGCAGAGAAAATATTGAAGAAGAAGAAGCAACAGTAGCGATATGGGATTGTGGTAGCCCTTTATATGATTC
The DNA here is from genome assembly GCF_008641045.1 of Pistacia vera. Classification (NCBI taxonomy): domain Eukaryota; kingdom Viridiplantae; phylum Streptophyta; class Magnoliopsida; order Sapindales; family Anacardiaceae; genus Pistacia; species Pistacia vera. Next base: position 369,058 of record NW_022195323.1, on the reverse strand, counting down.
ATATGAGCTGGTATCGCTTACTCATCTAATTGAGCGACATCTAATGGCATTGCCATCTCTCGGCGGATCAAAGAGGCTTACCACCAAATTTTACTGTCCCTGTGATGTATCATCCAACGTGCGCTCCATAACGCATACTAAACCTCCGTCTTCTTCTGCAATCAGTTCGTTGAGTGATTATGTGGGCAGAAAGTTGTTGAAGAGGAAGATTGGAGTTGGAGAAGTGATTGATAAGCGCAAGAGGTTGAAAATACTCTGTGGCATGTATAAAGCATTTGGATTTTGGAAGAAAAAGAAATACAGTGGCTAAAACAGGTAATTGATACTGACGGAGAATATGGCACAAACAATACATGTTGGTATTTTTCTTTAATCTTACATTCTGTCTTAGCATATATCGATAAATAATCTCAAATGAATTATGGCAATCATGCACATTTGTTCATAATCATATAATTTGCATTCAATATGTTGTTGTTATGGATGATATCACGTTCATTTAGCAATCTAAATCCTTGAATGAAGAGCAGTGGTTTGTATGAAGGATCTAATTAACGATTCGTTCTGATATTTTCTTTACCCTTGTAATGGTCAAGCATATCAAAGTCTCATGAAGTGACAACTCATCCACCAAACTAGACTATTTATTTATTATTTGTTATTAGATATCAAACTATGAACATGAAATAGTTGTTAGACTTACGAAGTTGGTTCATCCAAACATGGATTAAAACGATTTCCTGTCCTTTTTCTGAGAAAATAATGGAGTGATAATTGACGATGAACCAGAATTAATTGCAATTCAGATACAAGAATTTATTTTTGGGTCTGAGATAATTTAAAGATTTGAAGCAGAACTGTCATTAAACCAGTCCATGTCAACCCGATACTCAATAATTTTTAGATGAGCAGTATTGCGTATCACATCATTGAAATAACTTCAATAAAAGCTTCCAGTTAGGTGGGCGATAACAAGTGAAAGAAGTACAGTGCAGTTTTTGGCTTGATTATATTAATAGATAGCCCTCAAAGGTAGGTATTGGTTGTCCGCCGTGGAAAATTCTAATGTTTAGTGTACTTCCAATGTGGAAAACACCAGTCCAGTCAACCAAGTGGAAATCGACCAATGCTCATTTGCACGCCATGTTTCACGTTAATCTGCTAGTGTGTGGATCTGTAGAGCTCACTAGTCACCACCATTCGAAACTTCAACTTCAACCTTCTGGGTTGCATGACAAAGAAATGTCTGTCTTTTCGACTAAGATCCATTATTTATGCCCAAAATACAGCCCATTTATTACACTTGAGCCGTTTACAATATTTCTGGGCTTAGTCTTATTTTGCGTTTGGGGAAATAGTAGTTGGGTCTGGGCCGATTCCTCCAGGAATGCATCATAAACAAACTCAGCAAGTAGTTTCTTTAATCGGATACAGCCTTTTACAGGTCACGCTTCTGTAATTTACTCTTTTAAGACTGGGCCAAAGTTCCAACCTCCAACTGCATGTTAAAAAAAGTTTGAGACGACTGAGTTTAATGCAATTTAATAAGTTGATAGCAATTATCCAGTTATTAATATGCCAGCAAATGAGATTCCAATGCTTTAAACTTGAAATTACCCACCTTCTCGTTTACGTCCCTTTAGCTTGTATCTCCAGAATAACCTGTGAAGATCTTTAAATATTTATTATGGACCTTAATTAGTACTATTCAGTATGGAGACTGCAGTATTTGAATTTTGAAGAGAGTATGATAAATATTCTACTTGCATTGAAAAGTCTTCACAGGTTACTTTGGAAAATCACAAAGCAACAGGCGATCCTTTTAACAGAATTTTTTATTTTTTATTTTTTTTTTAAAAAAAAAGGTCTTCTTCATTTATTCTTGGTTTAGCCCCAGCAGGCCAGCACGTAGCTTGAGTACCTAATTTTCTGTTCCTGTTAATGAAGTTTTTATTTATGCTACTGACTGAATAACCATCTTCTGATCAGATGCAATCTTTATTGAAACTCAATGCACCGTAGCTTGAAATCTTTTGATTATAAATGTCTGTTTTTTTTTTGGGTTGGGATTAATCTTGTCTATAGCAGTTGAAAAATAATTATTAGCAGTACTACAAACGTAAACACGTTAGTTGCAAGGATTATTCACAAACCTTTTTAAAGTAATGTCCAATAAGCTTAAAAACTAATGAAGCTACAATAAAAACATTATGAAGTTGGTGTATAAAAATGTAGCATTTATGACCCCAATAAAGGAATTTCTCAAGCGCAAGCAGCAATTATTATGTTTATGTTTCACAAAATTACAACTTCAGTTATAGTTATAATTAGAAAATCATAATACCCAACTAATCTTTAACTAATTAAGATACACTCATTACTCGTACCCACAACTCTGTTCAAAAATCAAAACAGAAACAAGATCCACTTAACTTAATGGATATTAAAATGTCTCAAAATCTGACAACTGCAGAATCCAATTCACCAACTCATATAGTTGTATTTAAATTTCAAGAAAAACAAGGGGAGGTGAGGTAGATATAGAGCATTTAAGTACTCATTTCTGAAACGTTCATCATTCAATTCTGTGCTGTAAAACAAGAGAGAGATGAGTGTGATTTTGTTTCGTAGCAGCAAACAGTAAATGTTTGATATGTGATGTGAGAGAGAATTGAGTAATTACTGATGAGGTAATAGTAAGAGAGCAGGGGCCACTGGTCAGACTGAGACCACTGAGAGAAAGAGGAGTCTCAGATTTTCTTTCGACGCTGCTTCTTTCACTTCTTTTCACAACGGCCAAAACTATGCTTTTTTTCTCACTAGTCGCAAACAATAAACCTGTAAAGCAAAAACATGGATCGACTAAAGATAAAGGCAGCTAAATATATATCAGTCTAAAGAAAAAGAAAACTACCTCCCTCTGTCCCTGCCTAATTTCCACCGAACCTCTTTACTTTGCTTCTTCCAATCATTTTTATATTATTATTTATTTTAAAGTTGGGGAAATGGGGCCAAGGGAAGCAACAAAATGTGTAGTGCTGGTAGTATTTGTGCATGGAAAAAAGTCTCCAATTCACTTTACCTTTTTCTTCCAGTTCAGACAGTGGATTCCCAACAAGACTTTTTATTCTGTATCCAAAGGCCCAATGGCTTGTTTGAAACGATTTCTTCATTCAAACGACATCGTTTCTTTGGATTTTTCTTTTTCTAGAGACTTGTCCTGCCAACAGCCAATATCAATGCCCAGAGCCAGAACATTGGAAAACGGAACTAGGTCTCTCCCTTACAAAACTCTAACCAACGCAACAGAGTATAAACTCAGTTTACTCAGAACACAAACCATTCTCGAATAGAATTTCAGTTCAGTTTTTCAATAAATTCTAGGTTCTTGTCTATGTGTTCCGGATAATTCTCTTCTCTTCCCTTCATCTCTCAATCTTAGTTTCCTCTTTGGTCGGGGAGAAAACTGAAGAAAAAAGTTTTAACATTTTTCTTCTATCCTTGCACTATATTTTCTCATTTCCCTCTAATCACATTATTCAGCTTCTTTGAAGGAAAAAAAAAAAAAGCAGAAGCATTGAAATAGTACCCAATTGATCTCAGTAAGCCAACATTCTCCTTGAAATTACTTTACTTTTGGTATTATCTTATAAATTTCCAAGTTTGAAAGGGACGGCTGTGTTTGATTTATTGGATTTGTTTGTTAAGGGTATATCTGGTCTTGTAGTTTACTGGGTCGTCGTTTACTTTCAAACTATTTATTGAATGATAGTACGATGGCCGAGTCAACCAAAGTAAGGTTGGTTCGGTGTCCAAAGTGTGAGAATCTCCTTCCAGAACTTGAAGATTATTCTGTGTATCAATGTGGTGGTTGTGGTGCTGTTCTTCGATGTAAGCTTTTTTTATTTTTCGCTTTATTGCAGCTTGATTAATTTATAAAGTTTGTATTAGTAGTTGTTGAAAAAAGTTGTTTTATTTTGTGTTCATGAATATGGGAAGAAACCGACCTAGCTAGTTTTCTATGTTTAAACTCAAAACCCCAGAAAACGTAGAATTTAGAAGAGCAATTAGGTTGAGATTTTTAATTTTACGAATTCAAAATAAATAAGAAGATTTAGGGTTTAGTGCTTCAATTTCTTTGCTTTTCTTGTGCTATTTTGTTATAAATGATTCTTCCCCATAGTTTTTGAGAGTCGGTGTTTTTGTTTATGTAATTCACAGCGAAAATTAAAAATCGGGAGGCTGACACTTTATCTGAGAAGTCGGAAGAAGAGAAGATTGCAGAAGTTACCACAAAATCCTCTAATTCCTCTGAAAAGGAAATAGCGGACTTGAGTGATACTTCTGATACAGATAAGTCAAATTCTGGTTCTTTGAGGTGTGATCAAAGGGTCTCAGAGAAGAATGATTTTGAACTTGCTGACAGATGTACAAATCAATCTAAGGTTACTAATGACAATTTGGGTGTTGAGCGTGGCCTTGATGTGAACACGAAGAAAGATGAAACAGATAATGCAATAGGAATCCAAAGTAGGAATCTGAATTCTCGAATTGGATATACAGGTGGTTCCCAAAGATCAGGACGGATGTCAGATTGGCAAACTGGAGAGAGAAGTGAGGTGGAAGGATCTCGCAGAACCACCAGAATTGATGTTGGAGGTGTAAGGTTTCCGTCTTCAAGTTATCCTGATGAGGGCCCGTCAAATTACCATTCAGATTCTTCTTACAGTTACAGGGAGCCATTAAGGAATCGTTTTGGTTTGGATGGGGCTAATAGAGTTCAGTACCTTCAAAAAGATCGAGTTGAGCTTCTGAGGAAGCTAGATGAGCTTAAGGAACAGCTTAGTCGGTCTTGTGACGTGGCAGATAAACCAAAGGAGAAAGTTCCTGTTGATGGGAGGATAGTTCCTCCAGATCCTTATGGTGGTTCTGATTCCTGGCTTCCAAATGGTTCTTTGGGATCAGAGAGGTCTTCAATGCCTCTTTCGGGGCCTGATAAACATGTTGCAGGGCCTTCTTATTTCAATCATGGCCCTGATCCATTTCCTTATACAAATGGCCATGAAATGCCTCTGCATGGTTTACATCCTTCAATACATAACCCAAATCATGTTCCTGGGTATGGGGATTCCTTTGGATCCCAAATGCTCAGGCGAGTGTCCCACCAGCTGCCCAGTCAATACCAACCACCACCATCTCATCCATACTTTTCGGGACAATATGTTGATACAAATCATGATCGTTTTGAGTCATACCAGCAAAACACAATCTTTCACCAGCCTCCCTGCTCTTGTTACCATTGCTATGACAAAAATCAACGGGTTTCAGCTCCAGTTCAACCCACTGCTTTTGGCAACAAACCGACTAATTCTATGTTGTACCATCATGAGATTCCAGAGGCATTTGGTCCACGTGTTCATAATTTTAGGGCTGCTGTTCCTCCATCAAATTTGCACGGTCCACAAGCCCACACAAGATGGCCAAGTGACCTTAATTCCGAAATGGGTGGTTTTGTTCGCTGCTGTCCTCGGAGGGTGGTTTTAGCCAGTGGTGGCCACCGTTGCCGTCCAATAGCTGGTGGTGCCCCATTTTTAATGTGCAATAATTGCTTTGAGCTACTGCAACTGCCCAAAAAAGAAAAGCTTATGGCTAAAAATCAGCAAAAATTGCAGTGTGGAACATGTTCTTCAATTATCAATTTTGAAGTCATCGATAAGAAACTTGTTCTTTCTGCTCAAGCTGAAACAAAACAGACTGCAGCAGAGGTTGATTATAGCTCTAGTGAGGCAGTGAAAGACTATATTTCACATTCCCGTGGCCATTTGGACCACAGTAGAGCTAATTTCTCTTCTGATGATTATGATAACTCTGGTTATGACTTTGAGGCAATGGATAGAGAGCCTGTTCCATTGTCAACAGGCAAAGTTTTGAACTTAGGCAAGCCTCAGGAGATGCAAAGCTTCCATTCTTCATCTCCTAGTACTTCTGGAGATGAAACTAGTCCAGAGGTTTTAATTGCTCAAAAAGAGGTCACAAACTCTATTCAGCAGCCTATTAATACCACCCTGTCTCCACCACCTGCTGGTTCACCACTTCAAGAGCATTTTGAGTATTCTTCTAATAATCATGCTGTTAATAGATTTGGAAAGGGGAACAGAAGTAGTCGCTCTGATCAAGAGAAATCGATACCGAACATGGTTACCACGAGACAAAATTCATTAAAAGAGGCATCATTGGCAACTGAGATGGAGGTATCATTAAATGAGTACTCTAATACTGTGATGTCACAAGATTCAGGGGATGCAATCAGAGAAGATGATATGCCTAGAAACAACAAAGGGGGTGAATCGTTTTTCGCAAATATTTTCAAGAAGAGCTTCAAAACCGAAGAGCGTGGCAAAAGTAATGTTTCTGTGAATGGGCATATTATACCAGACCGTGTGGTTAAGAAGGCCGAAAAGTTGGCTGGACCAATTCATCCTGGACAATATTGGTAAATATGCCCATACATTCATCTGTTCATTTAAATGATATTCCAACTTGGCATGCTATAATGAGGTTTAGCGATGGACCTATATACATCAATCCCATGCACACAAGTGGGGGAAATATTGGTTTAATTTCTTTGGGTTCTATATTGATCTAATATAATTTCATTAACATTATAGACTTCTAAATAATTCTTTTAAGTGGAAATTAAACATTCTTTCAATCATATAATTCACTGTTTTGCTAGGTGCTCAAATATGGAGCAGCATACTTATTTCTCATGTATCAATTCCGCTGACGGGTTTCTTGTTTCTTGTGTCTGAACCAGGTATGACGTCCGAGGTGGATTTTGGGGTATCATGGGCGGGCCTTGTCTTGGCATAATTCTTGTAAGATTGATTAATTCTGACACATTTATTAGTGCATGGTGTTTGGTTTTTTTCTCCTAAATTATCTCTAACTAAAAAAAAAAAAAAATTGTAAAAAATTGTCATTCTTTTGCAGCCATTCATTGAAGAACTCAACTATCCCATGCCAGAAAACTGTGCTGGTGGAAATACTGGAATTTTTGTCAATGGAAGAGAACTTAACCAAAAAGATTTGGATTTGCTTGCTCGGAGAGGACTTCCAACTGACAGGGATATAATCATACTATTGCACCGAGTCAACCAAAGTAAGGTTGGTTCTGTGTCCAAAGTGTGAGAATCTCCTTCCAGAACTTGAAGATTATTCTGTGTATGAATGTGGTGGTTGTGGTGCTGTTCTTCGATGTAAGCTTTTTTTATTTTTCGCGTTATTGCAGCTTGATTAATTTATAAAGTTTGTATTAGTTGTTGTTGAAAAAAGTTGTTTTATTTTGTGTTCATGAATATGGGAAGAAACCGACCTAGCTAGTTTTCTATGTTTAAACTCAAAACCCCAGAAAACGTAGAATTTAGAAGAGCAATTAGGTTGAGATTTTTAATTTTACGAAATCAAAATAAATAAGAAGATTTAGGGTTTAGTGCTTCAATTTCTTTGCTTTTCTTGTGCTATTTTGTTATAAATGATTCTTCCCCATAGTTTTTGAGAGTCGGTGTTTTTGTTTATGTAATTCACAGCGAAAATTAAAAATCGGGAGGCTGACACTTTATCTGAGAAGTCGGAAGAAGAGAAGATTGCAGAAGTTACCACAAAATCCTCTAATTCCTCTGAAAAGGAAATAGCGGACTTGAGTGATACTTCTGATACAGATAAGTCAAATTCTGGTTCTTTGAGGTGTGATCAAAGGGTCTCAGAGAAGAATGATTTTGAACTTGCTGACAGATGTACAAATCAATCTAAGGTTACTAATGACAATTTGGGTGTTGAGCGTGGCCTTGATGTGAACACGAAGAAAGATGAAACAGATAATGCAATAGGAATCCAAAGTAGGAATCTGAATTCTCGAATTGGATATACAGGTGGTTCCCAAAGATCAGGACGGATGTCAGATTGGCAAACTGGAGAGAGAAGTGAGGTGGAAGGATCTCGCAGAACCACCAGAATTGATGTTGGAGGTTTAAGGTTTCCAACTTCAAGTTATCCTGATGAGGGCCCGTCAAATTACCATTCAGATTCTTCTTACAGTTACAGGGAGCCATTAAGGAATCGTATTGGTTTGGATGGGGCTAATAGAGTTCAGTACCTTCAACACGATCGAGTTGAGCTTCTGAGGAAGCTAGATGAGCTTAAGGAACAGCTTAGTCGGTCTTGTGACGTGGCAGATAAACCAAAGGAGAAAGTTCCTGTTGATGGGAGGATAGTTCCTCCAGATCCTTATGGTGGTTCTGATTCCTGGCTTCCAAATGGTTCTTTGGGATCAGAGAGGTCTTCAATGCCTCTTTCGGGGCCTGATAAACATGTTGCAGGGCCTTCTTATTTCAATCATGGCCCTGATCCATTTCCTTATACAAATGGCCATGAAATGCCTATGCATGGTTTACATCCTTCAATACATAACCCAAATCATGTTCCTGGGTATGGGGATTCCTTTGGATCCCAAATGCTCAGGCGAGCGTCCCACCAGCTGCCCAGTCAATACCAACCACCACCATCTCATCCATACTTTTCGGGACAATATGTTGATACAAATCATGATCGTTTTGAGTCATACCAGCAAAACACAATCTTTCACCAGCCTCCCTGCTCTTGTTACCATTGCTATGACAAAAATCAACGGGTTTCAGCTCCAGTTCAACCCACTGCTTTTGGCAACAAACCGACTAATTCTATGTTGTACCATCATGAGATTCCAGAGGCATTTGGTCCACGTGTTCATAATTTTAGGGCTGCTGTTCCTCCATCAAATTTGCACGGTCCACAAGCCCACACAAGATGGCCAAGTGACCTTAATTCCGAAATGGGTGGTTTTGTTCGCTGCTGTCCTCGGAGGGTGGTTTTAGCCAGTGGTGGCCACCGTTGCCGTCCAATAGCTGGTGGTGCCCCATTTTTAATGTGCAATAATTGCTTTGAGCTACTGCAACTGCCCAAAAAAGAAAAGCTTATGGCTAAAAATCAGCAAAAATTGCAGTGTGGAACATGTTCTTCAATTATCAATTTTGAAGTCATCGATAAGAAACTTGTTCTTTCTGCTCAAGCTGAAACAAAACAGACTGCAGCAGAGGTTGATTATAGCTCTAGTGAGGCAGTGAAAGACTATATTTCACATTCCCGTGGCCATTTGGACCACAGTAGAGCTAATTTCTCTTCTGATGATTATGATAACTCTGGTTATGACTTTGAGGCAATGGATAGAGAGCCTGTTCCATTGTCAACAGGCAAAGTTTTGAACTTAGGCAAGCCTCAGGAGATGCAAAGCTTCCATTCTTCATCTCCTAGTACTTCTGGAGATGAAACTAGTCCAGAGGTTTTAATTGCTCAAAAAGAGGTCACAAACTCTATTCAGCAGCCTATTAATACCACCCTGTCTCCACCACCTGCTGGTTCACCACTTCAAGAGCATTTTGAGTATTCTTCTAATAATCATGCTGTTAATCGATTTGGAAAGGGGAACAGAAGTAGTCGCTCTGATCAAGAGAAATCGATACCGAACAAAGTTACCACGAGACAAAATTCATTAAAAGAGGCATCATTGGCAACTGAGATGGAGGTATCATTAAATGAGTACTCTAATACTGTGATGTCACAAGATTCAGGGGATGCAATCAGAGAAGATGATATGCCTAGAAACAACAAAGGGGGTGAATCGTTTTTCGCAAATATTTTCAAGAAGAGCTTCAAAACCGAAGAGCGTGGCAAAAGTAATGTTTCTGTGAATGGGCATATTATACCAGACCGTGTGGTTAAGAAGGCCGAAAAGTTGGCTGGACCAATTCATCCTGGACAATATTGGTAAATATGCCCATACATTCATCTGTTCATTTAAATGATATTCCAACTTGGCATGCTATAATGAGGTTTAGCGATGGACCTATATACATCAATCCCATGCACACAAGTGGGGGAAATATTGGTTTAATTTCTTTGGGTTCTATATTGATCTAATATAATTTCATTAACATTATAGACTTCTAAATAATTCTTTTAAGTGGAAATTAAACATTCTTTCAATCATATAATTCACTGTTTTGCTAGGTGCTCAAATATGGAGCAGCATACTTATTTCTCATGTATCAATTCCGCTGACGGGTTTCTTGTTTCTTGTGTCTGAACCAGGTATGACGTCCGAGGTGGATTTTGGGGTATCATGGGCGGGCCTTGTCTTGGCATAATTCTTGTAAGATTGATTAATTCTGACACATTTATTAGTGCATGGTGTTTGGTTTTTTTCTCCTAAATTATCTCTAACTAAAAAAAAAAAAAATTGTAAAAAATTGTCATTCTTTTGCAGCCATTCATTGAAGAACTCAACTATCCCATGCCAGAAAACTGTGCTGGTGGAAATACTGGAATTTTTGTCAATGGAAGAGAACTTAACCAAAAAGATTTGGATTTGCTTGCTCGGAGAGGACTTCCAACTGACAGGGATAGGTCTTACATCATTGAGATTTCTGGGAGAGTTGTGGATGAGGACACTGGAGAAGAACTCGACAGTCTTGGCAAACTTGCTCCAACGTAAGAATCTTTTATATGTTGATTGCTTTAAATATTAAAATATTGCTATTAATTGCTTTTCCAGTACCTTCTATATCTGTCCACTGTACCATCCTATCTATCGCCTGTAGCTCCAAATGTTGTGACAACATAGATTTTGCCCATTTATTTGGGAGCCATATGGAAATAAAAATAGCAGCCTCGCACATTCAGAGTTGAGTGTCTTAATTAATTTATACCAGGACAAGGTTACACATGGAGGAACGATCACTTCTGACTTTAATTCTGTTGTCCTAAGTGCATGATGAACTCATACATTGTCCTTATGAATACTTTGTTGTTAGATAATATTTAGAAGCATATTTCTAACGTGACATCATGAACAGAGTGGAGAAGGTACAGCATGGATTTGGCATGAAACCTCCTCGAGTGGCCGCACAGTGAAATTTTAAAGATCATAAACTTTTAATGGCGATTCAGAGCTGTTGAAGGAATCAAGCAATTTGGTGTAGAGTCAATTGGAAAATTCATTGAGACGAGTTACAATGTTTTCTAGGGATTCTGGATGATACAATATTTGCATGGTTGGTAAACCCTGATACATGTAAGCTATTTCTTTTAAGTTTCATATTTAGTTTATTTGAGGTTTTCTGGTGGTTAATGTTGCACAATCAAAGTGCTGGTTTGGTAAATTTTGCATTTGTATATGAACCGTGTAATTTTCCCACAAATTTTCATAGTTACTAAATGGTTTTTCCATGTTCTATTAAGTTGAGGGTACGAATGAATATATGCCAAGTGGTAGGTTGGAGGCAATCATTGTGTATGAGGAACACAGGGATACAAATCTCTCTTTCTATTAGGGTTGGCCCACCTGCAAAAGCGACGACCGGTAGTGGACCTCATTTGTGGGTACTGTGTACTTGCCACTAGTCGGCCCTCTTTAAATTGCCTTCTTACGCTCGGCCCTGTCCAATAATGGCCTGCTGGTCTGGCTTGCTGCCCGTAAATCTAAATCATAATGTTTACGTACCGAATGTTTTTGATATTATTTCCAATAAAAAATATAGGCTCCCTAGGTACACTTTTTTTAATAATAAGATAAGATAAGATTTGTTCGAACGTGTAGGATTTTGAGAATATGTTTGATACATTTTTTTAAAATATTTTCTAAAAATATTTAAATTATTTTTTATTTGGTAATTTAATTAAACACATATTCACAGATAAAAGTTTATAGATTAACAAAAACACTTCATCTATCCAATTGATTGTCGATAGCCATCATCGGGCGATGGCTCGTAGTTGTCAGAATAGTGCATGATTGGTTTGATCTGGCTGATCGTACGTCGATCTGACTGTTTCGGCCAAAGATTTGGTCATTGACTACAGTCAAATGCCAACTAAAAATCTAGTTGTCGTTGATGGTCGTCAACGATTGCAAAGATATGGTTGTCATTTGGCTGTTGTCATCCATGGATCTAGCCAAATAGACAAATCAGCGTATGATTCAGTCGATCGTGAGTTGTTCCAACACCGACGGTGATTGTTGGCGGGTAACTGTTGCTTGAGTATGTGAGGATGTTTTTATAAATTTATAAATTTTTATTGAGAAATATAATTGTTAAATATTTTGAGTTAAATAGAATACAGTTGGATTTTGAACAATCTTAAAACAAAAATTTTTATTTTTTATGACAAGATTTTAGAATAGAAGAGAGTTTAATAAGTTAAACAACTAGCCAAGACAAAGGGCTTAATTACTCTTTCGACCAAAAAAATAAAAAATAAACGCTCTTTTTGTTTGATTTTGACAAATTTGGTTGGTGGTTGAAATAGAAATTTGAACTGTATAGAATCTTAAAACAAGTAATTAAAAAAAGGTTAAAAAATCAATATGCCAGTTTTGTCCTATAGCCATAAAATAATTGTACAGTTTACATAGATCAGACCAATATCGAAAACCACGACAAGAACTTGCCAAAGAAAAAAAAAATGCTCTTCTTCAGAGCTTATGATTTAACAATTCAATGTTCTTGTTTAATCTTTCAACCTCATGTACCAGATGTTTGTTTAAATGTCCCAATCCACCTATCCTGCCCTGAAACCCAAACCTTGTTCAAATCATCATAGTGTATTTGAAGTTCCTTCTCCTAAATTAATTTGCCCCACTAGACTGACATAGACACTGTAACTTAAAACAAATATTGTTTAAAAAAAAAGTTGAAAATAATGCAAATATATCAGATCTAGACAGCTGTGAATTTGAGGAGATCTAAGGTGTGAAGGCAAAAGCAGGCCACGTGCATCAACATCTAAATAACTTCCCAACTTAGATCCAAAGCCTCAGACAGCATAAACTTCATTTTCAGTTTTAAATCACACTCATATTCTTTCCACTGGTGCATTTCTTAATCACTAATTAGCTGATTTAGTGTAATCAATAACCTTTTGTAAAAGTAATTTCTTGCCGGATTTAACATTTAACCGACAAAAGTCGCATCAATTTATGTTTATTCAAGCATAAGCTTCGTATCAATAATCTTTTAGTGTTGTTCATGATTACACCATACAGACACGACACGCCCTTTGTAATAAACACGTTACGCATTTTTAACTTAATCAAACTAATACTTCTTACATTTAGGTTGTTCCTTAATATCTGTTCTCTTCACTTCTTTCTTCTCTCTCTCTTCCCATTTTTGTATAGATTTTCTGGGTCTATCTTTATCTTACACCAAATGGTGAAGGAAATCAGGTTGGAGTTGAACCCATCATCACACTGTAAAAATAAACTCAATCATGTTATCCTAAAGCTTGTTATCTCGTTTTTGCTATTGGGCCTTGCTTTTCGTTTCCTTGTTTCTGATTCAATAGGATTTTCATCACTGGTTGAGACTCAACGGACTCAGACTCCTTTAGAAGACACCAACGCAGAGTCTCCTGAGACGTCTTTGCCTGCTCAAGAACCTGTTTCTGGTTATTATCAACCAAATAATGAAACTCAATTATCCAATAATGGTAAGAGAATATTGTTATAGTTTTCTTCTTTTCTATTTTTACTCTAAATTTTGAGGGGTCGGTGCTTTTTTTTTTTTTTTTTAGTTTTTACTTATTTTTTTTTCTTTTGAACTAAAGTCTTTTGAGGATCTAGAATGGATTTATTTTGATGAGTTCAAAGCTTTGCACGGGAAGGGAGTGAAAGTACTCGTTTGTGGGTTCACTTGTCTGGTTTTAGATTGACATCCAAATCTGCCATCTTCACTCTTCATTGAATATAGTATAACATTTTGTCTTTGCGAGCACAAATATAAAATTAGTAACTTGTATTTTAGATAGGAGTAATTTTTTTTGTATGGTGATTTCTCAAATCTTTGCATACTCGTACCTCCATTGAAAGATCTCTGTTTTTTGGTGGCTGATTCTATACACATAATGTTGTTGCAGCAAAATGTGATCTTTTTATCGGAGACTGGATACCGGACCCATCTGGTCCATTTTACAGTAACGTTACCTGCCGTGCAATTGAAAGTCATCAGAATTGTATGATGAATGGGAGACCTGATTCTGGATACCTTTACTGGAGGTGGAATCCACGAGATTGTGAATTACCCAGGTTCAATCCTGAGAGATTTCTTGATTTAATGAGGAATAAATCTTGGGCCTTTATTGGTGATTCAATTTCTCGCAACCATGTGCAGTCATTGCTTTGCATTCTTACTCAGGTATATTTTAAATTTTCAAAGAATAAAATGTAAGTTTAGCTGATTTTTCGGATTGACCTTTTGAGTTTACACTAATAGTTTGCATTCGTTTCCTCTGCTTATTTTTCTTTTTCATACCTAGGTACCGCAGTCATTGTTCAGTGTCTATGCATTTGTTGTTGACTCCAAATCAGTGAAAACAAAGTCTAACTTAGAAGGAAACTAAAAGCTAAAGCTCAAGTGTCATTTAATTCAAAATAATTGTTGAAAGTAATACTCTTTCTCCTTGTGACAGTTGACATGATTTCAATTGCAATAATCAGTGTTTGAAAACTACTAAGTTGGTTATTAATAAAAAATATTTGGTGTCAAAAAAGAGACTATATCCTATTCTTTTAATAGAAGGAATGACCAATCAAATATTCTTAGTTGTAGAAAATCACTTTCAGCATTTTATACTAGAATTATGTTTTAAGGAAGGAATCCCATAGTGACCTTATCTCTGAACTTTTTGTGCCGTTCTTGGGACTGGTCTCTAGAGCACCAAAGTTCTGCTAGTTTCTCTATCATTGCTAAGTTAATTGTTGGTACAAAAGTTAATGGCTTGTCAATAGTGAGTTGTATTTCCCATCTTAATTTTCTCCCTCGCTTTTGGTTATTTGGAGATTGTTAATTTAAGTCAATTTCATTATGGAGGGCAGCTGCTCCCATTAGGATTATCGAGTCTTTTGTGAGCTGTTTTCTGCGAAGAATTATTATCATTGCTTCAATTTCTAAGTCTTTTCTAAAACACTGGTGGTGATATATACATATTTTTCTTGTTGGTGGCCTGTGATTATTGGCATCTTTTTTTTTTTTTCGTTTGCATTCAGTAGACTGATAAAATGGAAAGTTACTTGGCATAAAACTTTAAACTATATTTCTATTTATTCAGACATGGTGGATGAGCAGTTTATGCAACTTCAATATAATCCCGACCCAGCTAGACCCCACGTACAATCCACAATCATTCGTTTTCTAAAGTGCTGGTGTGCTCTCATTAGGACCTACCACAACCTGATATGTTAATCTATCTCTCTGCAATTATTCTTGTTGTGTTGCCTTGTACTCTGTCAATCTTCAAAAAATGGTGTCATTGATAATTTATCATGTCCCACAGGTGGAGCAAGCTGACGAGGTTTACCATGATGAGGAATATAGATCTAAAAGATGGCACTTTCCTTCTCACAACTTCACCCTTTCGGTAGTTTGGACCCCATTCCTGTTGAGAGCTGATATTTTTGAAGACGTCAATGGAGTTTCCTCATCAGAAATCCAGCTCCATCTTGATCTACTTGATAAAAAATGGACGGAACAATACAAAAACTTTGATTACGTGATGATTGCAGGTGGGAAATGGTTTCTCAAAACTGCTATATACTATGAAAACAACACTGTACAAGGCTGCCATTACTGTCCTGGAAAGAATTTAACTGAGTTAGGATTTGACTATGCGTATCGTAAAGCACTCCAGCTAGTTCTTAGGTTTCTCACAAGATCTGATCACAAGGCATACGTTTTCTTTAGAACCACAACGCCCGATCATTTTGAGAACGGAGAATGGTTCAGTGGAGGGACTTGTAATAGAACCGTGCCCTTCAAAGAAGGTGAGGTGGATATGAGAGATGTAGATAGTGTTATGCGAGATATTGAATTGGAAGAAGTTGAGAAAGCTGTAGGTATAGGAGCTGAAAATGGGATTATTTTGAAATTATTAGATACAACTCGGCTTTCATTATTGAGACCTGATGGCCACCCAGGGCCATTTAGGCAATTTCAGCCATTCGCAAAGGATAAGAATGCCAAAGTTCAGAATGACTGTTTACATTGGTGCTTGCCTGGCCCAATTGACTCTTGGAATGATTTAGTAATGGAGATGATGGTGAATGATGGAATCTATAGATGATCATTATGCCAAGCTTATTAGGGATTTTAATTGAGATGCTGAGTTTATTTACATTTTTTATGAACATAGTAGAGATCTTTGGCGTTTCATCATATGGCAACAATAACTTTTTTCCCTGAAGGCTGAAGCTGCTGGGAGCTGTTAACATGCAAATGTACAATCCGTTTGGACAGAATCGTCGTAATTTGAAGTCAAAATTATCTGTAATTATATGATTCCATTAGGTTGTTCGATTCTCTGGCCATACACATACTGCTATATCAAATTCGAAGTAATTTACTTCACATGACCATAACATTTGTTTTATATGCCCGTTTACAAATGAATAATATTACACTTACAAAGTCCTCATACAAAGATGTGTGTACAAAGTGAGGTGTCATACTATGATTGGGAGAGTGAATTTGTAAAGTCAACTTTTTAACGAAAGTCAAATTCATTGTCCAATCATGGTATGACACATCACTTTGTACATATATCTTTGTATGGGGACTTTGTAAATGTAGTATTACTCTTTACAAATACTACAAAAACAAAACATGTTGCAACTTCATTTTTAACAATCTTGGATTGCAAAGGGCAAGCAGAAATCGAACTTAATTGAATTCATAAACACAAATTTAAAAAGTTAACAACAAAATAATGTAAATCTGCAAATTCAGCGGGACAGAGTTAATAAATAGGGCTGTTTCTGTTTACCTTCAAATACTCGTTTGAATACAAGTGCCTACTTCTGGAAATCTATTGGTAAATATCGTGTCACAACCAATTTGCCTTATCCTGGTCAGCGTCTTCAAAGAAATCAAAATAAACACTTTGCACCGAATAGGTTCTCGGCAACCAATTCACAGTTAAATGATAACACTGTGAACTAAGTTGCAGAATTGACAAGATATAAAACTCTAAACAAAAATGCTGTAATATCTAATTCAGAGATCAATTCAAAATAAAATGCCAGAATCCAGACTCACTACATGTTCAAAATACAAAGCATATGAACTTCTTTTGCAGTTTCAAACATAAATTTATCTTCACAAACATTCTTCAACTTTTTAGTGGAAACATTCGCAGCATTTAAAGGATGCCAGCATTGATTTCTGCACACATTTGAATAAGGAAAATCAATGCACACACCAAAGGGCTAGTTTAAGCAACAAACCATATGGAACAAGTAAACAATAAAGCAGGTAAAAACTCCCATTTAACATTGGTATCATGAATTATATATCGGAGACATGTAGCTTCTGTTATGAGATTAAATGTCAATAACCTTGTAATTGGGGAATTAAAGTGTACGATCATTAGCTCAACTTTATTCAACTAAGATTTCATGTCTAAACAGAACCTTAAAAAAAATACATGACAAGAAGACATAACACAAAATTGGAAACATAATAACATCCAAGTATTCACTCTCCCTTCATTCTACTTGGTTGATGAGGCTACATCTGACTTCTTTTCCTGTGGTTTACGGAACGGATCCTGAAAATTAAAAAAAAAAAAAAAAAGGTTAGACAATATATTAGACACAGCATAAAAACCAAAATATATTAAGCAGCTCTGCAAACATATAAGAGAAGACGACAACTTTCTATAAGCTTCAAATTTATCAGAACTATGTGATGTTAGAATATCTCATTAATTTCAGTGGTTATTTTAAGCTTGGTAAACTATTCTCTGCTCAAAATTGGTAAGATTACAACAATGGAAGATTTATGAGAACTAAAAGTAAACAGTAACATTACACAAAACCTTAAATTGATTTGGTTTTTATAGAAATTATCAATTGTGCATATCGGTCACAAGTATAGCAAACGCGATCAGTAATTTATAATACCCAATCCAAAATCAAGAATCGGACACTCAAGTTCCAATCCCTAACTTTTACGATATTCTATATCATCACATCAGAATCGAATGTTACAAAATACCCTAGAAATAATAAGGATAATAAGAAAAATAAATAATAAAACAGAGAAACTTTGAGTGATAGATCTGAAAGCTTATGCTTTAAAATAAAGAAGAGTTATAAAAGTTACATGATCAACGAAGATAAAGTTGGCGACGACCACGGCGGCTACTATTCCACCCAGAATGGCGGTTGGGCCAGTTAACAAACTCCATTTACGGTGTATCATTTTGCTTCCCCTCCTGCGCTCAGAAACTCGTCTTCTGGTTAATGCTTATGTCTTCGATAAGCTTAGGTGATTGATGACGTGCCAAGTACCAACCCGATAACATTACTATTGGGCTCCTTTTTAGATGGGCTGAAATTCTGAGCCTGGCCCATTTGGTTTAACTGTTGACAGATTGTAAATCAACATAAAACTATTATTTAAAGTAATTTTTTAAAATACAAATACAATATTTTGTGAATCAGATATATAATTTAAAAACATAAAAGGTTTTTACCTATATAAAAACCAATAGATTTTTAAAATCTTTAATAAAAATAAAACAATTTTGTTTTACTGACCATAAATAAATAACTTTAATTCATTGAACTAAATATGACAATAAAAAAAATATACATACCATCACTCAAATTTAAAACATAACGCATTCTACAGCCACTTAAATAATGCAAACAAATTTTTCACAAACACAGTAACCGCTGGGTGAATCGCTTGCCCACAAAGCCAACTGCACAGAAGCTACCTATGGTACTCTAATACAAAAAACCATACTGGCAAAAAAACGCAGTTGATTAGCTTTGAGATACCATGGATCAAAAGCCCCACATAGCTGTAGTACCCAGTCCAGGAATGGGTCACCTCATCCCACTCGTTGAGTTTGCCAAACAACTCGTTCTTCACCATGAATTCGTACTCACTTTCATCGTCACCTCCACCGGATCCGAACTCCTCAAAGCCCAAAAATCAGCCCTTGACAATCTCCCTCCATCCATAAACCTTATTTTTCTTCCTCCAGTTTCCTTTGAAGATCTATCTAAAGATACAAGCATCCAAGCCAAACTTACCCTCACTATCACTCGCTCTCTTTCTTTAATTAGTGAAGTCATCAGGTCATTAGTTTCTACTTCGAGACTCGTGGCTTTGGTTACTGATCATTTCGGTACAGACGCTTTTGATGTCGCAGTTGAATTTAATGTCCCTCCATATCTATTTTTCAAATCATCCCCTTTGCAATTGGCGTTTCTATTGTTTAACTTGCCAACTATGGATCTGAATATTTCCTGCGAGTACAGAGACATGCCTACACAGGTTCTTGATATACCAGGATTTGGTGTCTTGGTCCATGTATCAGACTTACCCGACCCTGTTCAAAATCGAAAAAGTGATGCATACAAATGGTTTCTTCACAACACGAAACGGTTTGTTATAGCGGAAGGTATTCTGATAAATAGCTTTGTTGACTTTGGAGTAAGGCTCATTGACGCTTTGCAAGAGGAAGGAACAGGTAAGCCTCCTGTTTACCCGATTGGACCGCTCATAAGGTCCAGCTCCAGTAATGAAACTAATGGATCTGATTGTCTTAAATGGTTAGATAACCAACCAAGTAACTCAGTTTTATTTGTTTCATTTGGTAGTGGCGGAACCCTTTCTTATGATCAGCTCAATGAATTTGCCTTAGGCTTAGAAATGAGTGAGCAAAAATTTTTATGGGTTGTAAAAAGTCCAGATAACAAGTCTGCTAGTGGTTCATATTTTAGTATCCAAAGTAACAAAAACCCTTTTGATTTCTTGCCAAAAGGGTTTGTAGAAAGGACCAAGGGACAGGGTTTGGTAGTGTCATCTTGGGCACCACAAATTGAAATACTTGGACATAGCTCAACTGGAGGGTTCGTGACCCATTGTGGTTGGAATTCAATTCTTGAAAGTGTAGTGCATGGCGTGCCTTTGATTGCTTGGCCTCTATTTGCTGAACAAAAGTTGAACGCTGTGATGTTATCTGAAGATCAAAAAGTAGCATTGAGACCTAAAGCCAATGAAAATGGGCTAATTGGAAGAAATGAAATCGCAAAGGTTGTAAAGGATCTCTTGAGAAGTGAAGAAGGAATGAGGATTCGTGAACGAATGAACGGCCTAAAAGAGGCTGCAGCCAAGGCTTTGAGTAAAGGAGGATCATCTACAAAAACACTTTCTGACTTGGTGCTCAAGTGGAAGAATCATAAAATTTAACTTCTTCTTTACTCTGTGTTGTTGTATTTCCACTGTATATTCATGCCGTCGTGGTTAACTCTGACATGAGATGTAAAAGAATATTGAGTTGCCTCACTGGGGTTGCAATTTTATCCTTGACAGCGTACGGCATCGCATGCCTTTTAATTGCTTTCCTCTATTTGCAAGCAGAAGTTGAACGCACTAATATTATCTGAGGACCGAAAAGTTGCACTGAGACCAAAAGCCAACTATAATGGCATAGTTGGAAGAGAGGAGATTGCAGAGATTATGAGACCAAAAGCCAACGATAATGGCTTAATTGGAAAAGAGGAGATTGCAGAGATTAATTGATTAAGAACTGAGAAGAAATTATTTTTTTGAACTTATTGGTGGCTCTGTTCACTTTCACTTCCCTGCCAATCTTCCATTGACCCTTGCCCCCTTAAAGTCCTGCAATTAAATAAGAATATCAACGCCCCTCACCAAAGAAGATCAAAAACCTAACCCTGCTTAAATTATCTATGAAGACTTTCCGTCTGTTTTGCTGCTTTCCTACTGTCTTAAAAACTAAAAAATTGCATTTGTTTTGATATTCTCAAAATTCAATCGTATTTTATTCAACTCAAATATTTAAATTTGTTAATTTAACTAAACACTTTCAATAATAAAAGTTTAAAAATTAACAAAAATACCCTCACCTACTCACATTTGTCAAATTCTGGCTACTATCGTCGGAAGATGGTTGAAATCTATCATAATGGTGCACTATTGGTTGGATCTAGTCGATAGTGTATCGATCACTATTGGTTGGATCTAGTCGATAGTGTATCGATCTAGCCACATCTGGTCGTTAACGACGGTCATATCTTAGCCATCAACGGCCAGACATGTGGCTGTAGATCTAGCTTTTTTTGACCAGATTTACGGTGGATTTGGTTGAGAAATATCAGATTGGCGCACTATAGGTTAGATCCAGCCAGTAGTGCATCATTACAACAGATTCTGACCACCTTCCAACTGTGGCCGGAATCTGACAAATATTGGTAAGTGAGGGTGTTTTTGTCAATTTATAAATTTTTATTGTTTGGGATGTTTAGTTAAATTAACAAACCTAAAAAGTTAAAAATAATCTAAATATTGGGTAGTTGAATAGGATTTTGGGAATAATATTGGGTAGTTAAATAGGAGAGTACTGTGAGGTAAAATTTAAAAATTTATAAAAAAAAACCCCTAGGTTTACTAATTTAATTAAACATCCCAACATATAAAATGACAAAAACACCCCCACCACCTGTAGTGCCAGATTCCGACCACCACCGCCAGAATTTGGTCGAAAAATTGCGTTACGACACAAATCGGTTGGATCTATGTCGTAAAGCCTCGATATAGCCTTTTCTGGTCAAATCCACCACGGATCTGGCCGGAAAATGCTAGATCCACGGCCAAATGTGGCCGTTGACGGTCGAAAAAGGCCAAAGAAGACCATTGTTGAACGACGGCCAAAGATATGGTCGTCGTTTTAGGTCAACGACGGCCAGATCTGGCATTTTCCAGCCAGATCCACTGTGGATTTGGCAATCGGTGAACTATCAGCCAGTGGCCATCGTGGTGTAGGCCGTTGTACAGATTTCGGCTATCACTGACGGTGGTTGCTAGAATCTGGCAAGAATGGGTTAATGGGGGTATTTTTGTTAAATTTTAAACTTTTTTTAGGGGGTATTTAATAAAATTAATAAGCTTAAGGGGTCTAAAAGTTATTAAAAATATATAGTAATATTTCTGGAATAATGTGCCAAACAATATTTGAAGAATAAGATTGAAAATATAGGTAAAAATATTGAACCAAACGCACCCCTAAATATTTTTAGAAAATACTATTAAAAAATATTAAAAAAAAAAAAACTTATGAATACTATTCAACTCAACTTGTTTAAAAAGACAATTATAAAAACTACCATAGATAATATAACAAATAAATATAATTAATTAAAAATTCAACACCTACCCATCCCAACTACCTAATCAATAATTGAGCTGGTTGTAATCTAAAGCCTAGAAGTCTTGCATAGACTCTTCAGATCTCTGCCCCGCCGGGAACAGTATCACTCTTCTTCTTCTATTCAGTATAATCCAACGCAATTGAACTGAGATTAGTTTACTAGCCCAACCATGGAAGCTAAGCCCCATATAGCCGTAGTACCGAGTCCAGGAATAGGTCACCTCGTCCCAGTCATTGAGTTGGCCAGGCAACTTGTTCTCCGCCATAACTTCTGCTTCACAATCATCATCTCCACAACGGGCCCTCCATCCAAAACCCTCATATCCTCCCTTGAAAATCTCCCAAATTCCATAAACCATGTTTTCCTTCCCCCAGCTTCCCTCGATGACTTATCCAGCGATGCAAGCATCCAAGCTAAAATATCCCTTAATGTGACTCGCTCTCTTTCTTTTATTCGCGACGCACTCAAGTCACTGCTTTCAACTACTAGACTTGTGGCGTTGGTTGTTGATCTTTTTAGCACTGATGCCATTGATGTTGCGAATGAATTTAATATATCTCCATACGTATTTTACACTTCAGCACATTTCACTTTGTCTTTGGTTCTTTCCGCTCCAAAACTGGATGAGATGGTTACTGGTGAGTTCAGAGACATGTCGGAACCGGTCAAAATACCAGGTTGTAGTGTCCCAGTTCATGCAAGAGATTTGCCACAACCGTTTCAAGACAGAACAAGCGACGCGTACAAATGGATTCTTCACCATGCGAAACGATTGCTTTCAGTTGAGGGTATTCTTGTGAATAGCTTCATGGACTTGGGAGCAGAAGTTTTTAAAGCTTTGCAAGAGCCAGGTAAGCCACCAGTTTATCCGGTTGGACCGTTAATTCGGTCGAGTTCTAGCAGTGGGAGTACCGATGAATCTGATTGTCTAAAATGGTTAAATCATCAGCCAACTGGTTCTGTTTTGTTTGTTTCATTTGGTAGTGGCGGGACTCTGTCTCACGACCAACTCAATGAATTAGCTTTAGGTTTAGAAATGAGTGAGCAGAGATTTTTATGGGTGGTAAGAAGCCCTGATAATTCGTCATCCAGTGGCTCCTATTTCGGTGCCCAAAGTAATGCAGAACCATTTGGATTTCTACCAAAAGGGTTCTTGGAAAGGACTAAAGCACAAGGTCTAGTTGTTCCGTCTTGGGCGCCACAGATTGAAGTCCTAAGCCATGGCTCAACTGCTGGTTTTTTATCTCATTGTGGCTGGAATTCGACACTCGAAAGTGTTGTGCATGGGGTGCCTTTCATTACTTGGCCTCTGTTTGCGGAACAAAGGCTAAATGCTTTAATGTTGTGCGAGGATCTAAAAGTGGGACTGAGACCCAAAGCCAATGAAAATGGGCTGGTGGGAAGAGAAGAGATTGCAAAGGTTGTGAAGCATCTATTGCAGGGCGAAGAAGGATTAAGAATGCGACACCGTATGAACATCCTGAAGGATGCTGCAGCCAAGGCCTTGACTGAAGAAGGATCTTCTACAAAGTCGCTCTCTGAGTTGGTTCTCAAGTTTAAAACTCAAATAGAGACCGAAGAAACCATTTGAATGACTCAATGGCGGGTTGATTCAAAAGGATTCCAGCTCCATCTGTCTGGACTGCAAAGTTATTTTGAAAATTGTACAACTATAGTTTCTGATAGCGTGGCGGAAATGTTAAATAATATGGTTAATGTTTTGGTTTCTAATATCTTTGATAGTACAGCATAATCTCCCGTATTCATAATATTAGGATAAACTAAATTTATTATTATGAGGAGGTTTTAATTTAATAGAGGTATAATTATAAAATTTATTATTTTGATTAAAAAATTACTGTTTTGATTTATTGTTTTATAATTTATGTTTTAGTAATAGAAATGAATTTAGTGATTAAATTTGACAATTTCACTATACAAATCAAATGGATATTAATGTTTTCCTCAATTATTCAAATGAGCAACAAGTCATATATGTTTTAATTGAAGAAAAAATCATTATTACAATTAAACAAGAAGAGGAAGAAGATAATCCTGAGAATGATATTACGAAAATACCAAAAGTTTTGTGCCAAGAAACACTAAACATGCTTGAGAAGCAAGAAAGATTTTGGTTTCAACAAAAAAGTGTTCATGCTAACGGTTTGTTACGTACTTGCGAGATAAAAGATGTGATAACGACTCTAAATTATAAATCATTATCTCAAACAACTTTATAAATATTTTATTTCATCTTAAACTTTAATGTAATATGGTATATATGTTTTTTGTAATATACATATAATTATTATTATGTAGAGGCAAATTTTTTGATGACTACCTAACGGTTATTATTATACAACAGAGAATCACTATAAAAATGTTTTGTTTTATAATAATTATCATTATTTTTCGGACTTCAAATGCAATATGTTCTTCTGAGAAGATTGGTAAGTATCGGCCACTACCAATAGGCTACTCTTTCCTTAAATTTTGATCCGAAAAATGGCCCAGCCCATGAGTTCCTGCGAACAGAGGGTTACAGTATACACCAATTGGGCCCATTATTGGAAATCAAAATTCAAAATTCAAAACATATAATAGTAGATATGTGAATTGTAATATAGCCTGTGATGTGTTAAATCACTCCTGATTTTTACAACCCCTCAACTGGATTTTTACAAATGAAATTTTGATAATAGGTGTGGGAATATTTTGACTATAAATAGGGAAAAATTTCACAACAAAAATTCCTTTTATATTTAACCATCTAGATGCTGCTAGTATTTTTCAAAGTTATGATTTTATTGTTTATATATGGGCTTCTTTTTTCTTTTTCCCCCATTATTTTGGGAGCTTTAGTCAGTACATCTGAGTTGAATAAGTTTTATAGTTAAATTGCGAATACTAATAATTTGATGAAGAATTAGATAAAGTAGGCTGAATAAAAGTATAGAAAATTAGAATAGATTACGACATTACATCTAGATTTGTAATTAATATTTTGATTATTATAAGAGTTTGAAGATAAAATGCTAAACCTAACAACAGACATGACTATTGATATGTAATTTTCACCTTACTATTATCATCACACCAACGTCACGTCATTAATCTTATAAACTGTCTTTATTGAATGCATAGATCGTTTCATATGTTACTTAGCCCAATTTTCTTTCTCATATTTAATTAATTATATGAAAGCTACACACTCTCTCTAGCCCATAAATAATACTATGTAACAAAATTCTATTAATCAAATGAAGTCTTCAAAACCAAACAATTCTAGAAGAATTTGATTTATTTTTTTATCTAACAACGACTTACACTAGTCTCTACAGTTGAGAATAATATACCGTTTGTTTAATTATTTTTTCCTATCATATTAATACTATTTCCAAAATACACATTTGTTTTCCTATTTTGAAAATACTATTATATTTTATTCAACTATTTTTAACCCCCTAAATTTATTAATTTAACTAAACACCAAAAAAAAAAAAAAGTTTAGAAATTGACAAAAACACCCCACCACCTACATTTGCTAGATTCCAGCCACCACCACCGGAAGGTGGTCGGAATCAGGTATAATGGTGCACTACCTGTCAAATCCAGTCAGATCTATGGCCAAAGATCTAACCGTTGATGGTCATATCTTTGGTCGTTGTTGACGATCAAATACGGCTAGATCTGACATTTTTTGGCCAAATCCATGGTGGATCTGGTTGGAAAATGCCATCTTGCCGCACAACCAGCTAGATCCAACTGGTCGTGCACCGTAATGTCAGATTTCGACGGTAGTGGTGGGAATCTGGCAACTGTGCGTGGTGGGGGTGTTTTTGTCATTTTATAAAAAATTTATATATTGGGGTGTTTAGTTATATTAACAAACTTTAGGGATTTTTTTATCAATTTTTAAATTCTATCTCGTAACAATCATCAAACTCTACCTACCAATAATATTTTAAAAATAATAAAATAAACATACTCACATAATTGCAAGTAGTAAAGCTGGTATTTATTAGATTATTTTCATTAATTTATCATAGCGTAAATATCGAAAGCATATTGTTATTTAAATGAATACCAATGATCTTCTTCGGACATTCCAAGAATTATTAACATCATAATTCAAAATTTTGTAGGGCCGCGACACAATACCTTCCAAACAGGGACATTAATGTTTTATATGACCAAAATTATTGAATAAACTTTTCAGAAAAGATAAAAAAAATAAATTGTAAATGCCGACAAGTGGAGCAAGTTGAGGTCCAAAGGCCAAAATAAGTACAACAACCGACTAATAGACCAAGGCCTCACATTCATAACATGACGCAATATTTGAACCTGGACACCATACAAAAGGTGGCTCGTGCGGATATAAAAACAAGAATGTAAATGTTAGACAAGATTGAAAAAGTCTCGAAATTTTGCATCAACATCAAATCCAATCCCTCCAAAAACAAAAGAAAAGCCATTACCCAATAATATAACAAGATAGTGCGCATTTTTCTTTGGAAAATGGTTCAATCTTTCAAATTATTCACTTTTCTCCATATTTGACACCCATCATTAGAGCTTTCCAATTGCCTTTTAATTTTAATTTTAATTTAAATAAACAAAAAAATTCGTGAAAATATTTATTTTTAGGATAGAGCGTTTATCACTCACTCGCCAAGTCGAGAAGACAGAGCGTTTATCAAAGTTGAGATCCTTAATTACACATTACCATTTATTAAGCTATTATAACACAATTTTTTAACTTATGATTCAATATAATTCAACCAAATTGAATAAGAAATTAAAGTTAGTTATTTTTAATGCCAAATAAATTATTTTTAATAAATTACTATAAATGAATGACTATATATTTGGTGTTACAATAATTTGACTTATTAATATAACTAATATGGACTGCATTTAAATTTTAATATGTTTGTATGATTCTTTCTTTGATGATAATATCTATCCTTTGGATATTATAATTAATATATTAATGATAGGAGAGAGGATAAAGTATGTAACAGTTGTGGTTCTTGTGTAAGTGTTGCACCTTTTTGATACCAAAGTTGTGATATTTGATTAAATCATATCAAAAATCAGGAGCAATAATTGAGAGATAAAGAGCTGATAACGTAAGCCTTACGTTAGAACTGACATCACACCCACATGTAATTTTTCGCCACATTTATATATAAAATTCGCCGCTCCACATAATTCAACAATGACCACTACGTACGTACCCTACCCGCTCGCCTTTGAACCATCAAATTGAAGTATTCAGCAACCCCACTTCAAAATAATACATACAAACAAACTATTAACACCCCAATTTCATTTTCTCCTATACAGCACACATGTACAAATAATTTAATAATACAACCCATCTTCTATATAAGCCACCCATATCCTCTCATCTTCCTCCACACTTAAAAAAAAAAAAACACCCCGAAACCAGAACCAGGTTCTGAATCAAGCTTACCAACCATGGCACAAACAAAAGTACCCCATATAGCTGTTGTACCCACTCCAGGGATGGGCCATCTCATCCCACTCATTGAGTTCGCTAAACGAGTCGTTCAACAACATCAATTCGCTGTCACTTTTATTATTCCTACCGACGGGGCTCCTACTAAAGCCCAAACGTCTACTCTTGCCTCTCTTCCTTCTTCCATCAACTCCATTTTTCTTCCCCCGGTTACATTAGACGACGCCCCAGAAAATTCAAAAATTGAAACCTTAATTTCTCTCACTTTGGCTCGCTCTCTTCCTTCTCTTCGGGATGCGTTGAAGTCACTTGTAGCTAATACCTCACTGGTCAGCTTGGTGGTCGATCTTTTTGGCACTGACGCCTTTGATGTTGCTAAAGAATTTAATTTGTCACCCTTCATTTTCTTCCCATCCACGGCCATGGCTTTGTCTTTGTTTCTGTATTTGCCTACACTTGATGCCTCAGTGTCATGTGAGTATAGAGACCTTCCTGAACCCGTGAATATACCCGGGTGCATACCCATTCACGGTAAATATTTGCTCGACCCGGTTCAAGACAGAAAAAATGAAGCATATAAATGGGTTCTCCACCATACAAAAAGGTATAGAATGGCTGAGGGCATTATGGTAAATAGCTTCATGGAATTGGAAGGAGGAGCTATTAAGGCTCTGCAAGAGGCTGAACCCGGTAAACCACCGGTTTACCCGGTTGGACCACTTGTGAAAATGGGTTCAAGTACAAGAACTGATGATGATGAATCCTTAAAGTGGTTGGATACTCAGCCACGTGGGTCTGTATTATTCGTTTCTTTCGGTAGCGGTGGGACCCTCTCTTCCCGTCAGTTAAATGAGTTGGCTTTGGGGTTAGAGATGAGTGAGCAAAGATTTTTATGGGTAGTAAGAAGCCCAAATGACGAGGTTGCTAATGCTACATATTTTGGAGTTCATGGCCAGAATGAGTTTTTGAAATTTCTACCAGAAGGGTTTTTAGAGAGGACCAAGGGGCGAGGTCTGGTGGTGCCATCGTGGGCACCACAGGCACAAGTGTTGAGCCACGACTCCACAGGGGGGTTCTTGACCCATTGTGGATGGAATTCTGTTCTGGAGAGTGTTGTAAATGGTGTACCATTAATAGCATGGCCACTTTATGCAGAACAGAAAATGAACGCTGTGACGCTCACCGAGCACATTCAAGTGGCATTGAGACCAAAAGCTAGTGAAAATGGCCTTTATGGAAAAGAAGAAATTGCTAGAGTTGTTAAGGGTTTAATGGAAGGTGAAGAAGGTAAACGTGTTCGCTATAGAATGAAGGACTTAAAAGATGCGGCCGCAGCTGTGCTCAGTGAAAATGGTTCTTCAACAAAAGCACTTACTGAAGTTGCTCTCAAATGGAAGAACAAAATATCCAATTAAATGTATTTTCTTGTTTTGTTTGTAGCTGTTTTTATTTATTCAAATAGTTATATTATATAAACCGTGTGATTGTATGATAATTGTGGTCTTTCTCAGGATGTGAATATGTCAAATAATACAATAAATTTCTTGAGAAGTCATTTCTTTTTCTTGGCTTGGTTATACAATTAAAGGAAGTGGGTGGAACAGGTGGGAAGCCATTGGCAACTGCAGTCTGCAGTATAGAAGAAATTAGAATTTAGAAGAACAGCTTTGAATTGAGCAAAAAAGAGTGGACCCAATGAACAAGAAAATTGTATACAATGAAGTGATAGCCACTTAGCTAATTATAATAGTAGTTGGTGGGTGGCAGTGGCATAGAAATAAGGATAAGTCTTAACAATAAGAACAAACAAAATGTGTAGAGTAAAGAGTTGGGCGTTTTAGTCAGCCGGGGCCAGATTTCCAGCTCAAACCCTATACTTTATAATCAGCCGTAACAATCCCTCCCGCCGACACACTGCAAATGTGTGGAACCTAGCACGTGCTTCACACGCCAGTCATATCGTACCATTCAATTATATACTGCCACATTATTTGTGTAGGGTTCAACATCCACGAGAAATTGCAACTTTTTCAGATCTGAAAATATCGGTTTCGTTTAAGTTAGAATTTAAGGTTATACAAATAAAGAGGTTTGATTATAATCTAGTATTGGTCAAATTTATTTTATAAATTTTACATATAATTTAAGTTTTAATATCGTTTGTTAGTAAAGCCGTGTAACATTGGAAAACGCACTGATAATATTATAATATTAATTTTAAATATAAAGTTGACTAGTGTACTTATAAATACCATGTCATTTTGTTAAGACTTAAGATATCACATGGATGCCAATACCGTACACAATGTTCAAGAGCTTATCTGACGCAAACAAATAAAATTCAAATATTGTTTAATAAATTATATTAGTTCTCTAAATAAATGTGCTTGAAAATTTATTTTATACAATCAAGAAGTAAATTTAAATTTAATTTACATTGATAAGAATATCGTAAACATGAAAAGAATATTTTGAATTCGTTTTTACCCCCCTTTTAGGTATATATGCTTTAAAATTTTGTTTTTCTAATAAAGATCTCTACTTTAATTAATGTTTAGTATTACTTGGTTGAAGAGCAAATAAACTGCAAGGAAGGATATGATATCACGTGCAAATATTTGTATAAATTTTGTAAAATATTTAATACTAGAAAAACCAATTATAAATAATGTATCTTTCTTGAAAAAGTAATTATAAAAATTGAGGAGTCAATTACTTCAAAAAAAATAGTTAATGATAAGCCTAATCAGCTTCCAATATATAATTACTTATAAATGTAAAACAATAATAATAATTAATTAATTAAACTAGAAATAGGCGTGTGGTGAGGTAATACAAGCTTAACAAGAGTAAATGAGGTCTTATATGGTGATGACAAGTGTATGAAGTTAGAATGTTCTTTCCACGAGATGCTTAGCTAAGCGTAGCATCACTAGGCTTTAGATAATGTGGACCGACCTTAAATGTGTCCCTTTCTACACTACCCCTAGCCCACGTGGTCCACCACTTCACGAGTGCATCTTAATATATTGTTAAAAAATAATAATTATTTTAAATTATCATCTTCAATTATAATCGGAAGGAAATGGATAATAATTTGATGAAAATATTCAAAGGTCTCTTCTATTATAAATGCCTTATCTAAACATCATGCTATCCATCATGGTTAATAGATAGAAATCATCAACTTCTTATGGACTGGATTAAAGTATTACTTAATTTTAATTTTTTTTTGTATATTTTATCCTTTTAACTAAAAATTTAAGGCAAGCCCTGCCCACTTAATCATATGTGATACGTACTGTTGATTTTATAGTCTCTAAATTCTCGAAAATTATGATTTCATTAAACCCCATTATATACGAGCAGTTCGAAGTTCCAACGCTTGGTTCTAGATTCTATATATTTCAAAGTTTTGACATAATATCTTCATATAATGACTGATTACCTAACCAATAATAATGATACCAGCCAGATTGTCCTAACTACAAATTCTTAACCTAATCGTTTATTAAATAAAACTCCCTAATACTATTTTAATACATGAATCTGTATTACAAAAAAATGTATATTAATAATAAAAAAAAGTAATAATTAAGAGTTAGTTAGTGAAATAATTGTTTTTTAATCTTCATTTAATGGCCATAACATAACATCTCACCTTTCTATCTACCAAAAGCCCATAAAAGCGAAACACTAACAAATGAGAATGATTCTTTGAGAATGCGTCAAGGGGAGTATGATTCCATAAGCTTATCATCATTTCATCTGTAGAAGATATTCAAGCACCACCTTTTTACTCTTTTTACTTAAAGTTAATTATTATTACTTTATTAATTTATTCTATTTTATTATGTAATAAAAAAAAAAACACATCATTTCAACACTCCTTATGGGTCAAAAGTTGTTCATCATTATTGTACCTTTCCGATACAAGTATTAATATCATATCCACATCTTCTCTTTTTTCTTCTATAATTCTAACCCTTGTCTCCTAAACTCTTTCTTCATGCATAACATATTTGACTCGCTACTTAAAGGGATACCTTTTTTTAATTTTTTATTATTATTTAAAAAAAATGTTTCCTTTATAGATAAATTAATATAATTTTCAAAATTTTGTAATTATGGTCAGGTAAACCTGGATTTGGGTTTAAGAACATGAATTAGTTTAGTTTTTAGTTTATGGCAACTGGAAAGGTCCATTAAGCTCTGAATTGGGCTTCATAATAAATATAAGAGTAGTGTTATTTGAAAGAGGAGAGGAAGTGAAGGAAAATGTTGTGTGTTTGGTATAGCTCTCCAATTAAGTTTGTTTGTGTAGGAATTTATTATTATTATTTTATTCAATCACAATTATGATTAACTAGTGGGTATGTGGTAATGAAAGGATAATCGGATTTTAATTGATCAAAAGTAAACGAAAGAGATGGAGCATTACTATTATGAAAATTGAATTAGTTGTTGAAGCAACATTAATGGCTGTCTTTAAGTCTTCTTTTGCATTTCTTTTTGTGAGAGGAAAGTGGGGCAGGTTTTAAACCACATATACATTTTTCCATGGATCAGAAGAACAACTGTAAGATATGTTTTACTGGAGCTGCAGGTTACGTTGGCTCCTATTTTAGTGTTATAGAGTTGGGCGTTTTAGTCAGCCGGGGCCAGATTTCCAGCTCAAACCCTATACTTTATAATCAGCCGTAACAATCCCTCCCGCCGACACACTGCAAATGTGTGGAACCTAGCACGTGCTTCACACGCCAGTCATATCGTACCATTCAATTATATACTGCCACATTATTTGTGTAGGGTTCAACATCCACGAGAAATTGCAACTTTTTCAGATCTGAAAATATCGGTTTCGTTTAAGTTAGAATTTAAGGTTATACAAATAAAGAGGTTTGATTATAATCTAGTATTGGTCAAATTTATTTTATAAATTTTACATATAATTTAAGTTTTAATATCGTTTGTTAGTAAAGCCGTGTAACATTGGAAAACGCACTGATAATATTATAATATTAATTTTAAATATAAAGTTGACTAGTGTACTTATAAATACCATGTCATTTTGTTAAGACTTAAGATATCACATGGATGCCAATACCGTACACAATGTTCAAGAGCTTATCTGACGCAAACAAATAAAATTCAAATATTGTTTAATAAATTATATTAGTTCTCTAAATAAATGTGCTTGAAAATTTATTTTATACAATCAAGAAGTAAATTTAAATTTAATTTACATTGATAAGAATATCGTAAACATGAAAAGAATATTTTGAATTCGTTTTTACCCCCCTTTTAGGTATATATGCTTTAAAATTTTGTTTTTCTAATAAAGATCTCTACTTTAATTAATGTTTAGTATTACTTGGTTGAAGAGCAAATAAACTGCAAGGAAGGATATGATATCACGTGCAAATATTTGTATAAATTTTGTAAAATATTTAATACTAGAAAAACCAATTATAAATAATGTATCTTTCTTGAAAAAGTAATTATAAAAATTGAGGAGTCAATTACTTCAAAAAAAATAGTTAATGATAAGCCTAATCAGCTTCCAATATATAATTACTTATAAATGTAAAACAATAATAATAATTAATTAATTAAACTAGAAATAGGCGTGTGGTGAGGTAATACAAGCTTAACAAGAGTAAATGAGGTCTTATATGGTGATGACAAGTGTATGAAGTTAGAATGTTCTTTCCACGAGATGCTTAGCTAAGCGTAGCATCACTAGGCTTTAGATAATGTGGACCGACCTTAAATGTGTCCCTTTCTACACTACCCCTAGCCCACGTGGTCCACCACTTCACGAGTGCATCTTAATATATTGTTAAAAAATAATAATTATTTTAAATTATCATCTTCAATTATAATCGGAAGGAAATGGATAATAATTTGATGAAAATATTCAAAGGTCTCTTCTATTATAAATGCCTTATCTAAACATCATGCTATCCATCATGGTTAATAGATAGAAATCATCAACTTCTTATAGACTGGATTAAAGTATTACTTAATTTTAATTTTTTTTTGTATATTTTATCCTTTTAACTAAAAATTTAAGGCAAGCCCTGCCCACTTAATCATATGTGATACGTACTGTTGATTTTATAGTCTCTAAATTCTCGAAAATTATGATTTCATTAAACCCCATTATATACGAGCAGTTCGAAGTTCCAACGCTTGGTTCTAGATTCTATATATTTCAAAGTTTTGACATAGTATCTTAATATAATGACTGATTACCTAACCAATAATAATGATACCAGCCAGATTGTCCTAACTACAAATTCTTAACCTAATCGTTTATTAAATAAAACTCCCTAATACTATTTTAATACATGAATCTGTATTACAAAAAAATGTATATTAATAATAAAAAAAAGTAATAATTAAGAGTTAGTTAGTGAAATAATTGTTTTTTAATCTTCATTTAATGGCCATAACATAACATCTCACCTTTCTATCTACCAAAAGGCCATAAAAGCGAAACACTAACAAATGAGAATGATTCTTTGAGAATGCGTCAAGGGGAGTATGATTCCATAAGCTTATCATCATTTCATCTGTAGAAGATATTCAAGCACCACCTTTTTACTCTTTTTACTTAAAGTTAATTATTATTACTTTATTAATTTGTTCTATTTTATTATGTAATAAAAAAAAAAAAAAAAACACATCATTTCAACACTCCTTATGGGTCAAAAGTTGTTCATCATTATTGTACCTTTCCGATACAAGTATTAATATCATATCCACATCTTCTCTTTATTCTTCTATAATTCTAACCCTTGTCTCCTAAACTCTTTCTTCATGCACAACATATTTGACTCGCTACTTAAAGGTGTACCTTTTTTTATTTATTATTATTTAAAAAAATGTTTCCTTTTTAGATAAATTAATATAATTTTCAAAATTTTGTAATTATGGTCAGGTAAACCTGGATCTGGGTTTAAGAACATGAATTAGTTTAGTTTTTAGTTTATGGCAACTGGCAAAGCTCTGAATTGGGCATCATAATAAATATAAGAGTAGTGTTATTTGAAAGAGGAGAGGAACTGAAGGAAAATGTTGTGTTTGGTATAGCTCTCCAATTAAGTTTGTTTGTGTAGGAATTTATTATTATTATTTTATTCAATCACAATTATGATTAACTAGTGGGTATGTGGTAATGAAAGGATAACCGGATTTTAATTGATCAAAAGTAAACGAAAGAGATGGAGCATTACTACTATGAAAATTGAATTAGTTGTTGAAGCAACATTAATGGCTGTCTTTAAGTCTTCTTTTGCATTTCTTTTTGTGAGAGGAAAGTGGGGCAGGTGTTAAACCACATATACATTTTTCCATGGATCAGAAGAACAACTGTAAGATATGTTTTACTGGAGCTGCAGGTTACGTTGGCTCCGATCTGCCCTTGTCAAGAAGCTTTTACAGAAAGGATATACCGTCAAATGCAACGTTGAGGAACTTGGGTATCTCTCTTTCTCTCTCCCCGTTGAGAATTTGAATTGCTTAATTTGTCGAATATAGAGACAAACTTAACTTTATAACATGAATGCTACACACCGAGTATGATCAGGCTTGTCTCTGGAGTTAATTAATTATATCAGCACACACACATATTTATATTATAAGTAGTTCTGCCATGAAGATCCTGTAATTTCCATTTGAGGTTTCATTTTTGTAATAATTAAACAGTTCAAAAACATGACTGAAGCCACAATTTTTGCGGCAAAGAGTATTGCAATGACGTGTGTTAGATCAGGAACAGTGAGGAGATTAATTTACACAGGCAGCACGGTTTCTGCATCAGCACTAATGGATGATGGTACTGGTTTTAAGGACTGCATGGATAAAACATGTTGGACACCTCTTAATCTTTCATGTTCTTACTCTAATGATTTTCTAGGGGTAAGTTTAATTCTACTGTTATGAGCACTAATCATCACAAGTTATTATATTCCCTGGGCTATTGAGTTGACTTACCACCCAAGTAAAGTTTTTTTACAGAAGACAGAGCAAATTTCGCTTAGCTATGGCTAGCGCAATGAGGTCCACATGAGTTATGTAGAACAATTAATGGGGCCAACTTATATTATGTTGGGAGTTTACCTATATTGAAGTATTCAAAGTCCAATCAACGTGTGTAATAACTTTTTAATAAATCTCTGAGGTCCCTCATTGACTTTTTAATCAAGAATCATTACCCAGATTTGCAGTATTTGTAGTTGCAGATATGTTCAGTGTAGACGTAAAAATCTACCTGTACGGAAAGGAGGGTCTGATCCCGTGAGGTTGAGGCCACTAGCGATCTGCTGTACCTGCACACGTAGAGAAACACACGCGTGAGCGAACGGGAAACACCAGGGTGGTGTTTGCCGTAGGCACTCCGACGCTCAAGTCAACAAGGCTGAAATGCTTAATATAGTGAGGGCTAGGGAATGAGAAATTACCGGAAGTCTAGTCGGGGACCGTGACTACGGCGAATAAGTGAAACTCTCAAGTAAAGAGTCTCGGGTATGAAGGGGTAATGTTGATGTCCTTTGTGAGAGGGCTGGCCTCTGCTTATATAGTGATTGTTTGGTCTCCCAATCCTGGTAGAAGTAGGAGTCCTAGCGTGACTCTGATGTCAACCCTAGAAGAATCAGGGCATTAACCAGCTGTCTTATCAACGTCCGGATAGGAAGTTAACTTTGATTAGGAGAACTCCAAACAGGAAAGTGACCAGGAATGGGTGGTGAGTTCGTGGGTTCTATACTCGCCCATAGACTTGAGAAATGGGCTGGGATTAGGAGACTCGTGCCCACGTGGTTCGGGCCGGCTACACATTGTACCAAATGGGCTTAACGCGGTAGGGTCATCAGGATTGGGCTTCGCTGCTTCTTCGGTGTCACGCCTATTTTCCTATTTGGGCCAATGACGATTTTTGGCCCTAACATTCAGCCAGTCTGGTCATCAATGTAACATGGTGGCATCTAGCATGAATTCTATCTTGTCAATAGTATTCACATTTGAAGGAAAGGAAAGGATATTAAGTGTGCGTGGGGAACTAATGATGATCTGTAACAAAATATAGTTTCATTAAGCCATGTAGTTTTCAGATCAGTTTCCTTGCGTTGAAGTTGTCATGGCCTTTTTAATCCCCCACTACCACTAATCGTTCTATACCTCCCAGTGTCAGTAGTTAAACATGCATGAAGTCTTTGAATGCTCTGCAGTCGTCTCTTCAACTTCAAACATTTGAAACTCATTTATGTGGGAAATAAATTAGAGCATGTATTATATATTATTTTAGTTGGAACTGTTACTAACTGCTGTACCTGTACGTTTTCTCTTTTGGGGGCCGTACATCTTTTAATAAAGAAAATCATATTTGTACTACCTTTCTACTCTTGTTTTCTTCCCAGCTACTTGTTATTGTTAGCTACATAAACAAAGATGGCATCACTTCAATACTCTTCCGAGTTACAGGTCAAAAGTTGTTCATTTATTATTGTAATTTTCAAAAGTCTGTTTAGTTACCGGTTCGGTTTGGTTCGGTTCGGTTTTTGCATTTTTTTTTAACTTCCCTACTGATAGTTAGTTTGGCTAGGTGATCCTCTGCTTTAAAGAAATGCAATGGTATCCTCTAGTCGTTGGATTTTGTCCTTGATTCCCACCTCCATCCACTGCATCCCATCTTAAACTCCTCTGAGCCCCTCCTCTAGAAGCTCGATCCATTCCTTGTTTGTCGTCATAAACCTGGCTCTGATACCAATGATAGGTCCCAATCAGTACAAGCACAACAAACACACAGAATGTATTCTCTTTGGGTGATAATGAACCACAAATATAATAACTTCTGATCTCCCCTCTCATTGCCTTCCCTCTTAGTTTATACAACAAAGGAAATAACTGAAATTAAGCTAATGGCATCCGACTCTTTAGGAGACTCAGTCGCCCACTACACCTGAATTGCAAACATGCAATGAATTGCAATGAAACTGAAATAAACCAGCAAATACATAGAAAGGAAATAACACTAAAATAAGATAACTAAGGCTGAGAAGAAGGCTAGCAATTAGGCTTTAGGGAATCAATCCATATAACGTGAGTTGGACCTCGGGGCCCCAGAGGATCTCCTGGGCTTATCAATGCCCACCCCAACAAGAGGATGCTTGTCCTCAAGCATCAGATTAGGAAACTGATTACAAAGTGCATCAAAGGGCTCCCAGGTGGCTTCTTCGTGGGGTAGATGCTTCCAGTGCACCAAGCTTTCTTCAATGAAGGTGTCTCCACGTTTAACCCATTGTGTATCAAGTATTTGTTGAGGCTTGAGGGCTGGTACTCCATCGTCCGCAAGTGGAGGTAAGTCAAATGGTGGGTCAGCTTGAGTGCCATTGTATGGTTTGAGCAAAGAGACATGGAACACGGGGTGAATTCGAGTTCTGGGTGTCAGTTGCAATCTATATGCTACAGTTCTAATCTTCTCCAAAATAGGATATGGTCCATAATAACGACTGGACAATTTTTGACAAGCCTGTTTGAAGACCGTTTGTTGGCATATTGGGATGGAGGCTTAGGTAGGACTTGATCACCAACTGTGAACTGGATATCTCTACGCTTGGAGTCGACATGTAGCTTCATTTAGTTCATGGAGATCTCTAAATTGAACTTGAGTTGGTGGAGTAGCTTGTCACGGTGCAGGAGGGTTTGATTAACATCATGGACTAGTGAAAGACCCGCCGGATAGGCCGGAATGAGTGGAGGGAGACGACCATAAAGAGCTTAGTGAGGTGTCATCTGCGTGGAGGCATGGTGGGTGGTATTGTACCAATACTCTGCCTAAGTGAGATAAGTACTCCATTTGCGCAGCCATTGGTGAACAAAGCAGCGCAAGTATTGCTTGACGCATTGGTTAACGACTTCAGTTTGGCTGTCCATTTGGGAATGATAAGCTGAGCTGAGCATGAGTTTTGATCTAGAGAATTTGAAGAATTCTTGCTAGAATTTGCTTATGAAGATTGGGTCGCGATCACTGATGATGGATCGTGGCATTCCATGGAGTTTGACGACGCCCTCAATAAACTTTTCTG
This sequence comes from Pistacia vera, assembly GCF_008641045.1. Taxonomy (NCBI): domain Eukaryota; kingdom Viridiplantae; phylum Streptophyta; class Magnoliopsida; order Sapindales; family Anacardiaceae; genus Pistacia; species Pistacia vera. The sequence goes on along the minus strand of NW_022195323.1, from coordinate 330,144 downwards.
CAACAACTTTGGCCGTAAATGGGTAAATTAAGGGAATAAAGTGAGCAAACTTACTTAGCCGATCGACGAAGATCAAAATTATGTCTTTGCCGTGGGAAGCTGGTAGCCCCTCAATGAAGTCTAGAGTGATGTCATCCCACACCTGTGCTGGAATTGGTAGGGGCTGTAATAATCCCGCTGGGGCCATGGTTTCCGGTTTGATGCGTTGACATATGTCACATTTATGGACATACTCATGAACAGTTTCATGCATCTTCGACCAATAGAATTGTTGCTGCAATCTTTTGTAAGTTCGAAGAATGCCCGAATGCCCTCTAACCTTAGAATCATGAACTTCATATAACAACTTGGCCTTTAAAGAGGGATCAGTAGGCACCACGATTTCCCCTTTGTAAAGCAACAAACCATCACGCCAAGCTAAGGGTCCATGTGGATTAACATTAGCCTTGTGTCCCATAAGCTGTATGTAGGGATCCGACTTAGAAACTTCTCTGATCTGCTCCCAAATATCTACTTCTGAGAGTGAAAAGCAACCAACAATGGACTCTCTTGTCACCTAGATAAAGCATCCGCTGCAAAGTTTTCACAGCCAGGTCGAAAGATGATTTCATAATCATACCCCAATAATTTGGCCACCCATTTTTGCTGCTCCGGAGTTGCAACACGTTGATTTAAAAAGAATTTGAGGCTTCGATGATCAGTTTTGATGTAAAACTTGCAGCCAAGTAAATATGGTCTCAACAATCGTATTGCTTCCACGATAGTTAGTATTTGCTTGGAATAAATTGACCAAGCTTGCTTAGTAATTCCCAAGGCTCAACTCATGTATCCAATCGATCTATTTTGTTGAGTTAGAATCGCTCCAATTCCTTCTCTCAAAGCATCTGTTTCGATGATGAAAGGTTCGGCAAAGTTTGGTATGGCTAGTGTCGGGGTTGATGTCATGGCTTTCAATGCTAAGAAAGTCGCTTCCGCTTCTTCATTCCATTGAAACTTCCCTTTCTTAAAGATGTTAGTCAATGGTCGAGCTGTTAATCCGTAACCTTGAACAAATTCGTGGTAGTAGCCAGTTAAGCCTAAGAAACCACGGAGCTCAGTGATGTTGGAGGGTCTTGGCCATGCAACCATTGCTTCAATTTTTTGTTCATCAACTTTGACTCCTCGATGTGTGATTATGTGGCCCAAATACTCTAACTCTTGCTTGCCGAATGCACATTTGCTCATCTTAACATAGAATTGGTGTTGCCGGAGGATGTTTAATACAAGTTGGACATGCTCCAAGTGTTGCTCCCATGTAGGACTGTAAATTAGAATATCATCAAAAAACACCAAGATGAACTTCCGTAGATATGGTTGAAAAATCAAATTCATTATTGCTTGAAAGGTAGATGGCGTATTGCATAGCCCAAATGGCATAACCCAGTACCCATAGTGGCCACTGTGAGTGCGAAAGGTTGTTTTAGGGATATCGATCAGGGGTGCTGGCCCTTATTTGATGGTATCCTACCCTGAGGTCCAACTTAGTAAAAACTGAAACTCCGTATAACTCATCAAGCATATCATCTACTGTCAAAATTGGGAAACGATCCATTATAGTGGTAGCGTTTAATGCTCGGTAGTCTGTGCAAAATCGCCATGTGCCATCTTTCTTCTTCACTAGCAATACCGGAGAAGAAAAGGGGCTGGTGCTCAGATGAATCAACCCTGCATTGAGCATGTTTTGAACCTGATTTTCAATCTCAGTCTTTTGGAAATATGCGTATCTATATGGCCTCACATTAATAGCTTCAGTTCTGTCTTTGAGTAGTATTGTGTGATCAATTTCACGTGCTGGTGGTAATCTGGTAGGCTCGGTAAAGACATTTGAATATCCCTCTAGCAATGCTTGCATATCCGATGGGATTTCCTCATGGTTTGGCTGCCCTTCGAGCTGAAAATATAAAGCAAACACAGCTTGTCTTTGTCAAAATTCCTTAGTGAAGCCCTGCAATGTGGTGTCTTGTATCGGTGGAACTTTAATCCCCTGAAGTTTCTTAGGTTGTTGCTCCGAAATGAAGTCCATGGTTAACTTCTTCCAATCACAAACTATTGAACCCAATGTTTCTAACCACTGAATTCCTAGCACCACATCCAAACCAGTCAAGGGCAACGAAAAGAAATCGAGATGGAACTCATTAACTTGTAAATAAACCAGAAGCTTTTCATATTTCCCTTTACATGATAATCTTTCTCCATTAGCAATTTTGACAGTAAACAGTTCCGTGGGCTTCACGGGCAAGTGAAGCATTTTGGCTACTCGATCACTGATGAAGTTATGAGTGGATCCACTATCGATTAAGGCAACCACCTCATGAGCTTCAACAACTGCCTTAATTCGCATTGTTCTCGGTGCGGTCCATCCAGTTAGAGCATGTAGAGTGATCTTGGGCTCCTTTATGCTGACATCTTCCTCAACCTCAGGTATTTCTCTTGCCATGTTTATCCCTCCAATTTAATCTGGTGCTTCATCTTCCTGTATACAACCCTCTAGGATCATCAATTGTGGTGCTTGACACTTATGTCCAGGGGTGAACTTTTCATTGCAATTGAAACACAACCCTTGAGTCCTTTGTTTTTGCATTTCATCCCAGGATAGTCTTCTGATTGTTGCTTGTGTGGAACGCATGGGAGGATTGGGATTACTTACAGTGGCGGAAGCTCGTAAGGCGCTTGGCCGTGTGAATCGCCTTTGTCTCGAAAGTTGTTCGTCCCTCATTTTTGCCAAACTACTTGCCTCTTTTACAGATTGAGGCTTGAACATCCTTATTCCATCAGCCACCTTTGGTTTCAAGCCTCCCATGAATGTACCCACGAGAGCCTTTTGGGTCCATCCGCAAACCCTGTTCGTAAGCCATTCAAATTCCCATTGATAGTCTTGCAATGTTCCCGTCTGTTTAACTCAGGATAAAGCTTCGTTAAAGTCTTCAGAGTCAGGTGGTCCAAACCGAGCTCTCATTTCATCTTTGAAGTCTTCCCGCGAGATACTCATCTGTTCTTCATCAAGTGCTTTCCGGAACCATTGCCACAATTGATTCGCCTCGCCTTCGAGATGAAACGAAGCTAGAAGAACCTTTTGATCGTCGGCTACCTCTTGAAACTCGAAGAACTGGTCCACGCAATTGAGCCATTCCATCGAATCATCTCTTGAAAATTTCGGGAATTCCAGCTTTGCAATCTTGGAAGAAAATGGCTAAGTGTTATCATTTGTATCTCGGTTGATTCGGTTGGGTCCTTCACGCTGATAGTTAGGGGTGTTCAAAAGCGGTTAACTGAACCGGTTAATCGCTTTTTTGAACCAAACCAGTTTTTCGATTCAGGAAAATTCCCGAACCGAAACCAAACCAGTTTGGAGGAAAAACCGGTTATCCTTTTTTTTTTGTAAAACTTTTTATTTTTATTTTTTCCTAAATTAAATTGTAAATATAAACAATGCATATCCAAATAAAAATTAAACATTCATAGATATCAATTGACCACTACTAACAATACATTAAAAATATTATTATTTTTTTATTTAATATATGATATTTTATTTTATTTTTTTATTTAATATATACATATATATGTAAAACCAGTTCAAAAAACCGGTTTTGGTTAATCGCTTTTTATTTTTTCCCGAACCGGAAATCCGGTTTTTTGAATTTTTCCAACCGTTTTTCAGTTCGGTTCGGTTTTTGTATTTTTTTGAACACCCTTACTGATAGTTAGAGTGGCTAGGTGATCCTTTGCTTTAAAGAAATGCTTTAGATAGTCTTGCAATGGTATCCTCTAGTCTTGGATTTTGTCCTTGATTCCCAACTCCATCTATTGCATCCCATCTTAAACTCCTCTGAGCCCCTCCTCTAGAAGCTTGATCCGTTCCTTGTTTGTCGTCATGAACCTAGCTCTGATACCAATGATAGGTCCCAATCAGTACAAGCATGACAAACACACGTAATGTATTCTCTTTGGGTGATAATGAACCACAAATATAATAACTTCTTATCTGCCCTCTCATTGCCTTCCCTCTTAGTTTATACAACAAAGGAAATAACTGAAATTAAGCTAATGGCATCCGACTCTTTAGGAGACTCAGTCGCCCACTACACCTGAATTGCAAACGTGCAATGAACTGCAATGAAACTGAAATAAACCAGCAAATACATTGAAAGGAAATAACACTGAAATAAGATAACTAAGGCTGAGAAGAAGGCTAGCAATTGGGCTTTAGGGCATCAGTCCATATAACGTGGGGCACGAGAGGATCTCCTGGGCTTATCAAGTCCAGATGAATTATGTAGCTAAGAGTATTGCAATGACGTGTGTTAGATCAGGAACAGTGAGGAGATTAATTTACACAGGCAGCACGGTTTCTGCATCAGCACTAATGGATGATGGTACTGGTTTTAAGGACTGCATGGATAAAACATGTTGGACACCTCTTAATCTTTCATGTTCTTACTCTAATGATTTTCTAGGGGTAAGTTTAATTCTACTGTTATGATCACTAATCATCACAAGTTATTATATTCCTTGGGCTATTGAGTTGACTTACCACCCAAGTAAAGTTTTTTTACAGAAGACAGAGCAAATTTCGCTTAGTTATGGCTAGCGCAATGAGGTCCACATGAGTTATGTGGAACAATTAATGGGGCCAACTTATATTATGTTGGGAGTTTACGGTTTACTTATATTGAAGTATTCAAAGTCCAATCAACGTGTGTAATAAATTTTTAATAAATCTCTGAGGTCCCTCATTGACTTTTTAATCAAGAATCATTACCCAGATTTGCAGTATTTGTAGTTGCAGATATGTTCAGTGTAGACGTAAAAATCTACCTGTACGGAAAGGAGGGTCTGATCCCGTGAGGTTGAGGCCACTAGCGATCTGCTGTACCTGCACACGTAGAGAAACACACGCGTGAGCGAACGGGAAACACCAGGGTGGTGTTTGCCGTAGGCACTCCGACGCTCAAGTCAACAAGGCTGAAATGCTTAATATAGTGAGGGCTAGGGAATGAGAAATTACCGGAAGTCTAGTCGGGGACCGTGACTACGGCGAATAAGTGAAACTCTCAAGTAAAGAGTCTCGGGTATGAAGGGGTAATGTTGATGTCCTTTGTGAGAGGGCTGGCCTCTGCTTATATAGTGATTGTTTGGTCTCCCAATCCTGGTAGAAGTAGGAGTCCTAGCGTGACTCTGATGTCAACCCTAGAAGAATCAGGGCATTAACCAGCTGTCTTATCAACGTCCGGATAGGAAGTTAACTTTGATTAGGAGAACTCCAAACAGGAAAGTGACCAGGAATGGGTGGTGAGTTCGTGGGTTCTATACTCGCCCATAGACTTGAGAAATGGGCTGGGATTAGGAGACTCGTGCCCACGTGGTTCGGGCCGGCTACACATTGTACCAAATGGGCTTAACGCGGTAGGGTCATCAGGATTGGGCTTCGCTGCTTCTTCGGTGTCACGCCTATTTTCCTATTTGGGCCAATGACGATTTTTGGCCCTAACATTCAGCCAGTCTGGTCATCAATGTAACATGGTGGCATCTAGCATGAATTCTATCTTGTCAATAGTATTCACATTTGAAGGAAAGGAAAGGATATTAAGTGTGCGTGGGGAACTAATGATGATCTGTAACAAAATATAGTTTCATTAAGCCATGTAGTTTTCAGATCAGTTTCCTTGCGTTGAAGTTGTCATGGCCTTTTTAATCCCCCACTACCACTAATCGTTCTATACCTCCCAGTGTCAGTAGTTAAACATGCATGAAGTCTTTGAATGCTCTGCAGTCGTCTCTTCAACTTCAAACATTTGAAACTCATTTATGTGGGAAATAAATTAGAGCATGTATTATATATTATTTTAGTTGGAACTGTTACTAACTGCTGTACCTGTACGTTTTCTCTTTTGGGGGCCGTACATCTTTGAATAANGAGAGGGAGATATAAATTTAACGGGAAGAAAGAGGGTTGTTAAAGCAAATATGAATGTAAAAGGGAAAGGCAAAGGCAAATAACTTTTCTTAGTGAGGAAGGTGGGCAGAAGAGCAGGGGATATGTTGAGGATATAAGCGAGAAATGATATGGAAAAAGAGCAACTTTTGACTGTGGGGTGAGAGAGAGAGAGAGAGAGAGGGGTTTGTTGTTTTTTTCACAAAAGGAACAATTGCTGGTAATGTTATAATATAGAGAGTGTGAGAGATGAGAAGAAGAAGGTCCAAATCTGACCCATTCAATACTTTGTTTAAATTGACTAGTAGTAATGGAAAAAAAAAAAAAAAAACATAGTAGAAAATGAGTGATGTGGCAGCAAGAATCTTCAAAGCTTCTTCCGCGTAATCACTAGACAGATGATGAATCGGATGGATGATGTGACGTAACTTGATTGCGTCACATGTAACCCAGTGCTTACGCTGATGTTGATTGATCACCCATGTGAGCCACAACCCACGTTTATGCCTTTTATTTATATTTTTCAGCTACAGCACCTCCTCCTTTTTATTCCTTTTGAGAAATATAAATAATATATGGGCAAATGTTAATTTTACAAAGATATATATAAAAAGGGCATATAAAGATAATTTTTATCTTTAATTTTTATGATTTTTCTTTTTCTTTCTCTCTTTTTCTGTTTTTTCTTTGTTTTCTTCTTCTGAATGATGTCACTTTGTAGCCCTCTTTGTATGAGTTTTTGTAAGGATAGCATTTTTCATAATATATAGAGTAAACTAATTTTCTCACCCAAGGTTTGGCAAATCTACAGTTCCCACCCCTAGTTTCATAAATACTAAATTTCCACTTTTAAATTAATACTATTACTTTTCTCTCAAAATAACTCCTATATCTCAAATAATCCCTAGAGGCGATCCCGACAAAGCCAAAAATCTGGCATGATTCCAGCACCATTGGACCTCCCCAAGCCATCATCAACATCCCCTTATCCTCCTCACCAAAACCTTAACTTTTCCACGGAATTTGGTTGGAAAAGTGCGACAAAACGCAAAAACCTAAGGGAGAGGTCGCGGCGATCAACGAACAATTGCGATCGACAATATTGGGGGTTTTGATGGGGGGAAGTCGGTGATGCTATTGGTGGTGTAAGGGGTGGTTTTCGGTGCTGGGATCTGCTAGAATTTGGATGAAACGTCGATTGAAACTAAGAGTAGCGATTAGCGATTGGGGGGTTCAATCAGGCAAGAAGGTTAAGGGTTTTGATGTGGTGGTCGAAGGGATTGTAATGGTGGTGTCGGGAGGGGTTGATTGCACCAAGAATAGGTCGGAATGACCTGAAATTGCTAGTGGAGTGAATTTGAGAAATGAAGTGTTATTTTAAAATTTTCCAGTGGGGTGAATTTGAGAAATGAAGTGTTATTTTAAAATTTTCCAGTGGGGTGAATTTGAGAAGCGAATGGTTATTTTAAAATTTTTATCTTTAAAATGATTGTTTTACTTTTTTAACTATTAAATTAAATAGTTTTTTGTTAATTTAAGAGTAAGATTCTGTAATTTATAAAATTATAGATGCGAATTTGTAGATTCACCAAAACCTCAATGGGAAAATGGGGTTTACTCTAATTAATATATATATATATATATATATATGCAATAATTACAAACGTATCTAATGCTCTAAATTTTATGGGTACCTACCGGCTACCGATCCAAGTTGAACTGTTGAAGTCGCCACGTTAGGCAAGCCCAGTAGAAGACAAAAACAGTTCCGCGTCCCTGTGCTTTGGAGTTTAAAACATTTTAGGGGGTGTTTGTCTGAGCTTATGAAAATTAGCTTATAAGCAACAGGTGCTTATAAGCTAATTTTAGTTTATAAGCATTTGAAATTTTAAGCAATTACGTATTTGGTTAAAGTACTTATAATCGTACTCTGTTGGTTCAGTTCCTAAAATTTATCCATGATAATTTCGCTGTTCCGACTTAACAATCACTTTTGCTTCTGCTAAAGAATATATTTTGTTATTCAAATATATATCATTAGCTCAAAAGAAGGAAATTTTACATGGTACAAGATTGCAATTTGTGCCTAGGTTCTAGAACTTGCAAATGAAATCTATGTCGATTAACTAAGGATACAGGAGGGTGACGAACAGAAAAAAAGAAAAACCAACTACCAAATCAAGAAAATTCTCTTGTGCCGCAAATCTTCCAACGCTGGCTAGGATCAGTTGCTAGTCTCACTCACTCTTTTACTGGGCGCGATGAGGCCAAGAAACATATCATGAGAAATAGTCTAGGTTGTCGAAGGGGAAATTTGGGTCAAAATCCACCTAATAAGTGAGAAATCAAGATCACAGTTGGTGAATTTGTGACTGAATTTGGGGTTGAAATTATCTCAGTGATTCCAGACTTGGAGTACGCAGTTTGGTCTAATCCAAAGTGGTGTTAATGTGGCATGGTGACACTGAGAATAGTTGGATTCAGAAGTTGTGGGCGATAAAAATGATGGAGGAAAAACTACCCATGAAATTGTTTTCCATTTCCATCATGGATCTTTGAAAATATCGTGCTCCATATTTCAGTTTCAGTAATTGATGTTTGTGGAAAAGAGAACGAAGGAAATATTTCCTCCTTGTGTCCAGGTCCTCGGTCTTAACTTTGAGCTCCGTTCCAAAATGGATCAGAACTCTTTTGATTGCTTTACTTTATCTTCTGGTTCCTGTTGATTATGAACGATCTGTTTATCTTTAGCCCTCTCCGTGTTGATAAAGCAGAGGGTATAGCCAAACGAGTGTTCTGGCTGCATGTATGTCTTCCTCGATAGGTCACCTCAAAAATGGTTTAGGGTCGTCGTCGATTTTGAACAAGTTTGTGGGCCAAACAACCTGTGCGTGACGATGAGTGCATCTATAATAACCTGCAAATTGTGACAAAAAAAATTTCAGAGGAACAGTCAACATATCTAATCAAGTTAAATTAGATACAAAGACGCGAAAACAATTATGTAAAAGGCAAAAGTCCAAATAGTGAAAACACTGCATATGTTCATGGGAAATTTATGCGTATGTTAAATAATGCACTTCACATCATAGGGTTTTGTCTTTTTAAGAAGAGTACTCACAATAATTGAAGATAAGAATTATACATATCCTTTTGATTCTAAGAAAAAATTTGTGAACCAGAGATTATGTTTTAGTTTGAGGACCAGGCCTGATATATATAGCTAGTAGTTCAATAGTTAATTACTTTTCAAAACACGTCATATGAAAGATACATGGCCTACAACGTGAAAAGAGAAATCGTTTAAAAGGGGCCCTAAGGACAATATGAATTGCTATCACCAATCACCAGTACTAGAGCTTAATGACCGAATTAATTGTAACAGAGATGCATGAACCTTGCAACATAAACAGCAAAAAGACAGAACCAAACTTAAAGTTCTCTGGTGCTCAGGCTTGAGAGAGATGCGACTGAGTCGCGGTTTGGCGGCCTAGATTGATTAGCTCTAGCCTCTAAGGTGATAGTAAAGGGGCTGTGGTTGGTTCAAGTAATAATGTACTATATGACTGTAGAATAAAATCCATTTAATGTATTTCAAAAGGTGTTTTTTTTTTTTTCTTTTCGATTCAGCGGCAGTGGACACATGTTTTTGTGAGGAACAATGAATAATCGAAGTAGATAAGTCGTATTGTGGCAAAAATATAGGCACTGTCAGTTTAGATAAGCGAAAAAAAAAAAAAAAATTGTGGGTTAACCTTTGTCTAATACTCGAGGTATTTTAATTAGCGACACTGATTATCATTAGACATAGACTGGCCAATTAAACTCCGTGATTTAGAAAATTATTGAAGTTTCAAGTAAAAAATCTTCTTACCTTGGATAACTAGCACCAGAATATCCTTTGTCCGTATTTTCTCCAGCAGTAGCCATCATCAAGAGGCCTCTACCCTGTCCCGTAGCAAACCTTACTTGTTCAGTCCACGGGCCATTGTCTTTCTGCAATACATAATTCAAATTAGATCAAGTTCAATCATAAGTTGCAGAAATGTCATAAAATATTGCAAATCGCCTAAATTTACTCTTCTTGTACACATCTTTACTTGGACATTGATCTTTACAATTCTGATCCGAAGCCTCATTTGTTGGGCTACACCTGGGAAAGGAATATGGTGATGCTAAGATTGTAATATTATTGTTGAGCTACGGTCAACCGGAGAAGCACCAGAGTTCAACACTGAAAGCGCTTCTCTAAGTAGAGAGAATTTTCTGGATTACGAGTTGTCGAGTTTTGGGCGATGAAGAAGGGTTGCTAAGCTGTTTAGTTAGCTCCTTCCCTTGGATTAGTTCACGATGAGAGTGTGTTTGCTCTGTATCCATGGTCTTTTCCATACAGAAAATTCACTAAAATGGAATACCAATAGTAGATAATTAATAGTGGAGACAATTGAAGCGAAGAGGAAGTAGTCAACGTAGCCTTATATTGCAGACTGCACAGTGTTATCTTGAATTCTGTTATTTGAAGTCTTTAATGGGACTGTGAAATTGGGTTTCAGGTATTTGGATGGGCCGAAAAGAGAAATAGAATGGGGCGGCACAAAGCTTATAGAGAAGGGTTTTGAATACAAGTACGACACAAAGATGATACTGGATGATAGCATCGAGTGTGCGAGAAGAACGGGCGGTCTAAACCAGTGATGGCTTCTTATTCTGAAGCTCTGATGGGCTTTTGGATCCAGTAAATTGATCCACAATGTTGTGCTGAAAGTGTCGGCAATCATCTGCTGAAAGAGTAAATGACATATTCCCACCTAAGGTTTGACGAAATCCCAAGATGGTATCCCAGATTACATTTATTTTAGATTCTCACCTTTAAAGTGACGGAAAAATGTTTGATGTAACGGTAAAAGGGTAAATTGGTCATTTTACATAGGTGACGCATGTTAACAAACCGTCGCCTCTAACAGTCCTTCGGTGCACTTTAGCAGACGACGTCCCTGACGTTTTTCACCCTTTTTTTGATGATTCTTCCACCCAAAATCACTCTTGTCACCATCATTTGAACCCTCATCCTCCTCTCTACAAAACTATACCCTTCACAATCCCTCATCACTCGATGATCGCCGAGCATGGCAGCCGTGACATGCAACTGGTTTTTGCTAGTTTCTAGCCGTTTTGAACGGCGAAAACTCCAACCACCACCACTATTTGACTCCAAAACCCCTAACGTTCCTAGTCACGGTAGCTCACCGTTTGTCATCCACCACTTCACCAAAAAACGGCTGATGAACACGAACTCTCGGCTAGTGAACGACAACGAAACGGTTGCTGGGGACATAGGAGTTTTATTGATTTGGAGACGGTGGTTGCAGTGGTGGAGTCCAATTGGATTTTCATCGCCGGAATCAATCGGAATTCAGTGAAGAACACCAAAACCCTAATCCTAACGGTGCCGACGATTGGAGGGGCCAATGAGTCGAGAACCAGAGGGTTTTGGGCAACAGACTATGGGAAAGGTGATGGAGGTGACCACGGGGTTCAATGCCGTCGAAAGCAGCCCAGATTGGGCTATTTCCGATGAGGGTGTGTAGTGATCGAGTGTGTTTTTGACATAATTTGAAAATAAAATGGTAAGTTTTATAATTCTACTAATTTAAGGGTTAAAACATAATTTATTAATTTAGGGTTAAGGGCATTATGATAATTATACCCTCTAAACCCTAAAAATTGCTAACACTGTTGTTTAAGGATGAAAATTTGAAATAAATGTAACTTAGGGTTTGATTTCGTCAAACCTTGGGTGGAAATATGTAGTTTACTCTGCGCGGAAATGTCAAACTCCTTTTCGTGGCTAATAAGTTGAGTGTGGTCCAGCTTTGATTTTAAATTGCGGTTGGCCCAAAACCAAATACTACTTTAGGGTTAAGGGTATTATGATAATTACATTCTCTATACCCTAATAATTGCTAACAAGATTGTTTAAGGGTAAAAATTTGAAATAAATGTGGATTTTGTCAAACCTTGGGTGGGACTATGTCGTTTGCACTCTGCGGAAGTGTCAAACTCCTTTTCGTGGCTAATAAGTTGAGTGGTCCAGCTGTGATTTTAAATTGCGGCTGGCCCAAAACCAACTACTATCTTTTTAAGTTCAACTTAGTTGTAACACGTGTAACATATCATCACCATATAATACCAATAGAGGAAATATTCCCCGTGGGAAGTACAACCAGCGAACCATGGGGTATGAAAAATTTACTAATACCATCCTATTAATTTACATTTATGGTTTCAATTGGTGGCATATGCTTTCTTTTATTTTAGGCTTTAGCATAAACAAATCATCACATATTTAAATACTGAAACTCATCCACAGAATCCAAAACCAGTGTGATAGGATTTTGTACGGTTTGTCGTTATAACATATAGTTTAATACGATTTGTCGTATGAAGGGATTGGAAGAAAGGAACGAAATGTCGTACTAAAAAGCTATACATGATGATGTCATATTATTTTGTGTAATCCCAAGTAAAACAAAAAATTTTAAACGATGAACTTTTGTACATTTACAAGGTCTATCATGTGGTTTTGCGTACCCTTTCATCTCTTTTATGGGTCCAACATCATTAATATATAATTAAAAGTTTATTGAGAATTTTTTTTTTTTTTATAATCTCATTTCTAGCTCAAATCACTTTTCCAAACGGTTTTATATACCTATTTGTACAAGTTATTTGGAATTTCACATGAAAGCTCAAGTGAATTGCCAATTGCATTGGAGTAAAACTGCATAAATACGATGACGATGGCAGTCTCAAGAGTGAGGAGAGTTTGAAATTTGAATACAACATGATTTAATTAATTTAGATACACTAAAACTGCAGTTAGGCCGTTTTTACTATCCATATGATATGGTTCTAGAGGATGTCTTCATCATAGTATTCGTTTCTCTTACGTTTACTTTGTTGTTCTCAGTTCCTAAAATTTTATTTCGTGATAATTTCGCTGTTCCGACTTAACAGTCACTTTTCTGCTTCTGCTAAAGAATATTATATTTGTTATTCAAATATATATCATTAGCTCAAAAATAAGGAAATTTTACATGGTACAAGATTGCAATTTTGTGCCTAGGTTTCTAGAACTTGCAAATGAAATCTATGTCGATTAACTAAGTACACAGGAGGGTGACGAACAGAAAAAAAGAAAAACCAACTACCAAATCAAGAAAATTCTCTTGTGCCGCAAATCTTTCCAACGCTGGCTAGGATCAGTTGATAGTCTCACTCACTCTTTTACTGGGCGCGATGAGGCCAAAGAAACATATCATGAGAAATAGTCTAGGTTGTCGAAGGGGAAATTTGGGTCAAAATCCACCTTAATAAGTGAGAAATCAAGATCCACAGTTGGTGAATTTGTGACTGAATTTGGGGTTGAAATTATCTCAGTGATTCCAGACTCTGGAGTACGCACAGTTTGGTCTAATCCAAAGCTGTTGTTCATGTGGCATGGTGACACTGAGAAATAGTTGGATTCAGAAGTTGTGGGCGATAAAAATGATGGAGAAAAACTACCCATGAAATTGTTTTCCATTTCCATCATGGACTCTTTGAAAATATCGTGCTCCATATTTTCAGTTTCAGTAATTGATGTTTGTGGAAAAGAGAACGAAGGAAATATTTCCTCCTTGTTGTCCAGGTCCTCGGTCTTAACTTTGAGCTCCGTTCCAAAATGGATCATGAACTCTTTTGATTGCTTTACTTTATCTTCTGGTTCCTGTTGATTATGATAACGACTCTGTTTATCTTTAGCCCCTTCCTTTGTTGATAAAGCAGAGGGTATAGCCAAACGAGTGTTCTGGCTGCATGTATGTCTTCCTCGATAGGTCACCTCAAAAATGGTAGGGTCGTCGTCCGATCTTTGAACAAGTTTTGTGGCCAAACAACCTTGTGCGTGACGATGAGTGCATCTATAATACCCTCTGCAAATTGTGACAAAAAAATTTCAGAGGAACAGTCAACATATCTAATCAAGTTAAATTAGATACAAAGACGCGAAAACAATTATGTAAAAGGCAAAAGTCCAAATAGTGAAAACACTGCATATGTTCATGGGAAATTTATGCGTATGTTAAATAATGCACTTCACATCATAGGGTTTTGTCTTTTAAGAAGAGTACTCACCAATAATTGAAGATAAGAAATATACATATCCTTTTGATTCTAAGAAAAAATTGTGAACAGAGATGTTTTAGTTTTGAGGACCAGGCCTGATATATATAGCTAGTAGTTCAATAGTTAATACTTTTCTAAAACACGTCATATGAAAGATACATGGCCTACAAGTGAAAAGAGAAATCGTTTAAAAGGGGCCCTAAGGACAATATGAATTGCTATCACCAATCACCAGTACTAGAGCTTAATGACCGAATAATTTGTACAGAGATGCATGAACCTTGCCACATAAACAGCAAAAAGACAGAACCAAACTTAAAGTTCTCTGGTGCTCAGGCTTGAGAGAGATGCGACTGAGTCGGTTTGGCGGCCTAGATTGATTAGCTCTAGCCTCTAAGGCTGATAGTAAAGGGGCTGTGGTTAGGTTCAAGTACTAATGTACTATATGACCTGTAGATATAAATATCCATTTAATGTATTTCAAAAAGTTTTTTTTTTTTTCTTTTCGATTAGCGGGCAGTGGACACATGTTTTTGTGAGTGAACAATGAATAATCGAAGTAGATAAGTCGTATTTGTGGCAAAAATATAGGCACTGTCAGTTTAGATAAGCAGAAAAAAAAAAAAAAAATTGTGGGTTAACCTTTGTCTAATACTCGAGGTATTTTAATTAGCGACACTGATTATCATTAGACATAGACTGGCCAATTAAACTCCGTGATTTAGAAAATTATTGAAAGTTTGCAAGTAAAAAATCTTCTTACCTTGGATAACTAGACACAAGAATACCTTTGTCCGTATTTTCTCCAGCAGTAGCCATCATCAAGAGGCCCTTCTACCCTGTCCCGTAGCAAACCTTTACTTGTTCAGTCCACCGGCCATTGTCTTTCTGCAATACAATAATTCAAATTAGATCAAGTTCAATCATAAGTTGCAGAAATGTCATAAAATAATTGCAAATCGCCTAAATTTACCTCTTCTTGTACACTTTACTGTGACATTGATCTTTACAATCTTGATCCGAAGCCTCATTTGTTGTACACTTGGGAAAGGAATATGGTGATGCTAGATTGTAATATTATTGTTGAGCTTACGGTCAACCGGAGAAGCACCAGAGTTCAAACATGAAAGCGCTTTCTCATAAGTAGAGAGAATTTTTGGATTACGAGTGTCGAGTTTTGGGCGATGAAGAAGGGTTGCTAAGCTGTTTAGTTAGCTCTTCCTTGGATTAGTTCATGATGAGAGTGTTTTGCTCTGTGATCCATGGTCTTTTCCATACAGAAAATTCACTAAAACTGGAATACAAATAGTTAGATAATTATAGATGGAGCAATTGAAGCGAAGAAGGAAGAATAAGATCCAGTGGAAGAGATGAGGTGAACAAAATGTGAGAGAAGAAGTGACCGAAAACAAAACACCAAACTTGGGTTATAATTTGGCAATGATCAAAGAGAGAGGGAGATATAAATTTAACGGAAGAAAGAGGGTTGTTAAAGCAAATATGAATGTAAAAGGGAAAGGCAAAGGCAAATAACTTTTCTTAGTGAGGAAGGTGGGCAGAAGAGCAGGGGATATGCTGAGGATATGAGCGAGAAAGATATGGAAAAAGAGCAACTTTTGACTGTGGGGTGAGAGAGAGAGAGAGAGGGGTTTGTTGTTTTTTCACAGAAGGAACAATTAGGGGTAATGTTATAATATAGAGAGTGTGAGAGATGAGAAAAGAAGAAGGTCCAAATCTGACCCATTCAATACTTTTAAATTGACTAGTAGTAATGGAAAAAAAAAAAAAAAAACATAGTAGAAAATGAGTGATGTGGCAGCAAGAATCTTCAAAGCTTCTTCCGCGTAATCACTAGACAGATGATGAATCGGATGGATGATGTGACGTAACTGATTGCGTCCATGTAACCCAGTGCTACGCTGATGTTGATTGATCACCCATGTGAGCACAACCAAGTTTAGCCTTTATTTATATTTCAGCTACAGCACCGCCCTCCTCCTTTTATTCCTTTTGAGAAATATAAATAATATGGGCAAATGTTAATTTTACAAAGATATATATAAAAGGGCAATAAAGATAATTTTTATCTTTAATTTTTTATGATTTTTCTTTTTCTTTCTCTCTTTTCTGTTTTTCTTTGTTTCTTCTGAATGATGTCACTTTGTAGCCCTCTTTGTATGAGTTTTTGTAAGGATAGCATTTTTCATAATATATAGAGTAAACTAATTTTCTCACCCAAGGTTTGGCAAATCTACAGTTCCCACCCCTAGTTTCATAAATACTAAATTCCACTTTAAATTAATACTATACTTTCTCTCCAAAATAACTCCTATATCTCAAATAATCCTAGAGGCGATCCCGACAAAGCCAAAAATCTGGGATGTTCCAGCACCATTGGACCTCCCCAAGCCATATCAACATCCCTTATCCTCCTCACAAAACTAACTTTTCCACGGAATTTGGTTGGAAAAGTGCGCAAAACGCAAAAACCTAAGGAGAGGTCGCGGCGATCAACGAACAATTGCGATCGGCAATATTGGGGGTTTTGATGGGGGGAAGTCGGTGATGCTATTGGTGGTGTAAGGGGTGGTTTTCGGTGCTGGATCTGCTAGAATTTGGATGAAACGTCGATTGAAACTAAGAGTAGCGATTAGCGATTGGGGGTTCAATCAGGCAAGAAGGTTAAGGGTTTTGATGTGGTGGTCGAAGGGATTGTAATGGTGGTGTCGGGAGGGGTTGATTGCACAAGAATAGGTCGGAATGACCTGAAATTGCTAGTGGAGGAATTTGAGAAATGAAGTGTTATTTTAAAATTTTCCAGTGGGGTGAATTTGAGAAATGAAGTGTTATTTTTAAATTTTCAGTGGGGTGAATTTGAGAGCGGAATGGTATTTAAAATTTTATCTTTAAAATGATTGTTTACTTTTTTTAACTATTAAATTAAATAGTTTTTTGTTAATTTAAGAGTAAGATTCTGTAATTTATAAAATTATAGATGCGAATGTAGATCACCAAAACCTCAATGGGAAAATGGGTTTACTAATTAATATATATATATATATATATATGCAATAATTACAAACGTATCTAATGCTCTAAATTTTATGGGTACCTACGGCTACCGATCCAAGTTGAACTGTTGAAGTCGCCACGTTAGGCAAGCCCAGTAGAAGACAAAAACAGTTCCGCGTCCCGTGCTTTGGAGTTTAAAACATTTTAGGGGTGTTTGTCTGAGCTTATGAAAATTAGCTTATAAGCAACAGGTGCTTATAAGCTAATTTTAGTTTATAAGCATTTGAAATTTTAAGCAATTACGTATTTGGTTTAAAGTACTTATAAGTGACTGATAAATAATTGACGTGTTTGGTAAACGTGGCTTATAGTACATTTTTATAAAATGACTAAAAAGATAATATATTAAATAAGGATATATTATGGAATTTTAAAATTAAACAAGGATAATGTGGTAATATACTTGGTCAAACTAGCTTATAAGCAGAGTGCTTATAAGCAAAAAAAAAAAAGTACCTCCCCCCAACTTATTTTTTTGGCTTATAAAATCAACTTATAAGCTAAAAAAAGTTATAAACAAACAGGTCAGCTTAATTTTAGAGCTTATAAGCTAGTTTGACCAGTTATAAGCTTAGACAAACACCCCCTTAAAAATTCATTTGTCAATATCACTTGTTAATGGTAAATAATGTGATTATTAAAGTCATCAAAATGTTTACCCAAAACAAGGAAGTTTTGTAAAAAATAGATAAAAATAAATAAAAATAAGGCTGTAAATGATGTATTGGATAATAAATATACAACACTACGACCATCATGAGGGTTAACTCACATAAATTATACTATGAGTCGTAAGCTATCATAGGTTGGTTATTTAACTTTTTATTTTATTTTTATTCATTAAACTCTTTATAATCAGTGGTGGGTTCAGAAATTTCTGTTAGAATGGACCAAACTAAAAATTAAATATATTAATATTTTATCTATTAATTTTATTAGTGTAGACCAAAATATAAAAATATATATTAACAATTAAAAAATAAAAAATTTGATAGTGGGCCATGTGGTTGGATCCGTCCCTGCTTATAATCTCTATTTTTTTAATATTGATATAAAATCAAGTGAATGAACTTTATTGAACACCATTTAAGTATATATATTTTGCTACTTTGTAATTTTTTTTCTTTATATTTTTTTATGCCTTGCTTTATTAGGATTATTATTGACATTTGACGTTTAATAGAACACAACAAAATAGAAGAATTAATGTCTTCCATTAAAAAATTAGAGTACTATTTGTATTCTAAAATATTGACAAATTGAAAATTATATTATATTATATCTAAAGTCATCTAAGTGGAACCTCAAGATTGATCTGGTAGTTAAGAAAGTTTGCTCATTTTATTAATTTGTGGGTTCAAATCACCTTGAGACCACCTACCATATTTGTGGCTTATCTAAAAATATGCTTGTAGGTGCTCAATAGGTCATGTGGATTAGTTGAGGTACATAAGCTAGCTCAGACACCCGATTATCAAAAAATAAAAAACCATCATCTAAGGTGTCTTCTCTAGTATATATACTTAAACTGTTAGACTTTTTGCAATATGGTCCTACACTTTTATAATTACATTTTGGTCTATGTTGATGTGGACTGAGTGGTCATAAGGTTGTGTCTCTTGAGCAGTTGTCTTTGATGGAAAGACAACTGCATATAGAAGGAGACTTTACAGGTCCCCATGTGACACAATTTTTTTTTAGTTTCAAAACCATCACTCAAAATGCAGTCAGTGGAAGATCTTGTAATTTTTGAAGGAGCAAGAAGATCAACAACAATTGCTATGGCTGGAGGTTGTCATTTACTTCCGCATATATTCCGTGGAGATTTATATTGAAATTGATTGTATTATCACTTTATATGAATATTGGAATATGAATGTATTTAACATTTGGTAAAGAGCATTGTTTTGCAAGCTTAAGAAGTCTATTATGACTTAAACAAGCCTCCCGACAGGGGTATTTAAGATTTCACACTGATCTTCTCATTGGTTTTATAGAGAATGCATGGATCAGGTTATATCACAAGGTCAGTGGGAGTAAAATCATCTTTCTTGTGTTATAGTAGATGATATTCTACTTGCAACAATGATTTGGGTGCTACATGAGGTGAAACTATTTCTCTCTCAACATTTAGTATGAAGGATATGGGTGAGGCGTCTTATGTCATTGGCTTAAGATTCATAGGGATAGGTCTCAACATGTTTTGAGACTATCTCATGAAATAATTAAAAAATTCTTGGAGATTTAGGATGAAAGATTTGCACCCAGTGTTGCACCCATTATTAAGGGTGACAGGTTCAATCTGAACCAATGTCATACACGAGATTGAAAAGGAACAAATGAAAACCGTTCCTTATGCTTCAGCTGTTGGAAGCGTAATGTATGCTCAAGTCTATACATAGCGACATCGCTTTTGTAGTTGGCATGTTAGGAAGATATCAAAATAATCCAGGTTTGGATCATGGAGAGCTGCAAAGAAGGTCATGAGGTATCTTCAAGGAACTAAAGGTTTCATGCTTACTATAGACGGTCGACATTTTAAAGTCATCGGATATTTAGACTCAGACTTCGCTGGGTACGTTGATTCTCGGATATCAACATCGGATTTGTTTTTATGCTCTTGGAGGTGGCTATATCTTGGAGAAGTGCCAAACAATCTTTAGTTGCCACTTCACCATGGAAGCTGAGGTTGTTTCCTGTTTGAGGCAACTACACAGGGTATTTGTGAGAGTTTAATTCTAGCTGGAGGTGTTGAGTCTATCTCAGGCACAAATTAAAGTTATATTGTGACAATTCAGCTGCTGTATTCTTTGCTAAGAATAATAAGAGTGGAAGTCGAAGTAAACACATCGACATTAAGTACTTAGCAATAAGGGAGCACGTTAAAGCCAAAGAAGTGTTCATTGAACACATACATACCGAGCAGATGATTGTTGATCCTCTAACAAAAGGCATGCCACCAAAGACGTTCAAGGATCATGTTGTTCAAATGGGACTATGTCCCGTTTTGTCACTATGAGAGGTAATACTTTCATTGTCTGAAACTTTGAAATTTAGTTTGTTTTCTCTTTTAAGTTGTATACATTTTGGTTGGAGACAAACAAACATTCTAGAGGACTTGGAACAAACATTTGAGGTTTGTTTATAAAGTGATATTCCACATTTAAACGTTTATTTAGAAAGAGAAAAATTGCATTGTAATACATAGAAGGTAATACTTGTTTAAAAGGGACTTACTGCTATGATTCATGTAATTTCCTCTTTCTAATTGAACATACCGCATATACATCTCTTGTGTTCTGGATTATATTATAAAAGTTTGGATCAAGTCGGAGAATGTTAGACTTTTTACAATATGGTCCTACACTTTTCATATAATTACATTTTGGTCCTTGCTGATGTGGACTGATGTGGTCATACGGTTGTGTCTTTTGAGCAGTTGTCTTTGATGAAAAGACAACTGCATATAAGAAGGAGACTTTATAGGTCCCCATATGACGCAGTTTTTATTTTTAGTTTCAAAACCATCACTCTAAAATTGCAGTCAATAGAAGATCTTGTAATTTTTTAAGGAGCAAGAAGATCAAACAACAATTGCTATAGCTGGAGGTTTGTCATTTACTTCCGCATATATTTCATGGAGATTTTATATTGAAATTGATTATATTATCACTTTTATATGAATATTGAAATATGAATATATTTTACATAAACCACTCAAAAGGACAATTTATTTTTTCCATACTTGTAATTCTTTAATCTGAAGCACAATGTCTTCTCTCGTATATATACTTAAACCACTCAACAGAGCAATTTATTTTTTCATACTTGTAATTCTTTAATCTGAAACACGGTTTTTCTAAAAAAGTTTCAATAATTTGTTTGATACCTTGATGATAATTTAGTTAATTCATATTCTATTAAGACAGCCAAGGATAACAAAAGAATACGGAGCCACCGTTACATATATAACACATGCATTCAATCAGTTGATGTTAATTAAAAGATATTAAAAATAATTGAACATGGAATAGAAATGCATTTATTTAATTAAGTTCAGAACCTGCATTATTAAATAAGTAGGTAATGTTGATTTTTCTGTATTTAACTGTAGCAAGTGGAAACCATGGCCGCATCCACAGCTCCAGGGCCACTCCATTAAATGCCATGTTCATCGACGTTTCAATAGCAACTACATTGATTATTAAAAAATTAACACTAATACATTCATTTAATTATATTAACAAAAAGTTCAAAATCAGCCACATTTAGCGAAAATGTGATATCACCACTATTTTCGAATAATACAAGCACCACTCATTTTTTCTGCTGTGAAGGCATGTAATTTTCAAACCCTCCGGGCCAGGTTCCCAAAATCTTCCAGTGATCTTAAAATTCAAAGATTCGTTGTACTATTTATAACCACGCAGAATATATCATCATAATAATAGATTGACAAAGAGTTCCATTTATTGACATGAGAGAGCTGCAGCAAAATTTGGGAAAACCAGTTCTTCCAAGAAATTACCAAGTTATTGTACAGAAAGTGGGATTTTTTGTTTCTTTTTCAATTCATTTAGTGTAGAAAACGTGTGGGCCTTTCTTTTTAATAGGTCAAAAAGGATGCAAATGCCTTAATCATGGTGTGTGTTTGTTTAAAAGGAGACAAACAAAGAGCTACGTCTATATGCAGCAATAATATTTCATTTTCCCATTTCATTCCAACAATATAAGCCTTTTACGACTTCATCAGGAATTCAACATCGTAGACTCTCACTCCCCCCATCAATTTTGAATGAAGATTTTGTTTCTTTTGCTGCCACAAAAATCAAAAGGGAATAGATGAATTGTGTTCACACTAGCCAATTGTGAATCCAACATACACTTTACATATTTTAAATTGTATTTTATCAAAGGTTAACAAAGCATATCAATATAAATCTTTTACTACTAATCGATTTCATTATAAAATAAGTTTTATAATTTATACATTAACAATCAATCAAATATTTGTTATTAAAGATCCAATAAACTCTAAAGCTTATTACAAGTCTAAGCTTACACTTGTTATTAATCCAGATTATTCAAAATAAAGCGTAGTAGACAAATTCTGTAATGATCATATAAGCCCATCAAAATATCTTATTGAACTATACATTTACCTGATTTTATCAAACCAAATCATAATTAATGTTAAGCCACGCTTATAAACTTTTTTAACATAATTAACTTTCGTATAGTGTAATATTAATGTTATAACCCATTTTTAAAGACTATGATATAGTTGTGTTTATAAATAGTTGTTGATTGATTGATTTAAAGAAGTAGTTTTCATAGATAATCAAAGTGATTTGATCCTTTATAAGAAAGATGGTCCACCGTCCGCGTGCGCGTGACCTTGTTATTGATAAAGTTGCGTTCACATTTGTTGACCTTGACCTATGACGCAAATAAAACGCTGAAGCCAACAGAATGAAGGATACTCACCGCGTCCACAAACAACGTAGAATCAGCTTCCTCCAATTTCCAAGTTTACTCGGCGACAGGGTCATTCTCAAATGCCACAGTTTTCAGACGGCAGTTAATGTCTTTATTGCCACTATTCACTACAATTTATTTCTTCAATTTGGTCGGTTTGATTCTTCGTCGTAGTACTAACCACTAAACAAGTAAAACTCTGAAAAAACCGCACACATATTCTCACACAAATTTGACTTTAATCATCAATTCCAAACTAATCTTGATATTGTCATATTTTATTAAGTTAAATACCATAAAAAAAGATATATTAATCTCAAGGGATTGGCTTGATCATCAAAAAAATTTGTAAAATATTCAATGAGTCCTGAAAATTAATCAAAATGCGCATAAACTGACCCAACATTCTGTTTATTAAAAAAAAAGAAAAAAAAGATGTATTATATTAAATAAATCACTTCTTAAGACAACATACATAATAAATCATGTCAACATAACTTTCAACATAACTATTGAAGCTCAGGAATGATCTGGAAAAATTAAATTAAAATGAAATATCATTATTTTCTTTAAAAAAAAAAAAAAAAAAAAAAGACAAAATTTTATTTAGTTGTGGGTAACAAATAAACAATAGGACCTATGTTGCAGATGATGGGTCCGTGTAATGTCGTTCTGTTTACTTCGATCCATTTTCTTAACGAGCTGGGCTTATAAATCGTTGTTGCAATAGGGTCGTGTATTCTGGATTGGACATGCCCAATCCATCCAATGAATATATTTGTGATGATCTGCTTGATTAAAATACTGATAAAAAATATTCCGTGTCAGATAAGAATGGAGAAATGAATTTTCACGACAAGATCCAAGCATTTGACTGATAACGTTTTGTTAATTTTCACGACAAGATCCAAGCATTTGACTGATAACGTTTTGTTAGGGCAAAAAATCATCCTTGGCCCAAATAAGAAAATGGGCCTAAGTGTGTGGAAGAGACCAGGCCCAATCCTGGTGTAGGCCCATTTGATTCGAGATACAACCGGCCCAAACCATCGGGGCATAAGCCTCCCAATCATCGCTCACTTCCTGGACCTATGAGCAAGTTCAGAGCCCACGGCCCCCACAGATCATTTTCCTATTCCTAATCAATCTCTTATTCGAATGTCACCTTCCTATTCAGATCACTTTCCTACTCGAAGTTACTTTCCAGTTCGGGATCACCTTTCTATCCGAACACTGGTAAGACAGCTCACCACCGCCTTAACTCCTCTAGGGTTTGTATTAGAGTCACACTAGGACTCCTACTCTCACTAAGATTGGGAGACCAGACAATTCCTATATAAATAGAGGACAACCCTCTCACAAGGGATATTACATTACACCTTCTCACCCGAAGCTCCTACTTGAGAGCTACACATCACTGCCATAGTCACAATCTCCAACTAGACTTCCGGTAACCTCTCTACCCCCTAGCCCTTACTAAATTAGCCTTTTATAGCCTTGTTGACTTGGGTGTCGGAGTGCCTATAGCAAACACTACCCTGGTGTTTTCCGTTCGCTTCACGCACTTGTTTTTCTACGTATTTAGGTACAGCGGATCGTTAGTGGCCTCAACCTCACGGGATCAGACCCCCCTTCCGTACAGGTAGATTTTTACGTCTACAAGTTTGAAGTTGTTAAACAAGGAACAAAGATCAACAAGATATGTAGTGATTTTAAATATTAGGAGAAGGTTTCCGCTTCCATATAATCGTCAAACATGATAGAGAATATATAATATGGATATGAAGCAGGAGAAACTAGTATTGTTTTGGTTTTAAAAGAAAGAAAATAAATAATAGTACAGTAATATGACCAGTGGACTGGTGGATTGTGGAACCATAAGCAACCCACTTTCTCATTCCAAAATTTCCAACTGAATCGTAGGACCCAACGTCTAAGTTGAAACTGATTCAGCATTTAGAGATGCACTTTAAATTGAGTTAGTTGGTTGAGTCTTCAGTGTTCATCATTGATAGAATTTGAAGTGGGTGTCACTTCTCATCCAATAAGACTTTATTGAATTAGAGGATTACCTCTTTTTTATAAACCAATAGACTTAAACGTCTAACAACCATTATCTATTTTATAATTTCTATCCCAAATGAAGTCATCTAATGAATAAAATGTAAACATTGAAAACTCAGCAGGTTCTTATTTTGGAAAAACTCTTTGCTCTTGTGATTACTCAAAAATAAAATGAAATTTGTAGACCATAATGTTGCCTAATTCACTGCAACCATTAAGAGGCTTGCAAAAAAAAAAAAAAAAAAAAACCAGAAGTTCAAAATAATCAGTTAGGTTTTAATTCCGAGAGAGGTTGGTCCTAATCTAGGAGTGTCTAGTGAACAACCAATGCCATTATGATTTCATTTTGTTTGTTTTTCTAAGTGTAGATAATGTCATACCATTCATAAAATAAATAACAAATAAATGTGACATGCCATAAACGAAGACGAATCCACCCGCAGATATACTGATAAGACATCTCAACTATCAGACAGACCAGCAAATTTACATAAAAGGAAAACCCAGCAACTATTTTGGGTTGAAATTGATCGACGAACAAGCCTTCAAACAAAATCATATTCCCATCAACCATTTCAAACAAACTTCAAGCATATTTCTTTCATTTTCCTTTTAGATGATGCCAGTGATATATATATATAGAAACACAATGTTTTAAGAATTCTACCGACTGCAGAATTTTTGAAGTATTCAATGCAACCAAAGTTAAGGTGTGCTTGCAGTGGGGCGCCATGAAGCAGCGACATGGAATAATGTTGTGGCCCAATATTCGACTTGGAAAGAGGTGATAGAGACCAATCAACCCCTCCCAAAAGAGAGAAGGACAGCCAATTTGTAAAAAATTATCAAGTGGAATTCCACCCCAGTACCATATCACTATTAGAGAAGTGTTAGTCTTACAAAGACAAATACAAAGGGAGGATATAAAGACAATTCTCATTCTTGATCTTCATGATTTCTCTCTCTCTTTCTTTCCCTTTTTCCGTTTTTTCCTTGTGTTTTTTTTTTCACTTTGTAAGCTTCTTTGTATAAGTCTTTGTAAGGATAGACTTATTCTAACTATTATTTACATATTATTTATCCATTTTATATGAATGTGCATCCTTTCTTGTCCTTGGTGTTTGCATGTAATGTAATTGAAAAACACAAAGTTATAAGCTTCAGTACTTAAACAATATAGTTTAGCGACAATACTTGCAACTCTCACCAGCACCGGCTTGTACAAAAAGGAAGTCTTCAAAAGAAAAAAAAAAGATAAGATAAAAAAGAAAATCAAATTCCCTAACGAATTGCGATTAGCCAAACTAATATGATTAGGAATTAAATTTCTTAAGCTCTCTTCGTCTACTGGCATACACTTCTCCATGTCTCATAATCCAAAACCTCTCTATTTCTTCTGCTTTTCGGCCTGGAATCCGTCCGGCTATCAGTGCCCACCTGAAAATTTTATGTTCTATCAGCAATGAGATGAAATAAACTAACTTGAACGTTCATCGAGAATATATACATAAAAATCACATAAGAATTAACTTTTTTATACAGTAAAAATGAGGTCAAATTAGTTGCTTCTGCTACGTATGAAAAAAAATGTTTTTTAGAACAATGAAATTCATCACATTAGCAGAAAGTGAGTGTATATCAATATTTGATTACTGGGTCAATTATTTCACAGTATGATGGTGAAAGTTGCCCAAGCCATCACCTAATGTAGTTATTTTATATATATTTTCAAGCAACAGAAAAGATAAACATCAAAAAAATGTAATCATCAATCCATGTTCTCCTTGTTGATAAATTATTATATTATGAATCCAACAGAAGGTTGTTGCCTCGGCCTCTTAACCTTACTTTATCCTATTACCAATGGATTTTCAACAACGGCCAACCATTCAAGCTCAATTGGAGTTAACATACAATTTGGTGCAGATAATGCCCAAGGGAAAGATTGTTTTGTATCTGAAATTGAGAGATGGAAAACAGATTTTTTGAAGAGAGAGATTTCTGTGATCAAGATACAAGGGATGGTGCTCAAGTGTAAAACAGTGACAGTGAAGGCATAGAGTAATTAATTGTCTCTAAAATCTTCATAACTAGTTGAATTCAACCAGGATAAAATAGTCATTCGAAAAACTTAAATTTTGAAGGCTGTACAAGCACAAGCTGAAACATAATGGATTCCGAAAATACAGTACATAGCTTCATTCTGAAGAAAATTAAATAGACTGATGGACAGGATAATAGTCTATTTGAATCATGAAAACAACCCAGAAAAACAATTCATGAACATGTACTTTGAACTGATTTTGCAGCAACGAAAAAAGTAAGTTATGATTTGTTTACCGGTCTCCAACGAGTTTATACATTCTATAAATGAGATCTTCTTCTTGTTCGGACATTTTTATGAACTCCCATTCAATACTGCTCACCTCTGCCAAAACATTAGAGATTGAAGGTACCTACCATTAGTTGTTATATAAATAATATCAATAATGCTAATAATATTAATGAATCAGAACCAAAAAACATGAGTTATAATCCAACAGCTCAAACAAGAACCAACGGGTTTAACAAGAAAGTTAAAAAAAAAAAAAAAAATGAAACAGCTGACCTTCAGAGCAACTAGTACTAGTTTTGGGTTGCTTCCGGCGACGCTTATCCATGGTTAGACTTTCTCGAAAAGGGGAATTAAAAGAGATAAAGAGAGAAGAGAATGAGAGAAACCCAAGTAGAATTTGTGAATGTTTAAAGGGTCAAGTTTGACAATTAATAGTTTAGTTTCCTCAAAAGGGAATTCCAGTTACAAAATTTTATTATTATGTGTTTCAATGAGCAGTGGATTTTAAATGGGCATAGAGAGTAGAGCTTCAATTGAAACCCCTTGGAACAAAGCAACGAACGACAGGTCCTACCAAACATACAAATTAAAATTGGTTGACTTGCAGTTGTCCCAGTTCTCGATTTTTAAACAGGTCAAACTTCTTCTATTTGGCCACACTTCACTTTATTTATGTGTTTGTGCCCACTGTCAATGTATGAGGTGGCACACTCTAATTTGCTACTTTTTTAAACCCTGAATTTACTCTGGCAGTTTACCCAGATGATTCAATTCAATTATAATACTTGGTAATGCCATATCATTGGATATATTAATTAAGTCCTAGGTTTTGTCACACTTGTTCAGTTTAATACTATATTATAATCAATGTTGACGGTTGAAGCTCAGAATATTTAGTCCAGTGTGCATGACAGTATTAATTTAACATTTAAATTGGACTGAAAAGCGGCTTGAAAGTTAATAGACCATGGGAAGAGAAGGTGAAGTTGAGGGGTTAAACTAATTTAGATATTTTGATGGTTCGTTTAAGATTCTTGAGTGTATTATTCAAGAGGTCTTAAGTTTGAATCCCTACGACTACTAATAAGAGATAATTATTAGAGGTTTATTTAACTGTTAACTTCAGGGTCTAGAGCAACTAGTTGAAGTACGCGTAAGCTAATTCGAACATTCCCGAATGTCAAAAATAAAAAAAAAAAAAAAAAAAAGTTGAAAGGTTAAAAAGGAAAAGATGAAATCAAGGCTATTATGAAAAAAGAAAAGAAAAAAAAAAAGATGGAAAATTGAAGGTGAAAAGGACATGAGGTTGAAGAAAGAGGGATATGAGGATCAGGAGAGAATGTAGAGAGAAAAAACCCAATTACGATGTAGTATTTTTGGCTTCAAATATGAAAAGATTGGGACCCTAAAGCAAATCAGATGCAGATAGAGATTGATTTTTGTTAAACACTTTCACTTATTGGTCACCAGCAAAAATTAAATACGGCACACCCCACCTACCACCCTAGTCTAAATGGGTCGCTATTCCCCAGCGAACATTTATAAAACAAGACAAACTATATGAGCCTCGACTCGAATGTCACTATCTTTTCGACTATATTTGTTTTCTTTTTTGGTTGAAACAAAATCATTTGCTTTAAGCTTTTTTTTTTTCATGTCAACTTTTACAATATATTTCTAAACTATAAACACCCTCCTTTTTAAGTTATAACTTTTAACTGTAATTTCATCAAAATTCGAGTGAATCCTCTTAAAGTTTGATTTGAGGTTTTATGACTTTTGGTGATATTAATGGTTATTTACTGCTATCCTGTCCTTGAGTTGGACTTTAATTAATTCCAGAAAGTTATTGTAAGTTCAACACTAGAACATTCATTACTCATTAGTGTCAAGTGTACGAACTCTTCCTGAAGTAATTGTAAATGAATTGAGGTAGTGAACATCAATGGAGAATGTGGCTGTGTACGGACAATAAATCGTAGAAGATTGTTTATATTGGTACGAATGCATTAAGTTAAGCAGGCCCAAGACTCATTGGACCATACTTATCACTGCATTAAATACCTGTTCCGTATCGTTTATTATTTATTGGTGGATTAATAATACAATTTTTTTTAATGAAAATAAATGGAATAGGGAAAAAAAACAATTATTGGAGTTAGTGGTGGTGGCAATCTGATCCCAAAAGCCAAAAGTTATTTATGGCTTCACTTCAACCCTAACCTTTTTGAGAAAAATATCCTTTTTCCTTTTGGGGAGGAAAGAATAATCAACTACCATACAAAATATTATTCTCATAGGAGCAACTGGAATATTTAGGTTCTACTAATTATAAACAAATACTGTCTCCTCCACTTTGGCTGTAATAACTTTACGGAAAAGATCAAAATTCCGTTATGAAAGTTGATGAAAAGTGTTGCTCTCATCTCATCTGCATGACGACGACGTTAACTGGAAAGTCTTCAAGATTTAAATCAACCCAAAACATTTCCCAGTCTGTGCAGCTAAATGCTCTAATGG
Source organism: Pistacia vera (assembly GCF_008641045.1). NCBI lineage: Eukaryota > Viridiplantae > Streptophyta > Magnoliopsida > Sapindales > Anacardiaceae > Pistacia > Pistacia vera. The sequence goes on along the minus strand of NW_022195323.1, from coordinate 300,535 downwards.
ATAATGATAAAGTTATAATAAGTGTACCAGATAGATGAAGATGAATGTTTGGTAAGAAAATACGGTCAAAAGAGAAAAGTTAAATTAAGAAAATCAATGTACTATCTTATTCATTTCCCTTACACTGGCCCTGGAGCCTATTAAAAAAATCCAAAATATTCTGTTTGTTGAAGACAAATATACTGTGTGTTTTAGATGAAGCAACAACAACCTATGTAGTTGGCTCAAACACTCCAATTTCCAATACAATAACACAGCTTTAACAAAGATATAGATATATATAAACTTTTTTTTTTATAAAAGAGAGATCGACAATTGAAGATTGCACTTCACAGTTCACATACTTCCCACTTCTGTCTCATGGCAGTCTATCCAAATTCCAAGCTGGCTGAACTGACATACGCTGTCTTCTTCTCTTTCTTGTAAATTTAGTGTCATAATTATAACCAAGAAAATTGATATTTGTTAGATGGTATAATTGGTGATACTATCTTTTTTGTTGTCTTCTACTGTCTTTTTTCAATTCCAAGAAAAGATCATGTTACTGTTTATGCGATTGTTCAATGAGTGAAAGCTCACAAATCACAACCATATTTTACAGGGTTCCTTCCTGCGTGTGTTATGATGACAAGAAAGAGTGAAACCTAGAAATTGTGAAGAGACATTAAGAATCTATTAAAAGAGTAAAATCTAATAGTAATGTTTTTAATTTTACTTTTAATGATTCTAAGCACCGAAAAAATTAGATGATGAGAGATTGAGAGCAATTAGAAATATTATTTTTTGGAAAATGAATTTATTCCAAGATCTGAAGTTTGGTTGTTGTTCAGTTTTGAGGAAGCTTCTGAGTGAATGAAAACTCAGATAAACAAACCAAAAATTGAGAGTAACACCCAGATGAAGCAGTTCAGTTTGATTCCTGAACAGGATTTATGCATCACGTAAAAATACAACTAAACAACCTGGAACACATTTGACTCGGTTTGGTTAGCTCAATCAACTAAATATTGATGTTTGAAGGTAAAATATTTTTGAGGTGTATATTGAAAAAGCAGATCATGTTGGGAGAAATTTGCAGAAATGTAGAACGTTATCTTCTGGGACCCGTGTAGCCCTGATCGAACTGAGATACAGAGACTCTGATTTGTTTTGGACCATACGGTATTGATACTAGCTGTGGTGCCACCAAACACTCAAAATTTTGTTTACATTTTTCCTAATTACATTCTATTTTATGTTGGATGTGTGGCGATTGTTAGTTTTTACGTGTAGTTGATGCTCAATAATTAGTTTATAGAAACATGAATAGTTCATAGTGGGGTAGCTTTTTGTTGTTTGAATAGTGAATTAGATATCGTAATTATATGAAATCGAATATTGTCTGGGGGTTGTCATGTCATCCAAACAAAGAAGTTGAATCCAGAAGATATGTTTGTGAAAATTCCAAAGAGACAAAAAACAAGTTCAAAGTTCGTGCTATTAAACAGAGGGTGAGTTGAATTCGTTGCTCGTATAAATGATCATGAAGTGGGCTAAATAAGTGCAAAATAATGAATTGACTTATGTAGTTATGTTTCTAGTAACCATCATAACCTTTGACAAAAATTACAATGATAGCATTTTGCATAATTCTGATTCCCTTTTTCTTTTTTTTTTTTTTTTTTGAAAGGGGGAAAGAAATAAGTGGTAGTTGACAAAGCTTCGTCTTGAAGAAGATGCGGTGAATAAGTGGTAGTTGACAAAGTTTTGTCTTGAACAAGATGCAGTTAAGTTTTAAAACAAAATGTTAAAAGACTTAAGTACTGGACTTGTTTCTGGGAAGAAAATAAACTATACAATCATCTAGCCATTTTTTCTCGTGACTAAAACAACATTTTTAAGTCCAATCACCGAAAGATGCCATATGCTCCAACACTGCTTCGTTTCCAGTTATGTTTGCCTACAGCTAGAAAGGAGTAGCTTGCCAGATAATAGCAGGATGAGCATCTTGCTGATATCCAGCAGAATTCATACCGTACTTCTTTATCCAAAACTATAAATTTACAGATATAACCCTAATCCCACCTGTCAGAGTTGTTGATAGCATAAATCAGTGACTGTCAGGTCATATCACCCCACACGGCCGAATGCTACAAGAGCTTGTGACTGGGGCTTCGTATCAAAAAGGAGATTTCCCTTCACCAGTAGATTAACTAACAGAGAAGTCAAAACTTCTTCAAGCTAGATATATACTTCTAGTTCTGGGAGCTAGTGAGCTACAACAATTTATTGTACAATGAGGTTAAATACTTTTTTTTTTCCTAATTCCTAATTTGTCATCTCCAAATACAATTATATGCTTACTGCTGTCAAAGAATAGCTACAAATTGCATTTTCTCCAAGGAAAAAATCAGTGATGATGGTGCTGGTAAAATGGTGTACTCTCTCACCAAGGTTGCCCTTTACCCCCAAGCCGGCGCGCCAATTCAAAATCCTTTCTCACTGAGACAGAGAAAAACAAATAAACTATTTTATTATTGATATATTCCTGGAGCCTATTAAGCAATAATGGCAAACTTCAAAATAAGACAAAACATTAGAGGCACTCCAGAAGATCATTGACATGACCAACGCATACACCTATATCAACCTAATGATTGGTCAATTCAACTTGTCCATGTAGAATATCATCAATGGATCATTCAGCATCAATTGATAATTCATGCCTAAGAACAATTAGAACTTGTTCTGCTCATAGAAGCAACAGCCTAGGATTGCAATCTAACTACTATCCTATACTTAATTGTTTTACGATGATTGTTTTAGGTCTTTTCCATCTCAAACTGATTAGTCAGGCATGTCTGTTTCAGTAAATTAAATATGAAGATATATATCAGGCTATTAATCCCCAGAGGCAGGGCCATATTTTTAGAGCAGAACTCAAGAGATAAGTAGCCGTTATTCACGTTGAAAGAGATGCATGAATGTCAACGGGAAGCAAGGCCTACATCAAGTTGGTGAGTCAATATCACAAACCTAAACAGCCAATCAGTTCTGTGCAAACTATGTACATAACAAATGATTTTACACACATAAAGAAGATCATAAATGTCCCTTTTGATCTAGCTGAGAACCTCTGAAGTAAATGAAGTCATACACACACATATATATAGAAAATGTATCTGTTTTCATCTTAATGGCCAAACATATATATTACTTGGGCATTCATTCATGACAATCAATGCAAAAGATTAAAATTAAAAATTGATTGAAACAGTTATTAGTAGAACAACTTCTCAGATTGCTTACTCAGTGTAACACGCTTTGCATGGAATGCACAGAGCATTGCATCTTCAAACAAATGGACCAGAAAATCTTCTGCTGCCTACAAATGTGAAAACAATTAATTATAGCTGAGCCTATTAAAAAACAATTGTAACAGACAGAGCAGTTGAATTATCCATTAGTTGAACAAAAACTAAAATTATAAACTTTCTTCTAACAACCAGCTATCAGTGATTGCAACAATTTTACAACTGGGCAAACTGAAGTTTTTCTCTTTACTTTATCACAGTACCTCCTGAATTGCAAGTAAAGCTTCAGCTGTCCAACGATTGACATCTGGGGGTGCAATACGGTAAGTGATAGCTCTTACCTAGGAAAATGACAAGAGTTAGCACGATCTGATTCAAACCTCAACAGAAGAGCATAAACATAGCAGTACATAAACAATACATACAACGGGGGAGGTCGAGATAAACAGCTTGCAAAATGTGTAATTAAAGTTACTCGTGGGTGATTTTGCTGAATCAATGTGCACAGGACAGGGTAATTAGGTCAAAGGTACTACTCTACAGGAGAGGAACTAGATGATTGATGATAGTGAAAACTTGAAATATCCCTTCATCAACGCCAACATACTTTACTAACTCCCAACTGAGTTTGTTTTAAAGTAACATATAAATGATTTCATTGATTAAAAAGAGTTTAAAAAAGTTCACTGATTCTATTAGCAAAGCAAGTCTTTTTCCTTAAATTAACAATCCAATGCAAAGAATAGCAATCTGACATTTTCCTATTTAAAAGTGCATTTCTAAATGAGGTGTAAACACCTCGCAAACTTTCAAACAAAAAAAGAAAGATGTGATCCTCGTGGTATGAAAGTTGATTAGCATCAGATTGCAGGTCATAACTTCGAGAAAAAAATAGTGCAAATGTCTATGAGTAAGGGGGAAGAGAGCTATCTTCAGTAAACAGTCCAGTTCCAATAGATTAAATGCCAGGAAAGAAATCAGAACCATTGGAAACTTTAATTTGCACTGTGATAATATCCTAAACCTCATCAGATATATAGAGCATAAACAAATTCATGGTTTTATTAAGTTGTACGGGAACCAGTAAATCAGTGTGATAACAGAGAAAACAAGGTACACAACTTCAAAGTGAAAGTTAAAAGACAATGCATTGCAAACATTTCCAGACGATTCCATTATAAAGCTTACACAGATGTCAATTATGAATCCTCCTAATAAAGATATCAATTGAAGTTCATCAAACTATAGTCACTGTTTCAACCTAATATTATATTAGAAGTCAAATTGGCACAACCATCCAACAGGAAACATTTGAATTTCAAATGTGTGATTTGACCCAGTATAGACATATTCAATTTCAATTGAATCATTAGACCAATAATTGCAACTTTTCACATATCTCCCAGAATCCAGCAACAAATTCATTGAGCACCTCATCAGTGATCTTCTAAACCAGTTCTGCAAATACTAATAATATGGAGACAAGAGAGACACATACATGAATATATTCATACACAGAGAGAGAGAGAGAGAGGGAGAGAGAGAGAGAGAGAGAGCTCACTTCTCTGATGAAGCTAGCCGCTGGAATGAGCAGTTTTGTAGACTTCTGAAACATCCGAATCTCGCGGAGAGCCTTTGTTCCTGGCCTGTAGCGATGAGGCTTCCTTGTTGTAGCTGAACCTTAAAGTTTTTTATTTTTGGTTTTTTTAATACAAAACTTCATGTCATTATCAGCATAGACACCAATTCAGTTTACAATTTATGACAATTAATTTAATTGAGAGACACTCACTTTGTGCATTTGTTCGTCTTCTGCTTGTGCTTGCACCAGGTGACTTCATTTTTATCCAAAAACAAGAACAAATTACAAATGGCAATAATGTATTACAGGGAATTCCTTCCCTTAATATATTAGTTGTAGAGAAGAAACAGGAAAAGAAAACAAAACAAAAAAAAAATTATTATTAGTCGAGAATTAGAATGTATTTCTACACAATTCTCATCTGATCGGTTTGAGTTAATTAGTTGAGTGATTTTATTTTTACGGAAACAACTTTTCGTTCATTTTCTCAGCATCCTAATCAACACAAAAGGATCAAACTACAAAACTAAAAAGAAAATAGAAGAGTTATGTTATGCAGCTCAGAACAGTAGGAAAAGCATAAAGAACATAAGTGGAGTTAAAAAAATTGGGTTTCCTAGGGCAACAAAGTTAGACATAACCTTACAGCTTACACTGAATTGAAGTTTTCAATTAAAAAATGAAAAAAAGAAAAAAAGAGAGAGAAAAGCCAACAATACGAGGTTTGAAAAATAACATTAAATTTCAATTTCCATATTTCCTCGACAACCAAACAGAACAAACGAATACAACGAGAGAGAAAAGTACCGAAGGGGTAGAGGGTGAAGCTGAAGCTGGTGAAGTCACTTTAGCACCTATTATTTTAGAATGATAAAGTTAGGGTTTACTGGAAGAAGGAAAATCAAATCCCTACTATATAAATATTATAAATGTAAATTAGTTTTGTATAATAAAAAAGTGAGTGAGGTAGAGGAAGATATCTGACCAGATTGTCTTCGATTTCTTCTTTTAGCGGCAGCGTGTTTGGTTCTCGCCATCGATCAAACAACTATAGGAGCCGAGAGTAAGTTTAAGTGCGTGAAGATAGACGATCAAACAACTATAGGAACCGAGAGTAAGCTTGAGTGAGCGAAGATAGACCAAATCGATTAAGAGGCAAATAATCAAAATCGTTTCCCGCTTCGGTTTTAATTTGAATTGGGCGTCGGTCTTTTTAGGAAATGTCGATTGTACAGGGGTAGACGAGGAACTGAAAACGGCTAGTATGTCCGTCGGTCGCCGTTACACATTAGTTTGAGATATTTCAAAATTTGGACTAATATTTATATACCCCCTAACTTTTTGAAAATATTTTATTACCCCTCTGTTACTTTCGGGTTAATGATTTACTGATTTCATTACCAAAATAATCAATTACACCTTTAAAATAGCCAGAAGATTCAGAAAATAAAAAATAAAAAAAATCCAGAGTTTTAGAAAATTAAAATAATAAAAAAACTGAAAATTTAGAACAATAAAAACAGTCAAACTTGGCATTTTTTGGTTTTTTAAATCTTATGATTTAATGGGTCAATTGTCATTTTAATGGCAACAGCCAACAGTAATCACAGGAGAGGTAAGTCTGTATTTTCTTAAAATGAATGGGGTTGAAGGAAATTTCTGATATTACATGGCATTAGGAAGTTTTTCTAACACTCCAACATAAAGATATTTTGTCTTTGCTAAAGATATTTATACATCACAAATATTGAATAATGAATGTTTTCATATCTTATATAAGTTATATGTTAAATTGTTGGTAATGAATTTGAGCGAATTCAATAAGTGAAACTGATAGCAAGGTGGTTTGATGGTAAAAAAACAAAAAAAAGTTTCAAGATTTCGGAGATCAATTGAGACGTGCAGAAGCTGATTCAAACACCCCGTGATAAAAAAGAAAAGAAAAATAAAAAAGAGAAACTGATAGCAAGGCAGGAGGAAATAAATGCAAAAAAAGAAATTGATAGCAAGGCAGGAGGAAATAAATACACATCCTTCAGTTCAGGATGGCATGCCCTACTATTTTATTTCATTCTACAATCAGTGGAATATATTTAGTTATGACAAGAATTTTATGTGCTTATACTTGTCACCTTAGTCAATTGTTGATGCTCCAATTCATTAGACCTGTTCAAAAGATACCAACTGCAAGTGCAAGCCCATATCATATGCATGTATTTAGAGTTTTACAGCTGAGAGACAGTTTATTATGAAGGACATCTACATGAACCTGATAATTATGAAAACGAAATTAAGTAGCAGAAGAAACACAACATGAGAAGACTGTCTGCAAACTACGAATCATCCATTTCATGACATTATTATTTTTCTTCCATCCAAGTCATCATGTAAACCTAAATATTTCATGTAACCAGAGAAAAGACTGCACAACTCACACCATAGTTTTAATAATCCCGACCGAAACAGTTTCCTGTAGTAGAAATTACTTGGAGACTCTGAATACAGTTTGCAATCTAGGGCTGTAATGGGGTAGGAGATGTTGGAGGCTTGAAATCTGGATACTGCACCAAGAAAATGATTATACAGCAGATAAGCATTTGTTAAGTGAAAGGAGTAAAAGAATTAAATCCAACAACACACACAAAAAGAAAAAGATCAAGAGCAAACTAAGTAGGCATTACTGATGGATACGGAGAAAGTGGTCTTGGAATTCCAGGAAGTGATTCCGCTTTAACTTCTGTTTTGAGCACTGAATTTATTTGGGGAGACGGTTCAACAGCTGCTTCTGCTTTCTGTTCAGTACTTTCTACAGAAGCAGGGGCTGGGTTTGCCTCAGCTGGTGCAGGAAGACCCTTGCTAGTCACTGGTGTTGGTAGAAGTGCTTTCCCAATTTCCTAATATTGCAATTGGAAGAAAATCTATTGATTTGGCTTAAGAAATTTGTAAAAGGAGAATCGATTACAAAGATTTTACACAAAGTACCTTTATGTCATCAACAAGCTCTTTAGGGGCGATCTTGGTGTCTAGGAATTCGTCAACTTGTTGTAGTGTTTGTTTCCGATCCTGCCATGAAAAGCAGTGCAGGATGAATGAGCTCAAACCTCTATGTTTCGGATGAAAAAAGGGATAGAGTTTTTTAAAGTAAATTTCTCATAAATATAGTTCTGAATAGATAATGTATCCCATTATATATAGACATAGTCAGATCAAGTGAGTTATTGTTGATGGTAATCAACCCTAAAAGATATTTATGTGACTTATGATAACTAGCCATATTTAATATGTTTATTACCCAAAATGATGTGTATTTTCATTCATTGCCACAGAAACATGTTCTGTCAAAAAGATTACAGAGAAATTTTAATGGTAAGGCACAGATAACTAACCTCTGCAAACAGGAGTTTCTTGCCAACAAGTTGAACAATAGCAGCTGAGCCTAGAAGTTGAAGTACTGTTTCTATCTGGAGAAGATACAGCAGAATTCAGTCTTAAATCTTAAATCTTCCACCTCAAAACTGATCTTTACTGAAACAAAAACAAGCAAGAAGACAGAAAAACTAATAGGCAATGGGCCCAAAAAACCCAACCTCTGTAAATGCTAATAAACCTAATCCAGTTGCTGCTGCTGCTGCAATCCCGAGGGTAACAGGCAAACCATCAGAACCCTCCTGGAGAACAAATGTGACGATTTGAGGTTGGAAAGATGATAAATCAGTATTTAGCATTGAAGTAAAGAAAGAAAGCTTCCAATGGGTATATGAAAAAGATAGCTTTCCCATGTTATACAAGAAATAAAAAAATCACAGTGGATAAGTAGGTAGAAAAATTTCAATACATACTCCAATTACACCTCCGATAGATTCTGTCAAACTGCTCAGATCAAGACTCAATGCTTTCTTTGGTTGTATCCAAGGAAGACCACTATTCTGCAAAATTTGAAAACATCAGAGTTTCTAATCAAGACTTTGGCTGCCATGACTAAAACAAAAATAACGTTGCATGAACAGCATATACCATCCATCCCCTGGGTCCTTCTGCTCCATCTTTAATGGCATATGCAGCTTTGAATCCATTTACAGTTACTAACTCTGCTACCAGTTCGGAGTTCCCATCAAATCTGGCTTTCATCACAAATTTAGCTACATTAACTTCATGTGTTAATTTTCTCGATGCATATAAACCAAGAAAATGAGAGAGATGTATAGAAGACAGAATGTGCATCAAATACAAGCCATTTCATGCAGCGGACAATAATATTGTTGAGAGTGAATCCTTAGCTACTCAATTATAACCCATCACCTCATACTACCGCCAGATGAATACTTCTTTCTAACCTAAGGAATAGTGCATTACATTATGTCTTTAAACATCTCTCACAGTTCCCAAACATTGTGTGATGCAGCGCTAAAAGCTGTTAGAGAAAAATAGTTTCAGGGTCACCAAAAGTTGTTTGGTAGTTTTAAGCCCCAGGACAGTGGGCTCACAATTTCCGAATACACCCTACCATGAGAATAGAACCTTGTGGAATAGTGTTTTCGTCATTCTCATGAATCAGGGGTTTTGCATATTGGTCGATGATGTTTGTACAAATTCTTTATACAAACGGTTTTGCCATTATTATGTGATTGTCTCATTGTCTGTTTTAATCTATTTAATTTATTTTGAATTTGTATGTTTTTGTACCAGTTTACGTGTAATGAAATCATATGTGAATTACTACTCAATCATTGGAGCATGCATTATTCGAAATTTAAGGAGATAAATACCGTCCACTTACTTGTCTAGGATAAACAATGTAGTATTTTCTGGGTCCTTGAACTTCAAAGACAGCTTCTTCAAGAACCCTGGCTTATCTTCACCTTTGTAAACAATTGATACAGGCTTCTTACCCAAACCTCGGACATCAGGACTACCCACTTGCCTAAACTCCGGTGGAGGTCTTATATCCAGCAACTGGGCACTCCCATCTTCACCTATCTTTGCATAAGCAGTTTTTGCAGACTCAACACCCCATGGTTTAGGCTTCTTTAGAACCAGAGACAAAATCAATGGAACTGCCAAAATGGTAACGCCACCAGCTATAATTGCAGGATTATCAGTTCCAAAACTGATGACGCTATCAAGAATCCCACTTACATCACCATCGGATGTGGAAGAACTTGTTGACTGCTGCAGTGCTTCTTCATATGTTAAAGCTTTAGCTAAACCAGTACCAAGAACTGCAGATACTAGCACTAAACCCCCATGAACGCTCCTTGTTAAAGACTCTCGAGAAGTTGAGAGTTTGGATAAAGAAGTTGTGGATAGAGACTGGATCTTTCTGGGTTCTGTTCTTCTTTCACAAAGAACTGATATAGGTGTCAAGCTTGCTGCATTGAGGGCCTCCATGGCATAACTTAATAACACAGAGTCTTTCTGGCTCTTAAAGAATTGATGGAGAAGGTTGAACCACCATGTTATACACAAGGAATTTGTTTTTGTTTCAGGATGACAAGCCTTAGCGTCAAAGGGTGCAATTTGGCTGGCTTACTTTGAGTGGGGAGAGCTGATGATCTGGCATGAGATATGAGATCTTTCCCACTCAAGAAATGACACGTGGCAAGTGAGATGATCATGTTTTTAGATGGGCTGGTGACTTTTAATAGTTTTATGTGATTGTGTGGCTGAGAAATGCCTGAAGAAACTCTTAGTACATGTACTGAACAGTAGAGTACTACAGGCATTAAGTTCAGTATTGAAAGTACTAATTAAGTGTCAAATTTTTTTTTGTAAAAGAGGTAAAAAAAAAAAAAAAACAGTTGAATTTACCTTTAAATTTATTAGAAAATTTCGAAGAAATTAGAGGTGGGCTTTGGCTCGTGAAAGATGAACACCAGTGATGTGATCGTCAAGAAGAAATTACATTTAGAAGGAAGGTTGCAATGGAAAGATTATTACAAATCAGTAAGAGTTACAGGAATTACAGTGCATTAACCAAAATTTGTTAATTATGTCTACTGACGAAGATGAACAAACAGTTCCTAGAAACCAATTATGTTACATTGTAGAAAGAAATCGTAAAAATTGTCGTGTTAACTACAGAATATCAAAAAAGTAATCCAAACCCTGCCCTATTTCCCAGATGGAGAGGCCAGTTCCCCATAAACGAGCTTCCTCTAGCCGCAGAGAAACTGACATCAAGGACGGGTAGAACACAGCATGCTTGCCATTTTTCTCATCAGAGTAGATGAAGAAGTGCTCCCCAATGTTTTTTTCCCACTGTAAAACAGGTCTGTGCTTCTCCAATAAATGGAGGTAATCCGTTCCAGTGATAGCTCCACCACCCGATCCTGCAATTTGATTTTATGAATCAGAGCCCACTTAAAGAAGCTAATAATCGAACAAACTTAATCACAAGATAGGTACTGGTGTTACAGTTCCTGACCAAATCCATTAAAAACTTTGTGATCACATAATAACTACAAGAGAAAATTTATTTACCATATGCTCGACTTCACATATTTTAAGCAGATTATGTCATACAATAACAAAATTAAGCAGCCTAAAAGCATATAAAATCCTTTGTGTGGTTTGTGTCACTTTTTTGTTGCCAAGTTCACATCCTCCCAGCTATTGGGCAACATAGATTGGTTCAATGGTGTCGAACACAAGCCAAAGACACATAATAACTAGGTGAAATGTCACAAGAAATAAAGCAGCAAGTAGCATCCTTATTCAAATTCCCTCCAGACTGGTAGACTTATATAAGGATTTGAATCTGCAGCATATCACTCTACTGGGAGTTGGACCAGGGAGACATGAATAATCAATAAGATACACCACCTATTAGGCTCCCCTAATAACAATAACCAACAAGAACTTTATAGTTACACAATCGAAATAAAAAGAACTACCTCCTGCAAGGATGAAATCATTTCCATAGAAATTGATACCAAGAAATATCTTCCGAGCTAAGGTCTGCACACCATTCCTAGGGCTACCGAGGAGCAACTGCAGGATGGAACGTATCCACTTTAGTGGTGCATTGGGACCAGGATTATGAGGACCTGAGAAGTCATAAGTCATCAGTGAGAAACCATCTACAACATCACTCAAGCTTTGAAGATCTTCTGGGCCAAAATCATGTGCTTGAAGCTTCTCTGAATGTGGAGGACCTATGACATAGACCAACTGCAAATGTTGCTCACTGTTCCTCACCGAGTTCACAGAGTGCAATGAATGTCCAAGTTGTTTTATGAACTCCAAAGCCTAAGTTTTCAGAAAAAGAAGAATTTGTCAGATACACAGATCAGCAAGAGCCAGGCTAGGTTGATGGAAATTTCCAGCTAACTACTTGCTAATAAAAACTATATCCAAACCCTGCAACTCTTAACAAAGAAGCATTATACAGTCGTTACTAGAGTAAGTAATTAATTACCATATTCCGCATATCTGGATCATGCAAGATACCATAAGCTGCCCACCTGGACCAAGACTCTAGAACAATACCATCATATTCCAATTCCCTGTTTCATCAAGGAAAGAATCCACACAAAATTCAGAGCTGAGAACGGTAAATATTCATTCTCTCAACCCAATCTAAAGCTAGATTAATGAGATCATTTATTCTACAGAAACCCCACCTGCAGATGGGCCAATTCTGTCCATTCATAATTGTAGCAATACTTGGTCATATACATGCTATTGTCAATTGAATCAGTTTAGATTTAGATTAGTCTTGACACAAGTTTCATTTTTCACTCAAAAGTAATTTGGATTGTTTTTTTTTGAATTCTTGACACAAAATTTTAAAGCAAATCTACAGCTGGACTGCATAAAATGGACAATTTAATACAACCTAATTTAACATGAACAACATGATGGCAACTTATTATGAACTATGGGTACCATCACATGTGCAATATAATCTTCTTTGGATCCATCATGACAAGTTACTCAATTTCGCAAAGAATAACATCACTTCTAATATTGTAAAACTGCATATGACAACTGAAGAATGATGAAAGTAAAAGAACATAAGATGAACTATTGCCAAGTGCCCAGGCATTTCACTCTGGAATGTAATCGAAAAATCAATTCTCTTACACAGACCCCAGAATAGAAGAGGAAGAATATAGAAGTATAAGAACCAGGGTCTTACTTGCACTCTGTTAATATAAGCTCAATTGCTTTATCCCTCAGTTTCTTCTTCCTCAGCAGGTCCCTAGGAAATGCTTCGAGAACAAATCTGGGTAACACCTATTATCAAAAAAATTATTCCCACTAAGTTACCCAAAAAATAGAAAAGAACAACTAGCCCTTTAATTACCAGAGCATCTCCATTCATTCTTAGCTCTGAGATCCATCCTTTATCAGCATTATGTCTCCCTTCAAGGATCAAGCTGGTTCCTTGGCTGGCAACAGAAGGAATGAAGGGAAAATCATATAACAAACTTATTGACTAATAAATTTTCTTCATTCCTTACATTATGACAGTACAAGTGTCACAATCCCTTCTCTAGATTGAGACACCGGCATCAATAAAGTCACACAAGAATTTGCACCTAATTTTTAGCTCAATATCACCCCACCAAGCATTTAAGCTGAAGTTCAACAACAGTGAAAAATATATTTGAGTGAACTCTCCACTCAATTCATCCCTTTTCAAATTGTTATTCAGGATTAGTGTTATTTAACTGACAATTCAAATATAAAAAATTAGAACACTCTGCTACATAGTATAAATTTATAGAGCAGAGTCAGGTCTAAAAAAAAAAAAAGGCGCTCGATACCAAATTGATAATAATCAAGCACTGGACAATGGACATACCTCTTTATATCATACCAGACTGGGGATAAATGTGTAAATTTAGAATTGAACTTCTTCGCAATTTCGTAGCCCTTGGAGTTCCTGCCAAGTTTAGCATGTAAGTACGAAACAAATCATCCTTAAATAATAAATGAATAATACAACATAATTTAACGGCACCGTTGAGTGAACTGACCATGGAGTAATGTAGGCCAATACAGGATATGTGTAATGGCGATGAGATACATTCTCTGATACCTTTGAATTATCCTGAAATACTAGAAAATTTTCAAATTAAAAAACCGTTTACATACGAGATTGTATGTTAACTTGTTAAGTAGGAAATGCACAGTTCTTACAGTGAGGATTTCTTGGTAGTTGACATCAGTTTTGATGAGACCTCGTTGGTGTACATGAGAAATTGCAGGGCTCGAGTGTGGAGCGTACTTGAAACAGTATAAAAAGATGGAAACGGCGGGAATCACGATGAAAAAGAGAACAAAAATGGTGATGAGCTTGCGATCAGTAACTGAGTCACCGAATTGGTCTAATCGACTGGACGATTCGACTCGGCTCTTACGGCGATCCGAACTCTGTGCGACTCGGCGTTCTCGCCTCTTCGCCATTTTGTATCGTCACTGAGTCACGGTCGAGTCAAAATGACCTGCAACTGCATCTCAGATTCTTAGTTTGATGAATGAAGTGGAGATCATTTCTCTTTTGTTGATAAATAAGTAAATAAATAACCATTAAGCACTATCCATCTCCAAAACGACAAGCCGTTTCCATCCAGAACGACACAGTTTGAGTATTTTTTATAGTACTTAAAGACGATTATACCCCTCATGATCTTCTCAAGTAATTATTATATTATACGCAGAGAAATATCTATAGGCAAAGGGTTTTTGTAGATAAACCCTAAAGCCCTATCTAAGAGTATCATTCAAACAATTCAACATCTAAAGGACTAAAATTGAGACTGAGGCCAATCAATCAGGTAATTCTTCTTCTTATATCTCGGTTCTCTAATTCTTTTTTACATTCACTTGCCGAAAATGGAGCCCAAGCTTTTACTTTCTTCTTCGAAAGCCACTGCATATACATCTTTACCTTTTTTTGTGTCCTACAAATCTTCTTTTCTTGAGAAGCCTCAACTTGGTTGTAAATCACATCTCTCACTTACAACAGTACAAGCAGAAAAGTCTGAGTTTCTGGGCAAACGTCTGGTCTTGCCAGATAAAATTGGTTATTTGGGTAATATGAGAAAAGTCCATGTCCCTTTTGAACCAGTAAGAGCTGCTGTGAAGAGAAGGAAAGAGCTTCCCTTTGACAATGTAATTCAAAGGGACAAGAAGCTCAAATTGGTGTTAAAGATTAGGAAGATTCTAGTGAGTCAGCCTGATCGAATTATGTCACTTAGGCAATTGGGTAAGTTCAGAAGAGATTTAGGTCTCACAAAAAAACGTAGATTTATTGCTTTATTGCGGAAGTTCCCAGCAATATTTCAAATTGTAGAAGAAGGAGTATTTTCGTTAAGGTTCAAATTGACACCTGAAGCCGAAAGGCTCTACTTGGAGGAATTAAAGGTTAGGAACGAAATGGAAGATTTGTTGGTCACGAAATTAAGGAAATTGTTGATGATGTCCTTAGACAAGCGGATTTTGTTGGAGAAAATTGCTCATTTGAGGACTGATTTTGGGTTACCTTTTGAATTTCGTGACACTATTTGTCATAGATACCCCCAGTATTTTCGTGTTGTTGCAACTGGAAGAGGTCCTGCATTGGAATTAACTGATTGGGATCCCAAGCTTGCTGTATCGGCAGCTGAGTTAGCTGAGGAGGAAAATCGTGCTAGAGAGTTGAAAGAAAAAAATTTGATTATTGATAGACCACTTAAGTTCAATAGGGTTAAGCTTCCAAAGGGTCTTAATCTTTCTAAGGGTGAAATGCGAAAGATTTCTCAGTTTAGGGATATGCCTTATATATCCCCTTATTCGGATTTTTCAGAATTGAAATCAGGTACACGAGAGAAGGAAAAGCATGCTTGTGGGGTTGTGCATGAGATTTTGAGCCTGACTGTTGAGAAGAGAACTCTTGTGGATCACCTCACTCATTTTCGAGAGGAGTTTAGATTCTCTCAGCAACTGAGGGGGATGCTGATAAGGCATCCTGATTTGTTCTATGTGTCCTTGAAAGGTGATAGGGACTCAGTTTTCCTCAGGGAAGGTTATCGTGATTCTCAATTGATAGATAAGGATCGACTGTTGGTTATCAAAGAGAAATTCCGTGCGCTTGTCTCTGTTCCTAGATTCCCACGGAGAAATGCTCCCAGGAAAGATGATGGTAGTGCTGATGAGCCAGAAGATCGAAGTGAGGAGGATGGAGAGGGATGGTCGGATATTGATGATTATATGACTGATGGGCAGTTTGATGATGATGACGACAATGAAGAAGAAGATGATGAGTATGGGGATGATTGGAGCGATGAAGATGATGATACACCGCCAGATTTTGGTGAAGATGATGGAACTGTGAAGATTGGAGTGAGTAAATCAGTTAAACAGGTAGATAGCTCCACGAAGAATGAAGAGAAAGTGCGAGCCCTTGTGCTTCCTGATGGTAGGCCAAGAGAGCGCTGGTAAAAGGATGCAAATTTCTCCATGGACTGCAGGTCTTAATCTGTGACACTGGGCCGAAACTCATCATTTGCTTCAAAATGTAAAGCCTGAAACTTGTTCTGCAATTTAAAGGATCCGGCTGTCAGGGGTGAACTGCTTGCCAAAGGGAAGGGAATCATCATGTATCATGTTTCTGATTTATAACAATTATTGCCTTTCGTTAATATAATGAGATATCAAAATGTTAGTGGATTTTCAGAGTTCAAAGACAAATATTATATGTGTTATGTTTCTATCAATCCTTGAATTAGTAAGTACACTTCTGTCTTGGAAAACTATTGATTTATTCTACATATGAAATTCATGTCATGAGTTAACAGCTTTATGGTGAAACGGCTAAACGAGCTCATGACTCCAGGCCCAAATGTTTAGAGAAATCTTCACACATGATCTAGTTGTTGAATTTATAAATAGGTTACTTCAGGATTAAATTGATTTTTCTATTCGAGGGCACAGTAGTTCGTAATATTGGAGTTGGAGTGGAAGTGTTCGTGGTTTACGCGGCAATAGAAGCAGCCCAGTAGCTTTGTCTTTTGCAAATTTTATAGAGCCATCTGAAATCATTTCACTCTAAGGTTTCTCAATATATGTTGGCCGTTCTATCTGTCTTGCTGTGAACCTTTAGTTTTATAAAATATATGCATCTCCAAAACCAAAAAAAATTGAAAAGAAATATTTTAAACTAAAAGCCATCTTTTCAATCGTTGAATATAATTTTATTTAATAAACTTTGACAATGTTTGTCAAGCTTCCTCAAGGGTCGGTAGGTGAATTGTTCCCTCTCAAGTTGATGCTTACAAGTAAGATATTCGTAAAGGATCACGCAGCAGTTTTTTAATCTCACAAATGTAACTCAATAAAATGAGTAAACTTTCTTGACTATCAGATCAATCCCTTGAAGTTAGCACACAGCTACTTAGAATTAAAAATACAAGCAAATAAATTAAAACACAAACACACCAATTTATGTGTATAAACTAGGGACCAAACTTTTAAAGCCTGCGCATAAACAGTTTTTTATTTCACCTCGCTAGTTCATATTCAATATTCTTATTTTTAGTTATTATCAAGGAAGCAGATGCCGCGTGGCCTGCAACTTCAAGACATCTTTGGCATGCGACGAAACAATGTGAGTCTTATAGGAGAAGGTTAGGGGTGGTGGGGATGAGATGTGGTGAGTTGGGCAGCAAGATGACCTTTTCTTCTACCAAAACGTTGGATATAGTTTGTCGTATTGTTTAATTAGTTGAGTGACAAAGAAACAAACCAAAGTTACTCTTGCTAAAAATATATAAAGATTCATATTTTAATTCAAGAAATCAGAATTAATGGGCATTAGATATATGAGAATCTTGGTTGACATATTGTCGAAGAAATTCGGTGATTCGATGCAATAATACACTTGTTTCAACTTGTGTTATATGTTCTCTTGGACATGAAGATTTAGGAACTGTTCTTGCGTGGACTTAATGAGATTATGTATGGATATGGTTGAGATGGCCATAGCTGCTTTATTCTTCTTCACATGGACCTTGTTATGACTACTTAGATACAGTGCAGTTGAGTATTTTATATTCTCAAGAATTAAGGCATTGTTAAATTTATATTCTCAAGAGAGATAATGCTGATAAAAACAAAACGTCTCAATCGTTTGTTTCCTAAATCTCACTCTTATTTTACAAATATTGTTAAAATTAACAGGCAGAGGCAGAATATTGGGCCTGTAAAAAGGTGATTGGCTGAAACATCTGTATAGCTTAGAGTTGAGTTAAGGTAGTAGTAGAATGGGTTCTCCAGCGTGGAACTTCAAGCAACTAGTTGTTTACTCCCCCTCAAAGGCTTCCACTTTGCCATTTCCGGTGAGACAGTGCAGTTGCTGCCACCAAATAATGGCGGGCTGGGGGCCTTTGAGGAGGGTGCAAACAAGCTGTGTCTTGCTTACAAAGACTGGCTCCATTGTTTAACAGGGGTAAGAACGAATGTTATTCACTCTCTCTCTTCTGTTAAAATTTATACATATTTTCAGTCACTCGTGCTTCCGTTTTTATAATACATACTGCATAATGTAATCTTAAATTGAAAGGAAAAGCTTTCTGCTGCAAACCATGTAGAATTTTTAGTTCTACTCTCGAAAATAGCAACTATATGCATCATGTAGTATGCTCAACTCTGCAATTTTATTCATTGGAGCCATTAAGTGACATTACAACCATTTACAGAAGATCAAACTAGCCCTTGCATAAATAGATCAAGATTTTTTTTTTTTTTTTGGTTAAAATATTCTGGTTTGCTTATTTCGACAAATATACTATTCTTCAAATTCTATAAAGATTTCTATATTCCGGCCCTCAAGGGTTCCAGCACAGTTTGACAAGAAAGATCTTGAAGCCGTCAAGGAGAGATTGAACAAAATTTGTCATACACACTACAGATTTGGGATTAATATGGAAAAACAAAAATTATGTGTACTGGAGAAATTGTTCATATTTATTTCCATTTATCTCTGTCTCTTGAATTCATAATAAAAAAATTGAGGTTGTGATTCAACAACTTTTGCCTGCGTTTTCAGGTTTCTGTAATCTACCAATATGTACAGCTATGATCCTTCTTGATAATTCATTCTCCCATTGTTATTTCAAATCTCCATGACTGCTGCTTTTAAGAATTCACCAAAAAAAAAACACCTTTTAACGGCTAAAAGACGTTTTGAGTGTGTTACCATTAACGACTCAACGTACTGAATAAAGGAACGGCACAACAAATTCGAATACTCAATATACCAAGGAGTCATACGGTGCGTTTTGGTGAAAGTAGGCCGATATCAAAACGACCAGTTTTAGGACACAAGGAATCAAGGATTCAGGATAAACCTTATCCACAACAATCAGGTAAAAAAAAAAAAAATTGGTTTCGAAGAAACAAGAAAGTGTCGCTGCGATACAAAATCAGAGCTTTCTAATATTTTTCTATTTAACTGCTATTTCTTCACCATCTTACCCGCCAAAAGACCTCCATGGCCAAATTATATCCGATTCAACACCTCCACCTCTTCAATTCTAACACTACCCTCCATCAAAACCCACACTGTCACCACCAAAAACACTTCACTAGTTCACCGACTTCTCTTGCTCTTGCTACTACTGACGCCCCTCTTCAAACCACTCCACTCTCTAATTCTTCTCTTCAACCCTTTCCATTGACTTCGGATATTTGCTTCTTAAATGAAACAAATGAATTCGGAAGTTTGGATTCGGTTAAATTAAAGCATGCCCAGATGATAAAAATGAGCAAGAATGGGGATTCAGAAACAATAGCTAAAATTTTGATGTTGTATTACTTGGAGTTTGGTGATTTTGGATCCGCTGTCAAGATTTTCTTTGTGGATTTTTTGAAGAACTATACAGAATGGAGTTCTTTCTTGAAAGAATATGAGAGTTTCGGGGGAAAAGTGCATCAAGTTCCTGAGGTGTTCAGTGAGTTGAATAGTAAAGGAGTAATGTTTGATAGTAGAGTTCTTACAATGGTTTTGAAGATTTGCACTAGTGCAATGGCATTTTGGGAAGGTGCGGAGGTTCATGCTAGTTTGATCAAGAGAGGGCTAGATTTCGATGCGTATGTGAAGTGTGCGTTGATGAACTTTTATGGGAGATGTTGGGGTGTAGGAAGTGCTAATGAAATATTCAACGAAGTATCAATTCGAGAAGATTTATTGTGGAACGAGGCAGTCCTGGTAAACTTGAGGAATGAACAATGGGCCAAGGCCTTTGAATTGTTTCGAGAATTGCAGTTTTCTTTTGCAAGAGCTTATAGCAGAACAATTGTGAAGTTACTGCAAGCATGTGGAAAAGTGGGAGCTCTCAATGAAGGGAAGCAAATACATGGGTATGTTCTAAAATTTGCAATGGACTCAAATTTGCTAATATCTAATTCCTTGATTAGCATGTATTCTAGAAATAGCAAGCTTGGACTGGCTAGGACAGTTTTTGATTCGATGAAAGATCGTGATTTATCTTCATGGAACTCGATGATTTCGAGTTATACTGCCCTTGGTTGTGCGAAAGATGCTTGGGATCTTTTCAATCAAATGGATTCATCCAATGTAAAACCTGATATAATAACCTGGAACTGCCTACTGTCTTGCAATTTTCTTCATGGTTCACATACGGAAACCCCGACCGTTTTGCATAGAATGCAGAGTTTGGGTTTCAGGCCAAATGCAAGCTCTGTCTCTAGTGTTCTTCAAGCTGTTACCGAATTGGAGTACTTGAAATATGGGGAAGAAATTCACGGCTATATAATAAGAAACGGACTTGACTACGATGTATATGTAGGAACTTCGTTGATAGACATGTATGTGAAGAATGATTGCTTAGATAGTGCTAGGAAAACTTTTGATAATGTGAAGAACAGGAATGTTGTTGCTTGGAATTCATTAATATCAGGTTATAGCTTCAAAGGTCTTTTTGATGATGCTAAAATGTTATTGAATCAGATGAAAGAGGAAGGAATTGAACCTGATTTAGTAACATGGAATAGTCTGGTCACGGGATATTCAATTTGGGGTCAGAACAAGGAAGCTTTGGCAGTGATTAATCAAATAAAAGACTCGGGATTGGATCCTAATGTGGTTTCATGGACTTCTCTAATATCAGGCAGCTCACAAAACGAAAATTATCGGGAATCCTTTGAATTTTTCATCCAAATGCAGGGAGAAGGAATCAAGCCAAACTCTGCCACCATCTCCAGCTTACTTCGAACTTGTGGAGGCCTAGGTCTGTTGCCAAAGGGTAAAGAGATACACTGCTTCTCCATAAAAAATTATTTCATTGAAGATGCATATATAGTCACAGCACTAATTGACATGTACAGCAAGTCTGGGAATTTAAAAAGTGCAGAAGTGGTTTTCAGGAAGAGTGTAAATAAAATATTAGCTTCTTGGAATTGCATGATTATGGGGTTTGCAATTTACGGCCATGGGAAAGAGGCGATTTCACTTTTTGATGAGATGTGTGGAGCAGATATACAACCAGATGATATAACCTTCACAGCTCTCCTTTCTGCTTGCAAGAACTCGGGTTTAGTCGATGAAGGATGGAAATACTTTGATTGTATGAGCACAGATTATAGTATAATGCCCACAATAGAGCACTACTCATGCATGGTGGATCTTCTGGGAAAAGCTGGTTATATTGATGAAGCTTGGGACTTCATTCAAACAATGCCAATCAAACCAGATGCTACTATTTGGGGTGCTCTTCTTGGATCTTGTCGAGTCCATAGAAACTTGGAGTTTGCAAAGATTGCAGCAAAGAAACTTTTTAAGTTAGAACCGCATAATCCTGCGAATTACGTTTTGTTGATTAACCTGTATGCTATGTCAAACAGATGGGAGGATGTTGAACGTGTTAAAGATTTGATGAATGATGCGGGGGTGAAAAATGGGCCGGTATGGAGTTGGGTTCAAATTGATCAGATTGTTCATGTGTTCTCTGCCGAAGGGAAACCTCATCCAGAGGAGGGGAAAATATATTTCGAGTTATATCAGTTGGTTTCTGAAATGAAGAAACTTGGGTATGTGCCTGACATCAACTGTATACATCAAAACATTGATGAAGTAGAGAAGGAGAAGGTATTGTTGAGTCATACAGAGAAATTGGCCATCACTTACGGACTGATGAAGATGAAAAGCACGGCTCCCATCAGAGTAATCAAGAACACGAGAGTTTGTTCTGATTGTCATACTGCAGTAAAATACATGTCTTTAGTTCGAGGCCGAGAGATTTTTCTAAGGGACGGGCTTCGATTTCACCATTTTAGAGAAGGGAAGTGTTCCTGCAATGATTGTTTGCAATAAGAGAGCATTCTGTGATTACGTATTTTAAGGATGTTAAGTCTTTTAGAGATGATAGACAGCACTTTCTCCTGTTGATTAGGGCGACACTTCATTTCACTTGTCAACTAGACCTAGACGTTTGAGTTTATGCTGGAGTAGAAGTTTTTGCAAAGTTCAGTGTCTTAACGTGTTCATGAAATATGACTTCATCACCTAAGATAGCTTTTCAAACGTGCCAAAGCAAAACCATTATTGATCTTTTCAATAATTATGAAAATACGTGTCCTGCTCATGTATGTACCTATCATGACGCAAATTCCTTTAGTAATACGCTTACTTGGGAGAGTACCTTTGGCCATTAATAAGAAGCAGTTTTCAGAGCATATTTATCCAATCAGTAGGTAATAGGCATCACTGCCCCAGTTTATTTATTTTTTCCATTCCCTCAACATCTGCCAGCTGGTACCTCACCATTTTCCAAATTCGATTTAGCTAATAAATGCAATCAAATAAATTGTTCATAAATACTAGTTTCATATAGTAGTATTGACTCTGCAATTCCAACCTCTCCAAATTCACATGAACGGAAATTCATAAATCACTAAGATCAGTAAAATGCAATTTCGACTTCCTAACATTTTCATCTAATCCAATCTAATTTTCACTTATTTGCAGGAAGTTAAGAGCACCTCGAAAATAAACATGAGACTAAAAGAAATGTTTCTCTATGTGCATAACCCACATGTCAAGAATCTCCTCTAGTTTTACTCGCACAAATGTGAAATGCGTGAACTCTTACAAGTGTGTGTCATCAACAAGGTAAAAAGCACAACATGCTGGAAAACAAAGGCAGACCATAATTTACTGAAGAAGCCACTGTATGTACAAAAACAAGCAACAAAGTTGTACTGCTATTGAAGAGGTTCTCTACTGAATCTTCCTGCACCTAGACACTGGAACTACAACATGCAAACCACTATTGAAAAGGAAACTATTTGTTACATAAGTATTTACAGATACGACCATAGAAACATACCACCATGCACAAAACCCAGTAAAACAAAAAAGTGAGACATTGAACTGATCCTTTTCCATTCAGAGATACTTGCCAAAAGAACATATACTTTTGGTACTAAAAAGCAGGCAAGGGTAAAGTATTGAGATAAAAAAAACAAACATGTAAAAGCAGGCAGAAAGAGTTGAAGGGGTCTCCAAATGATGAAAAGGGAAAGCCAAAGGCAAAGCCAGCATTGTGTTCAAAACTTCAGAGAAAGAGGTAGGACAACTCCTACCAATCTCTAAAGACCTTTGGGAATCTAGAACCATAAATCTATACACCACGTTAGCCATCATACTTCATCCGTATCGGTTTATTGGTTCAGTTCGGTCTTGCACAGCCATCCTCTCCGAGACATCAGCCAATGATTTGAGATTGCACCTGATCAAGGCCTGAACAAAATAACAAGTCTCATCCCTCGTGTTTCCCTCTGGCACGTCCACTACAAATGACTCAATCACCAGTGTTCCAGGTCTCCCATCAATAATCTCCGGATGGACAGTCATGATTGAAGAGTAATTCTACAAATTTAGTAAACAAGATGAGAGTGGGTTCAAATTCTTCCAGCCAGAGCACAATACCATCAACAAAATAATAAACTCTTCAGAAATAATAAAAGGTCATTTCAATATTTTACATCATGGTAAATTTCAACTTCCTTTAAAGCCATAACATGTATTCCAAAGCCTAAATTCATTTATAACCAATTTACTCGTGCATAAAAATGGGTCAACCCACAAGAAAATATTCTGTGCAATGTAACTTAAAGAAAAATAGCAGAAAGTAAGGAATAATAATTATACCCTTAGCCTGTGATCACCACCAACAATCTTGATTCCAAGAATGTGCTCTTCATCATCAAGAAGTTCCAGCCTTTCAGTGCTTGTTGTAGCAGGAAGCCCAGACCTAACGTTAACTTCTCTAACGCTTCCGATACCAAGGTCCCCATTCACAACACACCTGCTGACAAATGGCTTGTACCTCTGCGGCTGATCAAATCGCCTAACCAATGACCACACCTGCTCAATTCATCATCTGTTAATACCAAAATCTCTTTATTATAAACTAATTAACTCAATAACAATAACTAAATTCTTTTTCGGCTTTCAAAAAGGGAAAATAAGTACAAGAAAAACATAGAAGAGAACTAAAAAATTATTACAAAAATAGCTAAGCAATAATATACCAAAACCAAATAAGAACAGATCTAATAATGGTAAGTTTGAGGTTAAAAGTTCATAATTTTTTCCTTTATGTACTTTCATAGCAACCAAACCAAAAAAAGAAATGAAAATTTGAGTCAACCATCAAAGACAGCCAAAGAAAAAAAAAAAGATAAAACTCAGAACCCAAAATTTGACCTGAAACAACCAATAACCAGGACAATTAAGTAAATATAACCATAATCAAGCGAACTTAATTTATTTTTCAGATCTATGAAAACAAAGTCAAAACGTGCAAGAAAATGAAAGAAATCAAAGAGTGAGAGTTAGTAGAAGAAAATAAAAAAGCGAGACTAAAAAGGATCTGATGGTAAGCAAGTAGTTACGAGATGAACGGGAGCTCTGATATGCTTAACAAGAGCTGAAGTGCACTGATTCTCTCTGGGCTCGTGTCTGTGATGCCTCCGTATGTACTGCGCCTCCATAACACCGTAAGCATCAGCATCGTTCATTTTGATCAGACACAGAGATAGTGTCTCTGTGAAAAACTGAAAATGAAGAGAGTGAAATTCTATAAAAAAGAAAAGAAAATAGAGATAAGCTTTGTAGCAGTTGCAGAGGATTTTTGGTGCAAAGTACAACCTCACCTTTGGGTTGGGTTTGGCAGTCTATCAAAAATCCATAAATCACCGACAGTATAATTTTTTTATTTTTTTTCCATATAAATATATATATATATATTTCTCCTATAATCTCAAACTCAAAGCATGTTCCTGGTGGGCCCATCACTCTATATAATATGTACTTATCCTATCCTTTTTATCTGTTTTTATATGTATATGGCTGATGCCTGATGCCTGATGCCTAATGGGAAATTTGTATTGTGATCACAGCTTATGTTGAGTATGTTTCTTTTGTTGGTTGAGTAATATTACACTTATATTATTTTTTATATAATTTTTATTATATTATGATGTAATATATATCATAATTATATAAATTTTTAATTATTTTAAATTTTTAATATTATAATAGAGTTTATATGATTATAGTATATGTCACATCATGATATTTATAAAATGATATAAAAAAATAGTGTAAGTATAGTATTACTCTTTTTTTTTCCTATCCGTGTGTCCACAACCGTTTACATGTTTCTTAATTAGTTTTTGGGTCTTAAAATTAATGATTGAGTAAATTTTTAATAACCACCCCTTTAACAATAGAAAATTAAACTTAAATTTTTTTTAATAATATTGTAAGAGTATCTATTCAATCACTTAACTATCCAAACGTGGTTAACTTGTTTTGAGTAGTTGCTGTCACTTTTTTTTTTAATTTAAGCCCAGGTTTTTTTAAAGTTATTTAAAATTCAAATCAACAAATAATTAACCGAATTTAAACAATTATTGAACATTAGAGTAAGTTAATTAAAATAATTCCCAAAGATTGATATGATAGAACCAGTGTAGTGATAAATTGAATTGAATTTCCATAAATTTGGTTATTTGTGAAATAAAATTGTTAGTAATTAAGTGTAGCGAGAAGCACTAAGTTAATGGGGGTAGTTTTAAATATAAAATTGTGAAGTCAATAGTGATTAGTGAGCGCGTTTGCGTAAAGTCAAATTGCCGAGAAGTGGGGGTGATGTGAGGATGACTGTTACGTATACCATCTTCAATTTGAATATTTGATAATATTATTTTAGAAGAAGATAATTATTTGGTTATAATGACATAAATGTCCTTGCAACTTGCAAGTATTTTAATATTTTAATATTCAATATTCATGTGTGCATGTCAGAATTTCAGGTAGTGCTCTGCACTCTCTCTAAAATGGGCCACATTCAACCCCTCCAATTTCATTGCTTTAAGTAACATATTTTTAATATTTAAATTCGAGTTGACATAAACGGTAACTAAACTTCCAGGTGTCACCCTCTTCCATAAACCTTCATATTGTGGATTTTAATTGGACCACGTTAGCTCATACGAATTCATCATCGCCACATTTTCAATCATTTAATTTCCATCACCCGCCTACCCAACCGACCCGTTACAAAATGTTTTTGTCATCCCTCGACCATTTTCCTTCCTTAAAACGCACTTGGGGAACAATTTCGGATCTATTCTTAGCGACTTAGACCCATTTTTTTCTTTTTATTTTCACTATTCTATGAATAAATTTAAAATTACTGTTTGTTATGCCTAAAAAGGTAGAATTGACGTGGAGTTTTGTCAGTATGGGATAGTTAGAACTTGGGAAGGATCTATGACTGTCCAGATGTAGCCACGTCGTGTAATGGCGCAAGTGGCACGCCCCCGTCAGTGCAATAGGTGAGTGTCAGGCTAGCAGGTAGTTGGATTCGTCCATGTGTCCAAATCCTACATAAGTCGAGAAAATCCCTCGGGTAAGTGAACAATGGGACGTAGAGAATGATTTGCACGGTGCCTACCCACTTGCAGATTTAGTAATCATTACCTTAATTTCTCCCACTATAAATAGAAGTCTTCCCTCTTATTTGCAGGATTGGCTAATATTACTCTAAAATAGCTTACTTCTCTCTCTCTCTCTCTCTCTCTCTCTCTCTAAACGGTAACTCGGCTCGCTGAACGCGACCTGACCTTTATTCTCTTGTTAATACAACAGCAGTGGACGTATGATTCGCTTTTGAGCATCCGAATCACTTTAAACATTGTCTCTCACCCCTTATTTAACTTAATATTCCCATATCACGCATGTCTTCTAAGTCCACTTAGCACTTCACACGTGCGAGTAGTTGGTGTCTAAAATTGAGCATTAACAGTTTGGTGTTAGAAGGAGGGCTTGATTTAATATCTGCTCTTCATTAGAAAATCTCTGACCAATCGATCCCACAACAGCAAATGGCTCACGGTTTCGAATCTGAGCAAACCAATTATGGTAATGAAGAAATCCCCCAGGTACAAGAGGACACTTCTCCCGAAATGCTGCCAGTCCAGCAGAACATCATAGGGGATATTCCTTCAAGCTCGCGGCTCGACCAAGCCGTCATGAGTTACTTGGAAAGATTCAATAATACTTTTCAAATGGTCAGCCAAAGGCTAGACAGATTGGACCGGGTCGTGCCACCCGAAGCCAATGAGGCGGTGCCATCGCCAAAAACACCTACAGGTTGCGTGAAAGCGCAAAAAATGGCAAAAGCTTATACCGCGCGCACTGCAGTGAGTCAGAGAAAGGGAAATCAAATGGTGCACAACATACCCAAAGGCTCTGAAGGACTAGCGAACACCGATTGTGCCTCGGGTAGAATACCCGTGGCATTGCGACTCGACGATATGTTGCAGCATGAGCCGTCTCACACCACGTTGCACGGGCACTCCCACAAAAGTGCAAGGCGGAGAGATTCCTAATATCGCCAAAATGACGACTTTGATCATCGTCGTGCAGGGGATTCCCATCGTCTGCATATTGGTTCGTACCACCGCGGAGGTCGAGAAGACTCCTCAATTCACTCAATGCCATCACATGACTCTAGCCAGCGTGTGTCAAGATTGGTCGGAGCTTCCGACTGAGGTGAGGAAGAGTCCGATTTGCGGTTTTTTCTTAATCGCAACCGTGAGGGTCGAACCCACGTTGCGAAAAGTAATCCCCAAGTAGCTCTGCTGCCTCAGATTGAGGAACTATAGCAAGTTGCGGATCAGCTTAAAGCTCAATAGAACGAGCAGGGGAAAGTCGTAGAAGCGTCCCCCTTTTCCCCAGTAGTGTTAGCTGCCCCTCTCCCATTGAGATTTAGAATGCCCGACATGCGAGCATTCGATGGGAACTCTGATCCGTAGGATTATCTGTATGAGTTCAACGACCTCATGGAACTCCACCAAGTCTCTAACTTGGCAAAATATCGTTGCTTGACAGTAACCTTAACTGCCCATGCCAAGTGATGATTTATGTCGCTCCCAACGAGATCAGTCAGTTCATGGCCTCAAATGAGCTTGACATTTTTTAGGCACTTCCAGGCGAACAGGAAGTTCTTAGTGCTGCTAAGCTGCCTGAGTAATATACGGCAAAAGAATGATGAATCCCTCCAATCTTATATAGACAGGTTCCACAGGAAGCTCCACAGAGTGGCTCATACTCCCAAGGAGTCCGTTCAGACTCTCATCATCGCCGGGGTTCACCCGCAGACAGACTTGTGGAAGGAACTGCAATCTAAGGATGATGTTTCCCTCACTTGCTTCTACAACCTTACTGAAAAATACCTCCGCATTGAAAATTCTGTGGCCGCTCGGAACCGCCACGACCTCGGTCTTTCGGACAGTGCTCCCAACCGGGGGGAGAACAAGAAGGTTGATCTCAGATGGGCTAACAACGATCAGCGAAAAGGAAAGAAGCAGCGGTATTAGCCCAAGAAATCTTATGCCCCAGTTCCTCGTTGCGATCGCGACAAGAGTCAATACACTCCTCTGAATGCCTCGGTATCGGCTATTTTGGATAAATCAGAGGAGGTCGGTTTGCTCGGAGAGCCTGAGCCCATGAAGAATCCCCCCTCAACCAGAAATAATAAAAAGTATTGTCATTATCATCAGGATAACGGGCACCACACCGATGAATATTGGGGCCTCAAGTAAGCAATTGAGGACCTCATTAAGTAAGGGCACTTCAAAGAGTATGTTGATGACTCTTTTCCCGTTTGAGAGAAAAATCAAGAGGAACCATGGAAAAAGCGTCGTGGTCACAAAGGCCTCTACTGTGTGTGGATCATCTTTGGAGAACCACACCTCGTGGGGAATTCTCGAGGTGCCCAATAAATGTATGCTCGCGAAGCCCGTCATGACCCCCTAAGTATAATGAACACGGCACTGCGACCCGCTAAGGTTCGCAGAAAGGAGGAAATCACTTCTCCGAGAAAGGTGTAGGTGTGATTGCATCATCCCCATGAGGATGCTCTTGTCATCGCGCCTGAAATAGGTCGATGCGAGGTCCACAGAATGTTTGTGGACAATAGAAGCGTCGTGAATATCTTATTCCAGCGAGCCTTCGAGAAGATGAAATTGGACGAGGTAGATCTGAAGCCTGCCTCTATCCCTCTTTATGGTTTCACCGGGGATCATTTGATTCCCAGGGGAACAATCTCGCTCCAGGTCACATTGGGAGAAACCAACGAGCTAACCAAAATGACTGAGTTTTTAGTAGTAGACTGTCTGTCTGCCTTCAATGACATTTTGGGACGACTTCTACTACGAAACTTTAAGGCAGTCACCTCAATATACCATCTGAAGATAAAGTTTCCCACCCTGACAAGGATAAGGGAAGTAAGTGGATCTCAACGCGCATCTTGCGACTACTATGTGAGGGTAGTGTAGATGGCATGCAAAGGAAAAAGAATGTCGGTTGGCATCCCCGAGCAAGCAATGACGATCAGTAGGATCGAGCCGCAACCCAGCCCGGTTGAGGATAACACAGACCCTCGCATCTAATAATGCCCTCACAGTGGGCCGGTGGAGGACCTCTCCGAGATATCAGTCAATCAAAGCGGGCTGACCCGAGTGTTGAGGATCGGGAGTAATCTCAACCCTCAGTTTACCAATGACCTGACTAGTTTCTTCAAGGAAAATATCGACGTATTTGCATGGATGCATGCTGACATGGTTGGGATCAGCCCGAATATTATGTCATGCCTTGAATATTGACAGTGCGGTCAGATCGGTTCATCAAAAGAGAAGAGCATTGGACCCCGAGCGATATGTCGCCTTGAAAATGGAGGTGGATAATCTCGTCTTAAACGGATCCATCCAAGAGGAACTTTACCCGAGCTGGGTTGCCAACCCAGTCTTAGTAAAGAAGTCTAACGACAAATGGCGGACCTGCGTTGACTTCACCGACCTTAATAAAGCATGTCCGAAAGACAACTTTCCCTTGCTGAGGATCGACTAGCTCGTCGATGCCACCTCCGGGCATGAGCTGTTGAGTCTTATGGATGCTTACTTAGGATATAATCAGATTCTGAAGTACACATCGGATGAAGAGCATACCTCATTTGTTACAGATCGGGGGTTGTATTGCTATAAGGTTATGCCATTCAGCCTAAAAAACGCTGGGGCAACTTACCAGCGACTGGTTAATCAAATGTTTTCCAAGCAGATCGAAAAATCAATGGAAGTTTATGTTGATGACATGCTGGTCAAATCACATGTCACTTCAGATCACATAGCACATCTCGCTGAGATGTTCAGTATACTCCGAAGGTACAAAATGAAGGTTAATCCTCTCAAGTGTTCGTTCAGAGTATCCTCGAGAAAATTCTTGGGATATATAGTTAGCAGAGGGGAATAGTAATTAACCCCAAAAAGATTCAAGCTCTCATTGACATGAGAAGCCTGACAAACCGAAGATAGGTTCAAAATCTCAATGAGGGAATAGCGGCTCTCAGTTGCTTCATATCAAGGGAAACAGATCGCTGCTTGCCATTTTTCAATATACTCAGGGCCAACAAAAAGTTCGAATGGACTCCGGACTGCGAACAGGCTTTCCAAAGCATCAAAGAGCACCTTTAAAAGCCACCTCTCATGTCCAAGCCTCTCCCTCGGGAAATTCTTCTACTGTATATGTCCGTCTCTCAACATGCAGTCAGTACAGCTCTAATTCGAGAAGAAGAAAAAGTCCAATGGTCGGTATATTACGCGAGCAGACGACTGTTGGACGCCGAGATGCAGTATCCAGAGATGGAGCGATTAGCTTATGCCCTGTTGATTGCCTCCAAGAAGTTGCAACCTTATTTCCATGCCCACATAATCCACGTATTGACCAACTATTCGCTCAAGCAAGTCCTTCATAAACCAAAGGCTTCGGGTAAGTTACATCAAGTGGGCGATGGAACTAAGTTAGCTCGATCTACAGTACAGACTGAAAGCAACCATGAAAGGGCAGGTTGTTGCCGATTTCATTTCGGAGTTTACATACCAACCGATTCAGAAATCTGAGCAACAGGCTAGCGAAGTCACTTAGAAAACTGTCCAAAATCTATCAACCTAGAACCTCTATGTCGACGGTTCCTCGAACAGGAGGAGGGCCGGGGCAGGCCTTCTCCTCCTTAGTCCCAAAGGGACTCGCATCCATGGTATTCTTTGGTTCAGTTTCAAAGCCACGAACAACGAGGCCGAATGAGAAGCACTGCTCGCTAGTTTGCGGTGGGCAAGAGAAATGGGGTCAATTGCGATCAATATTCACAGTGACTCCATGCTGGTTGTCAATCAGATTTTGGGGGAATATCAAGCCAATGAAGAAAACATGATCAGTTATCTAAAGAAAGCTAAGGCCGCGCTCGAGTCTTTTAAGCACTTCACGATCACGTAGATTCCTAAAGACAATAATTCTATCACGGATGCCTTGGCAAGAATAGCCTCGTCACTACGGATGCGCCAGAAAGTATTCATGTTCAGTACATAGAGATCCCAAGTATCAGCTCACCCGAACAGGTCGTGGTCATAACCGAATCAGTTTCTTGGATGACCCCACTTATTCAGTATCTTCGAGATGAGACCTTACCCAATGACAAGACTGAAGTAAGAACCCTGTGAACCAGAGCTGCTCGTTACACACTCATAAGAGATTGGTTATATAAACGAGGGTTTAGTGCCCCTCTCCTTCGATGTGTAACCGATGAGGAAGCAAACTATATCATGAGGGAGATACATGAAAGAATTTACGGTAATCACACCACCGCACGATCCCTCACCAACAAAGTTGTTCGTCAAGGGTACTACTAGCCCCTACTTCAAGAAGACACCTTCAACTTTGTAAAAAAGTGTGACAAATGTTAGCAATTCGTGAACATACCGCGAGCTCATTCCCACTAGCTGATAACCATGACCAGCCCCTAGCCATTCTCCATGTGGAGAATTGATCTTATTGGACCCATGCCAAATGGAAAAGAAGGGGTCAAGTATGTGGTGGTCACGGTGGATTATTTCACCAAGTGGGCCAAAGCTGAACCATTGGCCGCGATCACTACCAAGAAGCTCAAGGACTTCATCTTAAAAAATATAGTGTGTCGCTACGAAATTCCTCATAGCCTCATCTCTGATAATGGGAAACAGTTCGACAACGAAGAATTCAAGCAATTTTGCGATAAGTTGGGGATCCATACAAAATTCGCCTCAGTCGTAAGATCGCAGGCCAATAGTCAGATTGAAGCTGTCAACAAAACCATCAAGCATACTCTAAAAGCTAAGCTTGGTGCTACCAAGGGTAATTGGGTCGACGACCTCCCAGAAGTCCTATGGGCATATAGGACAACTCTGAGAACCTATACTTCAAAAACACCCTTCTCGCTAGCGTATAGCTGCGAGGCAATGATCCTAGTGGAAGTAGGGATTAGTTCACTTTGGAGAGACATGTTCAATGAAACAGACAATGAAGCACTTCTGCGTGCAAGTCCGGACTTAGTTGAAGAATATCGCAGTAAGGCTCAGCTAAGGATAGTAGTCTACCAACAGCGCGTGAAAAGATTTTTCGACTCTAAAGTCAGGAGAAGAGACTTCTAGATCGGCGACCTAGCTTTGAAAGAAGTCATTCTCGATACAAAGGAACCAATTGAGGGACTATTGGGGCCAAACTAGGAAGGCTCATACCGCATCGCTAAGGTGATACGACCGGGGACTTATCATCTCAAAAAACTCAATGATTCCAAAGTACCATGAGCTTGGAATGTTGAACATTTTCACCCCTATTATTAGTAATTCTGAACTCGCTTTTTAATTTCCTTGTAAATACTCCTCTTTTAAGCTTTGTAAATAAGATCACTTTTGTGCGATCTTGTTCCTCGCATTGTTTGTCTTTCTGTTCGCATATGTAATATTTGTGAAGTACAAAATTTATAAGTGCTATCACAAATAGTTAGAGAACGACCTCATGTCCACATGTGTAATGTTTGTGAGGCACAAAAAAATATAAGTGCTCACAAATGATTTAAGAAATAATCTTTTTTATTTATTAAAACTAAGTACAAATACAAATGTGCGAGCACATGCACGGTTGTGAAAAAGAAAAGCAGAAACAATCACTGGTCTTCTTTCCCAGGCCTTGAAGGTGCGACCTTGGTGTCCCTAGATTGGTCGCCGATCGCCTAGTCAACTGTCGGGTCCTTCGAGACATACTCCTCCGGCTGATCATCTTCCGGATAAGGCCCTTGATCTTTCTCCTCCTCGTCGGCTTTCGCCATGGAAGCAAGGATCCTCTGGTAATCATCCAGGAGATCGGTGAGGTCTATGTTCGGATTGTTTGGTCGCAAGGCATAAATGAATTGAATAGACCAATCAGCGGCTTTCCTCTCAATTTCCAGTTCTTGTCGCTTCATATGTTAGGTTAACGAAGCGCGCACCCCTGGGACAATTCGAGGTCTGTCTCAAATGCCCACCTCTGCTTCTTGGTGGTTTCCCACAACCGTGCTCTTTCTTCTTCTGCTCGCAAGGCCCGCTCAGAGTTCGCTCGTAGCTCTAGCTCTTTCTCGCTAGCCTCTTTGGTAAGCCCAACCACTGTCCTTTGGAGCTCTTTGACCTCCTCTCCCATCTTCTCTAGCTTGGCCTTCTGGAAGTCCACTGTGCGGAGCACAACATTCCTCTCTAACATATACTGGTTCACCTGAACGATGGACAAGTTTATCTCATTCTACGCACCTGCTAAGTCCCGTTTTAGCTGCATATTCTCCTCTTTCAGCTCAACTAGCCCCCTAGCGGCTTCCAGTTGGGTCTTTTGTTGGGCCAAGTGCATGGCAAGCAAAGACTACATAGCAAAGGAAACAGGGGTTAAATTCCATTTCATTGAAAAAAACAAGGGAAATATAGGAAAGTCCTCGATGAGGATGAACTCTCTTACCTGGCTTTGCAGCTGAAACGCACTGGTCATCAGATCCATAGGGTTGGAGGCCACGAACTGTTCAAAGGCCTTGGCGAGCTGGCACTCTAGGAGGGTGAACATCACCGGTTGCAAGTGCTTTGGGAATTGCCCTATAGAGTCCAGCACAGGCGCGCCAGCTCCTGCAACAGGTGGCATCTCGCCTACCGTCTCTTTACCCGCTCTCTTCTCAGGAGCTGCGGTCCCCCCTGGCACTCTATGCGAGCCCTCAAGGGCAAGTGTAATGTCGGTTGCGCGCCTAGAGGGCCTTCTTGAGCAAAAAGCCTAGTAAGGCTACGACCTCCCAAGCTACATGCCTAAGCCCTCCGGCTCATACTTTGATTCCTCGACCTGCAGCTGCTTCATTTTCTTGGATTTTTGGGTTGCAACCTTCCGCTTATGACGAGCCGTCGTAGGATGGGAAGCTTCTGCTGGCTGTTCGACAGATGTTTGTGCCCCCGACTGCATTCCTTCGATGGGGTACCACTGGGGCCCGCCTCGGCTGGTCCCGTGGCACCGACCCAGGGAAAGACGAACCCCCTGGCTCTTAACGACTTGGGCACTTTGGGTGGCATGGTTGTTGCATGCAAGTACCGTTAGTAAAAGAGTTCGCTGCATGCAAAAAGTAAGGTTAACTAAGGCTATGGACACTTACGAAGTAAGAGTTCCAAGGTTGCTTCGGAATTAAAAAATTCGTATTTCCTCAAGTTAGTGGTCGTCACGAGCAGTTTTGTGTCGCGACTCTGCTCGGGCAGGTGACCAAATGTTGTTATTCGATTAAAGTCAGTGAGAGTCGTCAACCTAGTCGTCTTGTTTCCTACGAAGAAATGGAAGAGTTCGTTAGCAAAGATTAAAAGAAATGAAAAATTCTCCAAGTAAAAGAAGAGAAGACCTACTCGGCTCCCGAAAATGGCAAATGTCATCGTAATGGAAAAAGAAAAACTTTGTCTTATATGCCCTGACATTATTGGGGTAATTGAATCTGCCTCCCTCCATCGTGGATCGCTTCGAGAGGTAATAAGAATCTTTATCCTTGCTCTTTTTCAAATAATATGAGCAAACGAGCTCTAACGCAGTCAACTGGCCAAGACCATTCTCGCCACACGCAATATACATAGCCACGACTATCATATACGCGTTGGGCGTCAGCTGTAAAGGCGCAACCCTGAAGTGATCAAGGACCAACCTAATAAAAGGATGGAAGGGAATCAGTGCTCTGCATTTGAATATATTCTTGGAGATCGCAGCCATTCCCTTTGGCGGATTCCGAGCTGAATGTGACATGTACCGATATACGTCTACGCTAAGTACGTATTGGTCTAATGCCTTCTGTATTTCCTCTCGGGTGGCCACTGACAGAGTTTTTTGTGAGGGACCCGCTGGGGCGTCCTGCGTTGGCAAGCTCGTCCCCTCATTTGTTTTGGTCGTTGAAAGGTCCATCTCTTCTACGGTCTGAAAAAGAGCGACACGTAGGGATTACTCAATCTTCGTACAAAGTTTCGTGCGATGACGTGGAAGCACAAAGAACCACAATGTGTCTTCCTTAAACCTTAGAAAAACCCAAAAAATCCTTAGGGACCACCCCCAAAGATTCATGCCCTAAAAGAAACCTATTAATTACAAAGAAAAAGGAAAGTAATGGAAGGATCTTCCTTACCTCTTGGATGTGGAGATTGAACTTCCTGCTATGAACGTCAAATGCGCACCAACTTGAAGGATGGAAAATCTGGTCTCACGAGAGTTTCTTACTTTTTTCTGAAAGAGTGACATTGCTTAAGGCGAGCCTGGGGCTTTATAGTGGGAGAAATTGCAACTGGTTTTCTCGAAGCCAAGCGACGTTTGGGCAGAATACGCCTTTCATCGTTGATCGCGACCATGTGTCATCAATCGGTGAGAAGGAGTAACTGCCACGCTTCGAGAAATTCAATCGTCGCTTCCCTCCATTAAAATAAACAGCTCGATTCCCTCCTCCACATTAAATGCACTCTCATTCGCATTTAATGCCCTAATAGGGAACGTTATTTCAGTATGACTTGCATTTAATGCGCATGGTTGATATTTATTGCGCACAGGACACGTATATCAGAATAAAAATCGTATTATTAATGGGTTAGTTGTTTAGCGCAACGGATAACACCTAAAGAGGTCATTAGAATATAACACTCTTCGTTGCATGTCGAATACAAAACATGGTGATCCCTTGTCTTCAATAGAAACGCACCAAGTTCTATCAGGTCGCGGACCTAGGTCGAGGTACAAAGCGCATTGGTACAATGCTGAGTAGGGTCTAATCCAGGTCGCTGACTTTGCGGAAGAATACCATCTCAAGTCGCTCATAGAAGTGTGTACCATGATCTCCTTGTAGCCAGGTCAGTTTGGCCAGGCATCATTTGGGACATGTCAAATCGAGGCATAATTATGTTGTTTTCAAGGTTCGATCCTCAAACCTTAAAAACTAGGGGACTTCTGCTATGCCTGAAAAGGTAGGGCTGATGTAGAGCCTTGTCAGCATGGGATGGTCAAAACTTGGGAAGGATCTATGACTGTCAAGATGCAGCCATGTCGCGTAATGGCGCAAGTGGCACGCCCTCGTCAATGTAGTAGGTGAGTGTCAGGCTAACAGGTGGTTGGAAATCGTCCACGTGTCCAAACCTTGCATAAGTCGAGGAAATGCCTCAGGCAGGTGAACAATGGGACGCAGAGAATGATTTGCATGGTACCCCCCACTTGCAGATTTAGTAATCATTACCTTGGTTTCTCCCACTATAAATAGAGACATTTCCTCTCATTTATGGGATTGGCTAATATTACTCTAAAATAGCTTACTTTCTCTCTCTCTCTCTTGTATTCTCTCTAAACGGTAGGTCAGTTCGCTGAACGCGACCTGACCTTTATCCTCTTGTTAATACAATAGCAGTAGATGTAGGATTCGCTTTTGAGCATCCGAACTACTTTAAACATTGTCTCTCACCCTTTATTTAACTTAATATTCCCATATCACGTGTGTCTTCTAAGTCCGTTTAGCATTTCATAATTCATACGTTTGAGTAGTTGGTATTTAAAATCGAGCATCAACACTGTTCTATATTTAAATTTGAAAAAAAAAACATTTTTTAAGATTATCTAAATTAGCATATCATATCGTATCTAATGTACCTTTATATCAAATCTAAGGTAACTGTGACCATATATTATGTGAGAATAGAGAATCACTTTCTAATTTTAATTATTCACCAGAAAAGCATGTTATACCTTATACGCTTTATTTTGGCAGCACCTTGTTTGGGAATGAGTTGGGTTAGGTCCAAATTATGTCATGAAAAAGTTAGGGAGGGAGGTCTTAAAGGTAAAGAAGAGAAGCATCATGTGATTTTGATAGAAGACAAATTATGCACAGTGCACGGAATTCATCTTCAGCTTTTTTTTTTTTTTTTTTTTTTTTTTCCTTGCCACATTCAATGTCCTAATCCAGCTGCGGCGAAAAAAGCAATTGAATTCGACAGCACTGCCAAATCGGATTTAACTTGCCGAGTAAAAGTAATATTATTTTATTAAGTTCAAACGTGAGGCACAATAATAAGGCATTTCTGGATCTTTCGTGGAATATCCAACTTGTGTAATGTAACATCAAGTCAAGGTTTCAACTTGCTACTGGCTTATTCTCACATACACCACCACCTTTATGATATCATTCCCCTGTGAAAAAACTAAACAATGGAAATACAGGCGTACAATTGCATTAGTTAGGTAATGAATCAAATATATCTAGAAGTAAGATTTTAATTTATTTTTTTATTATAAGATAAAAAGTTATATGTGACACGGAATATGAAGTATAGTCTAAGTGTAGTGCCATCATTTCAATCTTTGATCTAGTAAAGATGTATCCAATAAAATGAAAGAGAACCGGGACTTGCACTTGCACTTGATAAAAACTAAAAAGTAACTAAATCACATAAAACAAATACAAAGTTCATCAAGATTCAGATGCTCAAGTATTGGAAGTCCAGTCATATTATCTTGGTCCAAACCGGATTCCTTACAACCATGGCCACCAATGCTATGTTAAAGGAAGACAGACATAAATGTTATTGGGTGATTTATTTATTTATATTCAAACACCCCTGTAGATTTTGGGTACAAGAAAAAGTATTCTCATTTTCATACCCTTTTGTATATAAGTGAGCAGCCTCCAGACCATCGCAATATATGAATATTTGAATGACCTTTTTTTTTTAAGGAGATATTCTTTCATAATAAACTTGTAATTTATACAACCAAATTTACTATTGATCTAATAACGTTATTTGGTCAATATAAAATTCCCTATTGTAAATTGGAATAGATAAAAAAATTCATTAATGTCATCGTTTCTGTGGATTCAAAGTAAAAATTGATGAAAAAATAATATACATTAAGATGGATGTGTTAATTCACGGTCATGATAAACTATTATCCAAACCTATGGGAGATGGGACTTTTTCTCCAAAGCGGCCAAATAAATTTCTACTATTGTCTAAACAATAGTTTATCTATTCAATTAGCATCAATTTTATCCTGTCCCTCAAGACAGAATCCAAACACCCTAATAATAAGCTCATCTAATTTTGGCAAAACACAACGGCTTATCTTTATATCCATTGATCATTCGGACAGATTTCAGGACCACTCTCGCACCACAAACTAGCCAAACGTTGAGGTATTACATCAAGAGACGCATGAGGATAACGTGTAATTTGATAAGTGGGTAATGGTAAGACCTCATAATTTAAAAGAAACTGTTATGCCTGGGAAAATAAGGGCTGATGTGGGAAAGTCACGTGAAGAGTGACCTGCTTCCGTCAGAGCAACAAGCACACGTCAGACCTGCCAAATGATATGAAGCTCACACGTGTCCCTTTCCCCTGCGATAAATCGTGCGAAATCAGCTTGGGAAGAGAGCAATGTGACATAAAGCCGGATTATATTCTGACAATCACACCAACCATGGATTTAATGATGATTACACGCTTTAGTTTGATATAAAATGAAGAAGACCCCTTCATTAAAGGGATTCGATAATTTGACACAAAAAAAGCTCTCTCTCTCTCACGTTTTTATATCTATTTCCCAACTTTTTGTAAGTCAGTCCGTTGTCACGACTTGACCTATATTATCAATATCAATACAAATCAGTGGACGTAGGACTTGTTACCTTAGCATCTGAACCACTTTAAAAACTCTCCTTATATTTATTTTGCTTTCTATATTCATTATCACGTATGTTTCTTAGTCAATCAATATTACGCACGTGACAATTAATTGGTGTCAAAATCGAGCATCAACAGAAACTTTAGGCGTTTGAGTTTGTGTCAGAAACGAAGTGTTTAATGTGAGTGAAAAAGAGGATAAGATATTAATAAGTAACGTGGTGGTTATGGATATTGCGGTTTGACTTTGACTTGGACGTTAAGGTCTAACATCAATTCACTAGTCCAATTAAGTTCTTCAATGGGCGGTGCGGTGTGAGTCGCGTGACTAATGATGGCCAAACAGCGAACATTCAATCTTTTAGTAAAGTATTGATAAGTGATAACTGATGATAAAGACAAGAGATATTAAAAACGGAAACGACAAATGAGCCAAACTTACCCCCGTAACAAAAGGTTATATGCCCACGAATCATCGTTGTGCTTTGCCCACCTCGGAATGCCGCACCATGACTTTAAATATATAATTTAATCAACTGGATAAGGAATTCTTACCTACCATATTGTTTTCATTCTTTTAAGCAAGCTTAAGGAACATTTTAAAACTGTTATGCTAAAAATACACATGGATGTTAGTACATGCTTAACAAACACTTAAAAACGTAAAGTGGTATTAACTGTCAAAACCTAGACTATCTTGAAAAGATATTATATAACACATATCCCATTTTTATTCAAATAAAAGATTAGGATAAATAAGAGTTTTTTATGTGTCAATGTAACTTATAAAAGCACTCACTATGTTAAACTCAAAAGTATATAAATTAACACATTTCTTTATAAAAAAAAAAAATTAGGTCGGACATATGAGAGCTAAGCATACATTTGAGCTTTGACAATTATTTTCCTCTGTAAATAAAACATTATACCATTTTTGTATGCCTTACAGGTAATATCAAAAAAAAATAATAATAAGAAAATAATAAAATAGCAGTAAACGTAGGATTCGCTTTAAGCATTCGAACCACTATAAAAATCTTATATTGTCAATCTTTTATTTATGCTTCTACAAACATGTCACCATAACTTTCATAATCATTTCACATGTAATTTCTAAGACTCTCTTAGTACTTTACACGTGCGACGTTGTTTGTGTCAGAATCACGTATCAACAAAAATCCTTTTGGTATTAATTTACAAAATATAATTTTTGTTCAATGCACTACAAATTTGAACCCCGCTCATCTGGACAATCAATTGTCATGGGCATTTACTGACAACCCAAGGGGGTGTTTGGATCATATAATATTTTATTATAGGGGATATTATATTGACATAAAAAAAGATCACCTTGAAGATTACTATAAATGTTTAGAAAATGTATTTCGTTGGTTCGAATAAATTGGTAAATAATAGGTTTGGTTGAGAGGATAAATGGATGGGTATGTTATATAGATTACTAAATTACCCTTCTTTTTTAAATATTACTCCCTCTATTTCTTTATAAAAATCGTTTTGAGAGTATTAATTTTTTTTAAATAGATGACGTTCTCGTCTTTCAATGTTTTCTTATTCACATCTTCATTCTCCACTCTGCCCCCCATCTCCTCTCTCTACCTTTTTCTCCACCCTGCCCGACACTCCTCTCTCTCTCTCTTTATCTATCTCTTCCCCTCATCTCTTCTTTTTCACAATTTCTCTCTTTTTATTTTAATATTTCACACATGTGTTGCAGCGAAGAAAACAAAATTTTCCCACCTGCAATATAAGGAAAAAGTCAATTCTCTGCATAGTTTTTGATTTATTAAAAACTGCGTAAAAACTTAAAACGACAGTTATATTGAAACGAAGGGAGTAATATAATAATATTTTTTATTATTATTTTTTAAATAATTTTTTTAACCCCCCACTTTTCAGATTTAGCAAAAACACTCTAACAACCAAAAACGTTTTAAACTTAACAAGAACATCCCTACCCACCGTAAGTCACTACCTGCAACCAGTCACCATCGTCGTCGTCGGCCACCAGTAGTGCCACAGACCTGGCCAACGTCGGCCACCAGTAGTGCCACAGACCTGGCCAACGTCGACCACCAGTAGTGCCACAGACCTGGCCAATTATACAATTGAACCAACCCCCCCCCCCCCCCCCCCAATAAACACAAGGTATTAATATTCTCGACAAGTTACCCCCCAAATGTCACTGTTTGACATATATGATTTTGAGAATAATTTTTTATAAATCAACTAAACATCATGATCTGTTCAATTTAAAAATATTATTGTTATCTAATATGACCCTATCCAAACGGGCCCAATAAATAATAAAAAACGTCAACAGAAGTTTTCATCTCCAGTTTAAGTGAGTATAACATTGTAGCAAACTGATATAGTATGACCCAAAATCAAAATCTCGGGCCGAAACATGACCCAACTAATTACACGTATGCCCAGTCCATTAGAAAAGACGAGGAAGCACTGACACTGAGACATGAAAAACACGTGAGAAGTTAGAACTGGGTGGGCAGAAGAGTGACGTCATTAAGGTACATGACACGACACGTGTTAACACAAAGAAAAGAGATTCGGTGACGGTGGGGGAGCGGGAGGGGGAGGGCTGAGGAGGAGGAGGGTGGTAGAACTAGAATCTTTGTTAAGAAAACGTGGCAAGTGTTTAAAATGGGAAGAGATGTAGGCGCAGTTTCGGTTTCTATCATAATTCGTAACGTCACTGGAATAGGCGGGAAAGCAAAACAAATAAGGCAGGAGGTGCACATGCCACCAAGCTCACAAAATGTGTAGCCTACTGGCACTCACTCCTTCATGCAACCACACATTTGGCTACTCACCACTTCCTTAAATCCCACAAATTCATAAATACATTAGGGGCATTTACGTCAAAGAAAAAAATTACATGTTTAAAGGTGGTAACGCTTATAAAACATCCACGTGATTAGATTCTCTGGTACGTGGACACTTTCTCAGGCGATTCTTTGAATCGATTCCTCTTATATATAAATTACTCAGATCTCCCCAAAGAGAAAGAAACCAATTGTACAAATAAGAGTCGCGATAATTGAGCGTCTTGTCC
This sequence comes from Pistacia vera, assembly GCF_008641045.1. Lineage (NCBI taxonomy): Eukaryota > Viridiplantae > Streptophyta > Magnoliopsida > Sapindales > Anacardiaceae > Pistacia > Pistacia vera. Next base: position 257,991 of record NW_022195323.1, on the reverse strand, counting down.
GAATACACCTTCAAACAACAACATAAAAATTCACATTCCCGTTGCCGCTTAGCTTCCTTGTCTAAATATTTTGAAATGTCAAGGCTTTTGTTTCTGGTAGATTCCATTGATGGGATTATGTCAATGTGAGCTATATACATGTATAATTTAGCTTTCCCTTTCAATGCCGCCGTCACTTCCATTGGAACGATCAGATTCTGGAAGGAAATAACAGCATGAAGGCTTGAATATTCTAGGTACTTTTGATTTTCTACAAAGCTCTTTCGGTTTTGTTCCGAGTTTACGGTCTTCTATATGCATATGATTATCAGAATTATTGTTACTAATTAATTACATTAAACTCAACAAAAGTTTCCTTCTCTGACTTTCTTCAAGTTTTTGTTTGATCAACCAAATTAGAGCTAAAAAATGGCTACAACTCATCTAGGTGCTGTTTCCCCCTGGTCTGGGCCAGGCTAGGCTGGGCCCAATCCCCGTGCAGTTTCTTTCTCCCCTTTTCTTTCATTGGGTTGAACTGAATAATACAGTCCTAGTTTGTATTTAATTATAATTTACTTTGGCATTGTAAGTTGCGGTATATTCATAAACGTTATATATTTAATAGTGGCTTTGTTAGTTCCGATTTGATAAAGAGTTATTAAGATTAAAACAACGTCGGTCCCAACCTTTTAAAATTTTCGATAATTTCAAGAGTTTATTTAATAGAATTATGTGACCACATGCTTTTCAAAGTTGTAACCCCTATGTGAAACACTCCTTTTAGTTTTTAGTTTCTTTTCTATAACCACCTAATTTTTGTAATTAGTGGCAGATATAATCGAGGACGGACATTTTCAAGAATGGGAGATACTTAGATTTGGAACGGTAACCTGAAAGGTAAAGCCTCGAGCCTCCCATTAAGACCAGCACCATCAAACTTTTTTCGCTTAAGACAAATTTCGTTACACAACCTTCTACTGTTTGGACTGACCACGTCTGCATATGTCTTTTTATGAACCATACACCTTCAAAGTCTATTCAACAACCCCATTTCTAAGAGATTCATTTTGCATATTATAGATTTCAATGTAACCAAAAATTTTTTCTTAGTAAATATATTTCTACTTTGAATTTTTTCAAATTTAAGTTTCAATCCCGGATTTAGTTTACGTTTGAACATAGAAGAATCGAAAATATTGGATTAAATTTGCTTAAAGATATTAGTGAAGTGAGTAAACCTAGGAGGATAGGAGTCACCGTTATGAAATTTAACAGTAGTGATAATGTTAGTCGCTGAAGGAGCATATTTGATTCCATTAAGCTAAAAGTAATCAAGTATAATCTAAAACTTTACCGTTTAGTACCTAGATTAACACATACTCTAAGTACGGTTGGTGATGGAAACCTCATCTTGGACAAACCTATTTATGTGTCTTTTTTTTAATGACTTGTATAGCCTCAATTTCGTAACAGTCTTATATAGCCATAAGCCGATAGCCTATAATTTGGTAATTTGACCAAATGCAAAAACATTGTGGCATCTTGATCGTCTTGTTGTTATCGAGGTTGTTCTTGGTTCTCCAAGGTGTCTTTATAAGGTTTGTTGCCATAACTAGTTTGTTTTCAGTAACTCCGCCAAAATCTCCAAGTTTTTAGTTTCAGTACTAATTATATATGTATTTTTATACATTGTTCGTTAAAAGAGGTTGGTTATTTATCAGGCTTAGCCAAGGGGTGGAAAGTGTTAATTATCAGTAGGAGGAGTGCTAGCATTTGTGGAACAAAAATCTGATACAAGTGATGGCATATACAACAGTGAGCATTACTACCTCCCCAGTTGGCACAAAAACTAAAGACATCTTCCGAGAAAATGATGGTCTTCGTAGATCACAGTCAGGCAAAGATCTTTGTAAACAAGCAGGTCTTCGAAGGTCTTATTCTGATAACAACCTTTGTCACTCTATAAATCGTGTACGTGCAGCATCAACACAACCAAAACTGAAGAGCAGCCCTTCAGTTGGATTCTTCCCATTTCAGATAACTAGCTCTATAATCCCAAATTCAGTAAGATCGTTTTTATTTGAACCTGAAACGAGTAAAGATATGAATATAGAAGAGAAGGACATGAATATTGTTGTTGACGATGCTGAGGAGAGCAGTGAAGAAGAAAGGAAAATAAATAGGGCAAATTGGGTGGAGAGGCTTATGCAAATCAGAAAAGAATGGGCGAGTAGGCCGCAAGAAGAGAATAAAGATGGAGAAGATGCTCGTGAAGAGGATGAAAATAGTTTTCGTGAGTGTGATGCAAATGAGGGTGGTTGTGAGGTAGGTTATGGTTCTGAAGTCGAAGAAGGAGGTGAAGTTAGATATGACCGTGAATCCTTCTCAAGATTATTGGTTAGAGTACCATTGTCTGATACCAAGCTATTTTCTCAACTGGCTTTCTTGTGCAACATGGCTTATGTGATACCTGAGATTAAGGTATGTGCTTTTCTTTTCTTGCACATCATGTTTGCCCATCACCCAATTAGACAATTTCTTAATTAGAAACAACCAATAGAATGGCTAGTCTGAGGACTGTCCAAAGCTTTTTGAACTTCACTATATGTCTAGTTGATAACATGGCATCGACTAATTATTCTAGCTAAAATTTTAACTTTGGATTGTAGAAACAATTAGAAGAGAAAATGATTAATTTCCCAGGATTTGTAATCATAGTTTTTCTTTTACTCATTTTATTATCAAAGTAGCTGGGAGTAAATTAAACATATCTAGCTAGACAAAGAAATAAATTCATCCTCGTAATATGCAGGCTAAGGATTTGAGAAGGTACTATGGCATTCAGTTTGTAACATCTTCCCTCGAAAAGAAAGCAGAGGCAGCTGCCATAAAAGATGAACTCAATCAAGACTCTATTCCTGTACCCGACCCAATAGTCGCTCAATCTTATTCAGAAAACACTCTGAAACTTGAGCAGATACGTCCAACTCGACCATCTGTTGCTTCTAAGATTGCGGCATCAGCTGCATCTTATGTTCAATCCCGTGCTAAGGACCTTCTGTCTCTTGGCTCTGATTCACGCGAGGATGCTGATATAAATTTATGTGACAATAGAGACCAACCACAAGAAGTTGAAGGGAATTCTCCTCGAGTATACAAATCAGAGGTAGCTGCTTACGTAGCAGCATCAACAATGACTGCAGTTGTTGCAGCAGGAGAGAAGGAAAAGCTAGAGGCTGCAGAGGATCTTCAGTCCCTTCATTCTTCACCTTGTGAATGGTTTGTTTGTGACGATTCAAGCACATACACTCGCTGCTTTGTGATTCAGGTCAATTCTTTTTTCCTCCTCCATCTTACCTCATATCCATAATTTTTTAGCAACCATGAAGTGTTTATATGAAACAGTTATTCTTCTTCATTTTCAATACAGATTGACATTAGTATTACTGAATGCCTGACATGCTAGTATTCTTTCTGTTGCAGGGATCGGACTCCCTGGCATCTTGGCAAGCTAATCTTTTCTTCGAGCCTACTAGATTTGAGGTGAGCTTAAAGAGCACCTTTCAATCAGAATAATAAAAGAAAACTAACATCATTAAAATCTTATTGCCTTTCTCTCAGGGAACAGATGTGCTTGTTCATAGGGGAATTTATGAAGCTGCAAAAGGAATATACGAGCAATTCATGCCAGAGATCATGGACCATGTAAATAAATATGGTGATCGTGCAAAGCTTCAATTTACTGGTCATTCGCTTGGTGGTAGTCTCTCTCTTCTTGTAAATTTGATGCTATTGACTAGAAATATTGTCAAGCCCTCTTGTCTTCGACCAGTAGTTACCTTTGGTTCACCGTCTGTGTTCTGTGGAGGCCGAAAGATACTCGATTATTTGGGATTGGACGAGAGCCATGTTCATTGTGTGATGATGCATAGAGATATTGTACCTAGAGCCTTCTCCTGCAACTATCCCAACCATGTGGCCTTAGTCCTCAAGCGTCTGAATGGTCCCTTACGATCACACCCTTGTCTAAATAAAAATGTAAGTATCTCATTCATGATACAAAAAAGTCACAACCATTCTTCAATCTACTTTCTAAGTTTATTGACTACCGTCTGGTTGTTTATGCAGAAAATGTTATACTCTCCATTGGGCAAAATTTTTGTTCTCCAACCGAATGAGAAATCATCTCCTTCGCATCCACTTCTTCCTCCGGGGAATGCTCTATATGCCCTAGACAAGACCCAGTTTGGGTACACCAGCGCATTAAATTCCTTCCTAAACTGTCCCCACCCTTTAGATACTCTAAGTGATCCTACTGCATATGGTTCAGAAGGCACAATCCTAAGAGACCATGACTCAAGCAATTACTTGAAAGCTGTAAATGGAGTTCTTAGACAACATACAAGGATGGTGTTTCGTAAAGCCAGAAAACAGAGGAATCTATTATGGCCTTTGCTTACTTCACCTTCTCCACACTCCTGGAGCCATGAAAATAACTTGCAGGGTGATAAGTTGTTGACGAAGGAGGTTATGACTGGTGTTTGAAGCCATTTACGGGGTGATCCGTTAATACATTAAATTGGGGGATTTAATTTATTCTCTCTTTGTGTGTATCTCTTTCATGTACAGCTGCTATACATAAGTTCTTACCCCATATGAATGTGTTATTCATCACCGACTAACACTGTTAATAAAATAGATTGCACAGGTTTCTCCTCTTTCTTTTGCATATGGACTCTCTCATCGAAATAATTTTTCCACTAGTTGAAACACGGAATATATACCATTAAAAGTATTAAGAAGAATAAAATTAGAAGAAAGCAGAGCATCTTAAGGGCAAAAAAGTACATTACTCTCAAGTAATACATATATGTACTATAATGGTGATAAAAAACCGTTCAATATCAGATCAATTAAGAAAGAAATTACAAAGAAAATTGCTAACATTACAGAAGAAGACTTCAGAGGATGGCCATACTACTTTGTTTCTGGAGTTTAAATCATGTTAAATCCTTGGGAAAAATACTACAAATTGACGATACCCAATGTAAACAATATAGGATCATCGTCAACTATTATTAATCATCCACCAAGAGGGAAGAGAAAGTATCAAGCATGGGCACTTAAACAATCACCCAAAGGAGGTAGCTCGAAACCTGACCCAGTAATTCCACATCTGCCCAAAGATACGTGTAAATCATTGACATTGAAGAAGGATTTACAGTCCACAGGACCAAAAGGCAAAGAAGTTTATGAGATTATTTTCTACCCTCTTCAGCCATCCTTTTGCGTATCTCATGAGCTGTATTAAAAATGCCAAGTGTTGGTTGGTTGCATACGAAGCACTTCTTGTTCTTTGCATGATGCTGGGGACAGAAAAGCACAAAAGAGGGACTTGAGTTAGATTATGATTAAATGAGAAAAGATATATGAACTTGGTATTAGACATGAAAGTGAAAAGAAAGTTGTAATTATGACCTAAAGTACAAAATAAACAGAAAACACACCCGTTAAAATGTTAAACATTGACTATGTTTAATAGTAATAAACATTTCTCTAAATCAAAGAAAAATAAGAATTCTAGCTCCATTATCAAGCTTTTATAACATTACTTAAACCTGCAATTTCCCCAAAGACATTTCTTGGAGGAAGTATAACAAGTTGACATCTAGTGTGAATAAAATGTAAACAGAAGCTCTAATCTTCATATAAGAAAAACGTTGCATAACCATTTGGCCAAAGATACAAAATCAACCAATTCATACATGAATATATATATACAACAAAATCAAGGACAAACATTAGATAGATTATGCCTCATTAGTCATTATGATAAAAATGGGACATATTATACCTTTAAAGCACAATGCTCACAGAAGTAGTGCTTGCATTTAGTCATAACAGGATCCACAAAAGGCTGTCTACAAATGAAACAAGCAAAGGGCAACGCGTCATCATCATCTTCATCACTTGGAACTTCGTCACCTTCATCCGCATCATTCCCTCCCATAGCCAAATTTCTCTTCCTTGCCTTCTCTGCTTCCTCCCACTCCTTTTCCATCTGCCACCCAGACTTGTAATCCCCTCGATCATGCATAAACTTACATGAATCACCATACCCACAGTAACCAGTCTCTTTGTAATCTTTGCATATGTCTGGCTGATAATCAAACCTTGCAGATACCCTTATATGAGCAGAAGCTCTAAGAGGGCCATGCGAACCCCCAGCTTTCTCACTTGAAATAGTATGCTCTCTTCGGAAGCCAGCCTTGTGATCAACATATCCATGAATCCCTTTATACAATTTCTCATCACCTGAACCTTTTCCCTTCAAAGCCTCCTCTGATCGCTTAAGGACTTTCTCACGAAGAGCACGAGAGTCTCTTGAGAACTCAGTCTCAGTTTCAAGAGTTGCTGTTGCTTTGCTGTCGTGCTGTACTTGAATTTCCTTTGAAGACTCAAACTGAAATATTCGCTTATCAGTTTCTGCATTTGATTCAGTGGACCTAACGCTCTTAGAGGACCCAGTTGAAAAAAATAGCTTCCCATCAGACTTGGGTGCCTTTTTGAGGTTCTGTAACACTGAACTCTCCGTTTTTGAATCTTCCTCTTCCTCTTCATCCGTAGTTCTTTTTCTAATGTTCTTATTCTTTGATGGCTTTCTAAAGAAATTGCAAACTGAAAATACAGAAGTTTTAGAATTAACAGGAAATGACAACAGCTAATATAAACGAAAATAAAACAAGGCGAAAAAGAAAATAAAAGCAAACCTTGCTCTGACTGTTGAGCTTCGCCTGACTGAGCCATTTAAAAGTAAAAACGCGAAGCTTCAAAAATGCTGTAACCACAGAATATCAGATTACAGCGAAGGAACCTAAAAATACGGCAATCACAGTACCGAAATGGTAAATTAGTTAAAACTCATTTGCTTTAACATTCAAAAGACAAAACCACCCAAAAATCAATCACATATGATCTGAATGCGTAAACCCTAATTGGACGAACACAGTGAAACTAAAAATCGAATGCATAACCAATCAAAGTTCCAGAATGGAGATAGAAAGAGTATATATATCAATTACCTACTGTGAAGGATTATTTCCAGGAGTTGAATTGCTGAGCAAGAATTAGGGTTTTTAGTAAACCGCTCTCCTTTCAATTATGAATAGTTTGTTGAAATCCAACGCGGGTTCGGAGAATGAAAACCGTTGCTGTCTCAAAAACCGAATTTAGACGGTATGATGTCGTACTGCTTTATCAGAAACCAACTGTGCGTTTCAACGAACGAAACGGTATAAATTTGAAAACCGGTGCTGTCTCAAAAGATACCTTTGACGACTTGGGCCGGAGCTTTTTATTGGGCCGGAGCTTTTTATTGGGCCTAGCCCTTCTGTCAGGAAAAACAAGAAAAGAAAAGAACGCTGGTAATAATTTATCAAAAACAATTTTTCATTATGTTTCCTCTCTTTCTCTCTCTCTGTTCCTTCCCCAGATTATATCATCCTCTCTCTTTCTCAATATATTTGTAATTTAAAAAATAGAAAAACCCCTTGAATGTGCTAACTTCCTTCCTCATCGTCCCTCTCTCGTTTCGCCTCCAAAATTCCTTATTCTTGTAACCAAACACGCCCTTTCTCTTTCTCTCAATAAAAACCTAATATTGATCCACACCCCTCATCTTTCCGCCATTTTATTTAATACCCCAATCTTGGCCTCTCGCATTTGCTATTTTGTCTTTGTCCCTCTTCGTCCAAACAACCATCCCTATACTTTCATCTTTGATTCGCCGACACACCCATACTTCGGTTCAAAACATTCTTCTTAGGTTTTCATAATTTAAGCCAACCCCAATTTTTATCACTGATTTTCTTCTGCTTGGTTATTAATCGCCTAGGGTTTGCACCTTTCTTTACTCGGTAGATTCAATTTGTTACAATTTACAATTCTGTATTTTTCTTTAGGTAATACAATACCCCAATGTTTGTTAGTATTACTTCAGAAAAATATTAGAGAAACTCAACTAATTTCCAAGTTTCTTTGTCTGGCAGCATAAAAACTGTAATTATCTGAATGCGAATAACTTAGTTTAATCCAGCAAAACATCATCAAGTAGTTATTGTATTACCTGCTGTGGTTTTAAATCTGTTTGTCTTGTTGTTGCGGGTGGTGGAGACATTTTGGGTTACGTTTGGCCGAGGGAAAATCATAGGGATTGCATGGGAGAGCATGAAGGGTGGACGGAGCCACCAAGTGGGCTATTATTAAATGGTTTATTGCCCAATGAGGCGGCTTCAGTCATCCGAGTTCTTGACTCGGAACGATGGTTGAAGGCCGAGGACAGAACTGCAGAGCTTATTGCCTGCATTCAGCCAAACTCTTTCTCTGAGGAGCGCCGCAGTGCTGTTGCAGACTATGTGCAGCGCCTCATAGTCAAATGTTTCCCTTGTCAGGTTGGCCTTTTCTATTGATAAATACGTGTATATATAAGGATTTCTGTTTTATTGTATTGTTATAAGAATTTATTGTTGTTTTTAAGTAGTAAGTTAATGTAAAGATACAAAATAAATGGGTGGAGACTAGGGTTAATTTATAGTGGGCAGATCTTTTTGCATACTCATCTCATCTTTTCTTATGTCGGTATTTATTTGTGTCCATTTTAATCTACAGGTTTTCACTTTTGGGTCCGTTCCCCTTAAGACGTATTTGCCTGATGGGGACATTGACTTAACAGCCTTCAGTGATAATCAAAATTTGAAGGACACATGGGCACATCAGGTGCGCGATATGTTGGAGAATGAGGAGAAAAATGAGCACGCTGAATTCCATGTGAAGGAGGTTCAATACATTCAGGCAGAAGTAGGTTTCAATGGTTTCCTTAAAGCTTTAATGTTTTTTACATAGTCGACCACCTTGTCTTGAATTCAGCCCTGGTGTCTTATTTCTTGTCCAATTGTGAATATATTTAATACAAGTCATGCATGAGATTTACCTCAGTAGATGGCTTTTGAATCAGGGGAGTTGCATTAGTTGATTTATAAACATTTAACTACTAGGTAGAGCAGCAAAAAAAATCTTACAATGAAAAATTCCTGAACTGCTATAGATAGATAAGATATACATGATTATTGAGAAGGGAAAGCCCCAATACCAAATAGTGTATTATTTTGTGTGCTAGGGGATACTGTTGATTATTGAAGAATCTCATCTTGTGTCGTGAACAGATAAACCTTATTGTGTCTCTCTTCTTTGTCCTTTTCTTTTAAATTTAATTTCAAGTGTTAAGGAGCTCTTCGTTTTTAATTTATCACATTTTCTTCTCTTGAAATTTTAGCATAAGTCTTGCAATGCAATTAGCTGCGACTGTATTTATACTAGTGATATTTATTAAAGAGGATGCTTATTTGTCCACTAAATCTTTATTATAATCTTTTGGATAACGTATGCATAAATTTTCATATAATCTAGTTAGCACTTCTTGCCTTATGGATTTTTTTCTTGGTGGTAAATTTAACTCTCTCTTTTCCTTTATTTATTATCAGGTAAAACTAATAAAGTGTCTTGTGGAAAATATTGTGGTAGACATATCGTTTAACCAGCTTGGAGGGTTATGCACCCTTTGTTTCCTTGAAGAGGTGAATGTCCATACTAGTAGCCTTTAATTGAATCTTTCTTTATAATGCTTTTGTGTCTTTTTTAAATGAATTTTTTTCTTTTCTCTTCCATAGGTTGACCACGTGATAAATCACAGTCATCTATTCAAGCGTAGCATTATATTGATAAAAGCTTGGTGTTACTATGAGAGCCGTATACTGGGTGCTCACCATGGACTCATATCGACTTATGCACTAGAGACCTTGGTTCTTTACATATTTCATGTTTTCAACAATTCTTTTTCTGGACCACTCGAGGTGGCTGTGTGACCACAATATCTCTATCTTCTACATTTGTTTATTTATGTTTCTGAATGTTTGTTCCTTTGCAATTGCAGGTCCTTTATCGTTTTCTAGAGTTCTTTAGTAAGTTTGACTGGGACAACTTTTGTCTTAGCCTCTGGGGTCCTGTACCCATCAGTTCACTTCCAGATGTAACTGGTAGAATTATTTCCTTAAAGATTTTAATTAATGTTTTGATACTTTAACCTCTAGTTTGCAAATGTTTGGCCATATGCCAGGATTAACATTCCTTGTATTGTTATGTTTTACAGCAGAACCACCTCGAAAAGATGGCGGAGTGTTGCTGCTTAGCAAATCATTTCTTGATGCGTGTAGCACTACATATGCTGTTTGTCCTGTTGGGCAAGAAAATCCGAGCCAACCTTTTGTTTCGAAACATTTTAATGTGATTGATCCTTTGCGTGAAAACAACAACCTTGGACGCAGTGTTAGTAAAGGTGCACTAAATACATTTTCAGTATCTAGATTTGTCTTTGTGTCACATTCTTTGCTTGCATGGGCTCTAAAATATTTACCTAAAGATGCTACTTTCCTTTTTTGGGCTTAATCTGCTAAGATGTTTGAGACTTGGTTGAAATGATCTACTTTTTGTTTGATTTGAAATCTTAATGATCGTATTTTTAACTTAACACATTCCTTGCATTTCTTTGTTTGTGCCTGCATGAAGTACACCAGCACACATTTGTAGATGATATGCATTTTTGTAACAATTTCTCTTAGAAGTTCAAAAAATAATCTGAACGTGGTGGCAAATTCATTAATACCGATATATATCTGCAACTCAAAATTGCTATCTGTGTGAGGTTAGAGACTGCTGTTTAAAAGGAAGAAAATATCAAGTTATGCACTTAGGCTCCTTAGTTTTTATAAACATATAACATCTTCTGTGAAATGTTAACGCTCTTGTTGTAACATCTTGACCGGCTTTTGTATTATCTGTTTGAATGTTTAGTGATTTGTTTATTTCTGTACATATATGTTTCAATTATGCAGGTAACTTCTTTAGGATACGTAGTGCATTTGCATTTGGGGCTAAAAGGTTGGCGAGGTTACTTGATTGCCCCAAAGAGGATCTACATTATGAAGTAAATCAGTTTTTTATGAACACTTGGGACAGACATGGTAGTGGCCATCGTCCTGATGCACCAAGGAATGACTTGTGGCGCTTGAGGTTATCAAATCTAGACCATCAAGTTGAGTCTGAGAATCTTCATACCAATTCAAATTCCAGTGGTCAAAGAAATGAGGTTTCCTCTGGTCATGAAACTCAAGTGGATAGGTCACATGAATCTTTTGGTGCTCCCTCTCAACTTGGTAATCATCCCTCTGAAAGCACTTCTAGAAGCAGTTATTTCTCTACAGTTTCTCATGCCCAAACCCAAAGGAGTTATGGTAACTTGAACAACACCAGGACCCCTGATCAGGTCAGACGGGATATCAATACCAATCAGAATGCGCAGAATGATAAAGTTCTCAGAAGTTTTAAGCCTGATAGCTTGGCTAGTGACATTAGAGGTAGGTATCTTTTTGCAAGGACACGCTCTAGCCCTGAGCTCACAGACACATATGGTGAAGTTTCTACCCAAGGAAGAACTAACAAAGCCTCAGATAGTGGAAAAGGTCACCTTGCTTCATTAAGGCTGGACAATAGTCGGAGAAAGAACTTGGAATCTGATATTTTGGTGAGTCATGACATTAGATCTTCAACTGATGATCCGTCATCTGTTAGCCACACCTCATCCCGTCAAAGCCTTGATGCGCCTGCTGATTCAAACAGTGTGTTGAATAGTTACAATGATGATTTTGTCTTGGGTGCTATGGGGGAAGAGTTTTCTTCTGGTGTGGGCACACTAGGGATGCAACAGGAGGAGCAAGATCTTGTGAATATGATGGCAAATGCTGCTCATAATTTTAATGGACAGGTCCATTTTCCACTGAATATGGGCTCTGGTCAGCTACCTCTTCCATTCCCACCTTCTGTTCTAGCTTCAATGGGATATTCTCACAGAAATTTAAGTGGAATGTTCCCTAATATTCCCTTGATTGAGACTCAATCTGGTGCAAATATGCAATTTCCCCAAAGTCTGGTCCCTCCACACATGACCCATTATTTTCCTGGCATTGGAGTGGCCTCAAAACCGGAAGATTCACATGAACTTGGTACTGAAAATTTTGGTCCTTCAGATTTGAACCCTAGGGAGGCTGAGCAGGATCACTGGCATGAGCAGGAACGGGGTGCCTCTGGTGGATTCGATCTTGATAATGGAAACTTTGAGATGCTTCAGTCAGATGATAAGCAACAATCAACTTCTGCTGGTTATAACTTTGTCCCTTCATCTCGAATAGGTGGCTCTGGCTCTTCTCGAAGAACTTCACATAAATTCACTAAAGAAGCTCGAGGGTCAACAAGGGAAGATCATGCTGATTCTTTCCATTCTCAAGATACTAGAGGTAATGAGGTTCACTTTGATGATAGATCTGCAAGTTCGAGGTCTATGCCTGCTTCACATACAAGTTCTCTGAGAAGTAAAACCAATTCTGAGAGTTCTTCGGAAGGATCATCCGTAAAGGTTTCAAAGTCAGCAAGAGAAAAAAGGGGTCGGAAAACAGCTTCTACTGCTGCTTATGGAAAAGGTAAGAGTGTATCTGAACATTCATCTGTTCAGGCTGATGAAGATAACAGAGATTGGAATCCGCTACCAAACATGGGCACTGAAATGGCAGATAGAAGCACAGGACCTCAATCTGCTGGTTCTTTACATGTTTCAAGGCATCAAATACCAGGATCTGAAGAAGCTCAAACAAGTGGATCGGATTCGATTATTCCCATTGGTCCAATGCTCTTTGGCCCTGGTTCTCGACAGAGAGCTATGGACAATTCAGGGGTGCTTCCCTTCACATTTTATCCCACTGGGCCACCAGTTCCTTTTCTTACAATGCTTCCAGTTCCATTTTGCAACTACCAAACTGAGACAGGAACCACTGATGCATCAACAAGTCATTTTAGTGGGGATGAGGGACTGGATAACAGTGATTCTGGTCAAAACTTTGATTTGTCTGAGGGACTTGACCAGTCTGAGGCATCGAGTACTTCTAACTCTGTGAGAAGGTCTGATTCTGTTGAGCCATCAGAGCACAAGTCTGACATTCTTAACAGCGACTTTCTTAGCCATTGGCAAAATTTACAATATGGTCGGTTTTGCCAAAACCCACGGCTATCTCCACCTTTAATTTATCCTTCACCTTTTATGGTGCCACCTGGCTATTTACAAGGCAGACTGCCATGGGATGGTCCTGGAAGACCCCTTTCGGCCAACATGAATCTTTTAACTCAGCTTATGGGTTATGGGCCTCGCCTTGTTCCTGTTGCTCCTCTCCAATCTTCTTCTAATAGGCCTGCTGGTGTTTACCAACGTTATATTGATGAAATGCCTAGATATCGTGGTGGGACTGGGACCTACCTGCCAAATCCTGTAAGATTAATTTTCAGCAGGCGTTCTTTTCTAGTGGCAGTTTGATTTCTATTTATCCACTATTATATTCTTTCTGCATTGACAAAATTTTATCTTTGTTTCACAATCATGAAGCATGTACACAGTTCACTAGATGACAATTTTTCTTAAAATATAGTATCACAGTTCCTGTTCCATTTGTCAGGTTTACTGTACTTGTATTGCGATGTTAATTGTGTTAACCAGTATTATGGTAAACAGAATTCCCAACATGTTATTTTAAGGATAGTATTTTCCGTGTAACGTTCTCATTTGCATCCTTTTGCTCCACAATGGAGTGATTTTTTTTGAAGAATAAAATGTGCATGGTTGTGAGGGCCACCCCTTAATTTGCTACCTTGTGTAACTAAAAGTTTGTCATTTAAAGAATATAATTTCATATGATTGCCAAGTAATGGTTTAGGATCATTGGCTTTTATTGTTGGTTTTTTACACTCTTCAATCCCTCTATAGTAGATTGCAGATACTGTGTGCATACTCTTAGTCCACTGCCCACAATACATTACTCCTTTTTTAAAGAAATTGTACTTAGGAAGATAATGCTCTAGAAGGTAGTGAGTTAGTGCCGTGTGATTTGGGGAGTTTCAGGGATGAAGCATACTGGCATACTCTGCCCTTAATAACTTCTTAATAACTTGAATGTGCAATGTTCAACTCTGGTTGTCTTTGTTCTTGTGCTAGGTGTTTTTTTTTTTTTTTTTTTTTGGTGAAAGTGCTAGTTTCTTTCAATCTCTTATCATAGTTGCTTTTGAGTCACTTGATGGTCAAATATGTGTATAGGTAACATCACCATTTTCTTTTTTGTTGTATTTCAGAAGGTTTCTCCAAGGGACCGGCATTCCTCAAGTACCAGAAGGGGGAATTATAGCCATGACAGAGGTGACCACCTTGGTGAAAGAGAAGGAAACTGGAATGTTAATTCCAAGTCACGAGCTTCTGGGCGTAGCCATAATCGTAGCCAAATTGATAAATCAAGCTCAAGGCCAGACCGGTTAGCTACAAGTGAGAGTCAAGCTGACAGGCCTTGGGGTTCACATAGACATGATAACTTCCATTCATACCACTCGCAGAATGGTCCATTTCGCCCAAATTCCACGCAGGGTGGCTCTGCTAATGTTGCATATGGCATGTATCCACTCTCAACCATGAACCCCAATGGGGTGTCACTGAATGGACCTACGATGCCACCTGTTGTCATGCTGTATCCTTATGATCATAATGCTACTTATGGTTCTCCTGCTGAACAGCTTGAGTTTGGGTCTCTTGGACCAGTGGGTTCCTCAGGTCCGAATGAAGTATCACAGATCAGTGAGGGAAGTAGATCAAGTGGGACATTTGATGAACAGAGGTTTCATGGAACCTCAGGTCAACGGTCTTCACCCGATCAGCCTTCTCCCCACATTCAGAGGTAGTTGATGATTTTGTTTATGCTAGATAGTTCAGTAGTTGCATGATTAGTGAAATGCAGGTAGCTTGAAAAGCATATTTCCCTTGTATAATGTCCCACCAATAGCCAGTTCATAATGGTATTGGTAGGCACAATATCTCACAAGCCATACCCATATATCTTAAAATTCAGCAATGCAAAATTGCTGGTGGCTGCTTTTTTGCTCATTTGGCGGTTAAAATTATGATGGAGATAATGATATATAGACAATAGGAAAAGGTATTAGCTATAATACTTGTTACACATGATTTATAGTTTTATCAAATATGAGTTCAGTGTAGAATTGATTATCTTTCAGTTTTATTCCTTTTTATCAGTTGACTCTTGTTGTTTATCTGGGATTGTTTTGTGATGGTTGTCGATTTATCATCTTAACAGGGGGCTTTGATTTTATTGCCAGATCAGTGGCCCAGAGGAATTACCAGTTGAAAGATGAGGATTTCCCTCCTCTTGCATTTCCAAACCAGGGAGAGAATGATGGTGAGGAAAACTATAATGGAAAACCCACCCATAACCAAGATTGTTTGCTCTCTCCTCACTCGTAAAAAGGAGATTTAAGTTATGATTTGATTTTATCTAATGATTTCTCCTGGAACATGCTCTGCCTTGTGTCTTGTTTGTACACTCGGGAGCTCAATTTCTAACCTACCCTGTTTTGAAGGATGTAACAGACTGGCATTGAAGTGGGATGCAAGGACTCGGTAATTAGGCTTTCGTTTTAGGATTCCACACATTGTAACTGTGCCAAGTATAATACACTCAGGTTTAGAATTTTAGGGTTTCATCATGTTATAAAATTTATTCCGTCATGATTTCTTTCAGGGAATGTAGTAGCTTTTTTATTCATAAAGCTCAGCGTACAAGCTTTCAACTCTGAACTTTTGTTTACGAAGGTAATGTAGTGATGTCACCGCCAAAAAGATAAAAGATTAGATGAGAGAAATTCTCCTTGTTTATTAGACTCAAATAACTTCTATCAATTGTTTTTTCGCTGTATGTTCACATCTAGAGTAGAATGGTCAGCTTGTTTTTTCTCATGATTATTGCTGATTTGAAAAGAAAATTTACTTTTCTTGCGAGTGCTGAGTATGCAGACGAAATATAAATAAAAACCCTATTTGGGAACTGACATGTAAGTAGATTTCTCGAGTAAATGTTCCAAATTTAGCTTCCAACTCTAAAACATGTTGATTATAGTTCACAAATTTCTACTGCTGACAATTGTGATTATCTGGAAACACTTATTTTTTCTGTAAGTAGCATGTATTGATTGTAATCGATATTACAAATTGATAATATCTTACTTTTTATTTAGGTTAAACTTTGATGTTTTATTTCATTCATCATGCTTCTTAGAGAATCAGAATCTTTAAGATCTAAATGTCATGTCTAAAAAGTGATTGTTTAAATATATACTCTTTTATTTTTTGTTCTATATATTTGATTTACTTTAAAAGATATATAATAAGGGATGGTGTTGTGGGGATCTTTTTTCTGCGCTGGGATGGTTGCTTGTCTTCTGGGCTGGCTGGAAGACGCTGGCAGGCGGTTTGGGCTTGTGTCTCACACCCTCACACGCCTTTGGTCTGTTGTGGGCTGAGCTGTGCTGACTTGGAGTTGAAGAACAGGCACTTTGGTCTTCTGCAGTTCCGTTACTGATCTGGTTTTTTTTTTTTTTTTTTTTTGGTGGCAGATTTATTTCTGCTGGGTGTTGTTTATGAGCTAGTGTTTAGGCACCCAAAGGCTTCTTTTTGTGTGTTCCGGGCTCTGTTTTAAAAATCGGACCGGACCGGCTGGGACCCGGCAGCTTCTCCGGTCCGGTTCAGGACTTACTTCTTAGGGGGGTNTTTTTTTTTTTTTTTTTTTTGTGGCAGATTTATTTCTGCTGGGTGTTGTTTATGAGCTAGTGTTTAGGCACCCAAAGGCTTCTTTTTGTGTGTTCCAGGCTCTGTTTTAAAAACCGGACTGGACCGGTTGGGACCCGACAGCTTCTCCGGTCCGGTTCAGGTCTTAGGGGTTTTTTTTGTAAAATTTCAAAATTATAAGGGTTAATGTTATTTCATAGGGGTGTTTTAAAAATATGTCAAAAGTTTAGGGATTAATTGGTAATTTTTTGGGGCATTTTTGAAATATATAAAAATTTTAGGAACTAATTTGAACTTTTTAGGGGAATTTTTGTAATATATTAAAATTTAAGGAATTAATATGTAATTTTTTAAAAATAAAATTGTAGCTGACATCATCGGTCCAACCGATTGGATCGATTGACCCATGACCCGGGCAGCAAAACTGGTTGCCCTCTAGTCCAGGTTTTAAAACAATGGTTTCGGGTGCTAGCATTTGTAAAAGATTATACATCCTTGCCTCTACATCATTTGTTTTCTTCGATGTCTCATCCCCTGGTTCTTATCCTAGGGTTGGGGTGTTAGGAAGTTTTTCCTCTTTAGTTTATAGGTATAATTATTTATTCTTTATATAATTGTTATTTACTACAAACTAGACCTCAGAGATGGTGCCAGAAGAAATATGGAGTTTATGCATGTGGGAAACTATGATAGCCAATCTTTGTGAAACCGATCAACATGACAATCGGTCAAAATTATGATCAAGGCCCTCCTCTTATCCCACACACTTACACTCACCCACACATCTTTAAACATCATCTAAAAGGACTAGTGAAAATTAAACATATCAAGAGCATAAATGAAAACATATATATTAAACATATCAAGAACATAAATAAAGAACATATATATGATCTTCTGTTATTCTAAACATTATCAGATTATTATAACACCCTTGAGGTTGAGGACAGGTTTAGAAATATCAAACAAATGTGTGAGAATAAAATATGAAGAGAGAAATGTATGCAGGGAAGAAATGTGAAAGAAGTTTGATAAGAGAAAAATGTGAGAGCAAGAGAAGTATACAAGAGATTTTTTCACAAAAATCCTCCTCCACGGGAAGATAAGAGCTCTTATTTATAAAGAAGTTCGATACAATACATACAAGACACATTAAAGAGCCATTTATTACATGGCTTGATACAATTGACTTTTTTGGATTTTTTTTTTTTTTTTTTTTACAATATTTGACTTTTACAACTTATACGGAAGATATTACATTAGAGTTGGCAAACTACCATTTAGTCCACATCTATTTTACAGATAAACATAAAGGACATAAGTATTTACTTTAAGACACGCAGAGCTTTAATCATCTAACAGGTTTGTAACGTGCCCCGAGTCTTCATCTTGGAAATCAAGACAACCCATTGCTTGGATCCAATCAGTAGGAATATGTCGAGAAGATGAATCTAGATGAGTATCCAAAGAAGTGTCTAGAAACTGAGATGGCTCCCTTGTAAAGGTACTTGATGCATGCATGTACTGTTGTCGCTTGGATTTATGAAGGTAGTAATCATGAGACTGCTGAAGCTCTTCTTCCTACCCAGTATTTGGCTGTGAGTCTAGGTACCACCATTCTGGATAATTTGAAGTGGCATTTAATTGAGCAGTGATGGAACGTATGCATGTTTGTTTTGCTTGGAGTAATTTCTCAGTGTAGTTTGGAGGAAAGAGTTCCCACGGAGCATCATCGCAAAAAGATGGCCATATTTCATCTGGAATTATCTGACTTTTTTCAAAAAGGATTTTTTGAATCGATCTAGTCTCAACTGGATGGTCAAACATATTATGGACGAGATCATATAGATAAGATCGTTGAAATGTGACTTGATGTTATGAAAAATATAGACCATCGAATCTGATGGAGTGATGTCTATGAAAAAACATGATAGACCATACCATTTTGGTGGATATAAGACCTTTGTATCGGGCAAGCTGATGAGCAAACACAAATTTCTATTTTTCTAGGGTTTTGAACAATTTGAGAAAAGCCATCAAAGAGTGTAACTCAAAGGTTGAGGATAACTGGTATTGGGAAATTATTTTCAACATATGATGGACTGAGAATTGAATGGCAATGTGGTACCGATGTAACATATACCAAAAGAACCATAATAATTCTTCTGGAAATAAGATATCTGGCCCCGGAGGTAAACAAAAGATTTTTGAAAAGGGATAATCCGATGGACACCTAACATATCATACATGGATTGTCCACATTTTTCAATGCATTAAATTTGATAAGAAAACATGAGGGTGGTAGCATTTTCATCAATGGTACGAGTTCGAACAAGGTCATCGAATTCAGGAAGTACGTTTGGAATATGGTTTGGTATAGTAGATGATGAACAAGAACTTGATTGGGTTAATGGTTGGAACATGAAACAGGGAAGTGGTTTGGATCTAGGGTGCATGAAATTGACTTGTTTAATTTTAGGCTGGGATAGATAATTTGCAATGGTATTGGTGTGACCTTTGATGTGTTGAATGGTGAAAGAATACTTGCTAAACCATTCTGCCCATTGAAGTAGTTGTTAATGTGGAACATTTTTCTTGTTGAGTCGGAGCATTTGACTTTATATCTGTTTCGACAAAGAAATGATGTCCAACAAGATAATGATAATATTGTTGATGTGGTTTGAATTGTCCACTCTGATATCCACACAAATGTCATACTTTGTGATCATCTTGTTCAAAAAGCACTGTACCCCAATGAGTGTCACTAGCATCCGTCTAAGGAATTCGTTTCCCAGAAGAGGGAATCTTCAATGGCTGTGTATGGAAGAATTTGCGTTTAAGACTTTTGACTGCATTGGTTTTCTTTTCAGACCACGAAGGAGGATTTTTTTTAAGCATCTGGGAAAGTAGAGAAATGAGTTGAGAAATGTTGGGAATGAAACTGCGCATGTAATTGGCAATTCCCAAGAATTGTTGTAATTCTTTCTTGGTTGTGAGAACATATGGGAATTTTCGCAATTCATTAGCAATATGAGGCTGGAGGTCATACTTGCCATCAGCAATAACCATACCAAGAAAATCAATCTTTGTCTGTCCTAGCTGCATTTTTTTCTCAGTAAGCATAATACCATAAGAATGTATGATATCAACAAACTGGCGAAGAAGATGTACATAAGATTCCTCATCTTTTGAGAAGGGGAGAATATTATCGATATAAATGAGACATGTATGAAGAAGGGAAGCAAAAATCTTTGTCATGGCTTTCTAAAACAGGGAAGGAACGACCTTAAGACCAAAAGGCATGACCGTCCATTAGTAATGTTGGTTGGGAATGCAGAAAACAGTCTTATGACGATCATCAGGATGAATTCCATGTTGCCAAAATCCAACTTTGAGATCAAATTTGGAAAACATCTTTGCATTATGGAGATTTGCAAAGAGAACTTGTTTGGAAAGTAGAGAAAATTTATCATCACGGAGAAAAAAATTCAATGACTGATAATTGATAACAAGTCTGAGTTTTCCTCTGGCTTGTTCAACACATTTGTTGACGTAAAAAAGCTTCACATGCCCATTAAGAATTTGTGGGTTCAATCAATCCTTGAGATAAAAGCTGAGTATATTCTTGTTGGGCTAGGCTAAGATGTTATAGTGACATGCCAGAATGACTAGCTTTAGTGAGATTGATATCTTCGCTCTTGATGAATGGGAGATGGATAAAAAAATCAGAACTCTTCCATAATGGATGAGAACATTTAGTGAGAAAATCTGCGTGAGAATTTGCACAAAAGCGGGAAATAAGCTGGGCTTTGATCTGTTCAATAGGATTGCCTTCAATCTAGAATAAGTTAGGTTGAGTGGTCCAAGATTGGAAAAACATCTTGTACCGAGCACCATTAGGGAGGATTCTAAGTTTATTGAGTTTAGAATAAACATCAAAACCTAGAACCATAACTTTGATAGGTAAATCGGAACCAAGAACTTTGTGAAAAGTAAAACATCCTGGAAGAATTTGGATTTTAATGGGTTTACTGATCAGATAAGTAGTGAAAGTGTCACTATTAGCAATGTATAAAACTTCTTAATGAGGTTTCCACTGAAAAGATGGGAGGATTTTAGGGTTGATAACAGTACGAGTAGCACCAGTATCAAAAAATGTTATGACTGAAATGGGATTGGAATATTTAGTAAGGAAGATCTGAACTTTTCCTGTAGATACGTGACATGAGAAGGCTAAGGATGGAAGGGATTGTGGTGTTTGTTGGATATGGTAGAAATAGTGACAATCATTTGAATAAGAGAACTTAGTATCAATGATTGCAAACTGAAAAACAGTGTCTGAAGTGAGTTCTTCATCCATTGAAAACCAGCTTTCAACATCATCATCAGAAAAATCTATATTAGCGAGCTAAGAAAGCTATCGCATCATTTTGGTTGACTGTTTGGGCTTGTTTGGACAATTTTTGACAAAATGACCAGGACGGTTGCACAAATAACACCGATTAGATCGTTTGCCTCTACGTTTCTTTTTCCGAAGAAACTTGCAGTACTTGAAATGTCAAAATTTGCGCTTGGTAGGAGCATTAGGTGGAGAAAACTTAATGCGTCTAGAATGAAACTTCTTCTTGGTAGGACAAGAACATGAACGATCTTATTTGCACTTGATCTGCAAGTCTGGTCTCTAACAAACCTTTGTCAGCTGCTTAGAACGCTTAAGATAATCATCAAAAAATTGTTTTTGAGAACAGAGCTGTTCCAGAGCATGGAACCAAGTTGTTTACCTTGAGACTGCATAAGCTTGGTTGCTTCATGACTTAAGGATTCTAGAATAGACGCTAAAAAGGCTTGCTTCATTTTAGGATCATCCATAACCCTAAGTAGATGATATCTTTTTACAATCTCTTTGTAATGTTTGTCAAGATCTTTCTTTTTGAGAGAACAACATCACATCTTAAAATATTATTCTCTGACCTGGTCCTCATAAAGGTGAGGTAATCCACAAAATTCATCATAGAGGACAAATTTTGTCTGTACTCCTGAAGACTAATCCACCAATCACGGAGAATGCCACTAAATCTAGTTGTAAACTGTGTAAGTACAGTAGAGACTTAGGCATTAGGTTTAAACATCTCAGCTTGTAACCAGGCTTGAAATTCATACATCCGATTTCTCCATTTGTGTGTAAGAAAACCATCAACAGTAAAAGTGTGGAGCTTGGCTAAAGCTATATAAGAGTCACACTTAGTTGTAGTCTGACGGGATTGTTGATACATAGGCGAAGAGTCTAGAATGGAATCATCACCTTCAGGCATCTCATCATCAACTTCAGAGACAACAGGTGGTCTTGAAGATTCGAGTTGATGGGTCATCAATTGAGGATAAACATTAAGATGATGATTAGAAGTATCACTTTCAGAAACAAAGCTACTATCAAATGATTCATCAGTAGAAGGCATATCAGCTTCTAATTCTGTTTGGAAGGAAGATAGAGAATCCTGAGAAATACCAGAAGCTGCAAGACATTGCCTTTCTGCCATGCCTCTAAAAAAAGAGCTCATAAAATTGGAAGAGACAGGATTTTCTGAAGAGACAGGATCAACAGAGGTTTGGCGATCTTCCATCATCATTATTTGCATTAGAGCTTTATCCTTAGATAAAGGACGATGAGGCTTAGGAGATGGAGGATCTGAATGACTGGAATAGAAAGAGTCAAGTATGTCATCGGATGATTTCCACGTTTTAGCAGAATATTTTTCTCGCTTCTTTTGCTCCCGTTCCAGCTTAATCTTTTCATCACTTTTTTGCGGAGCTTGGCATATAACTGTTTAGTATTGCCAAAAGTCTGAACAGCACCAAAAGGTATGTGAGGTGAGACCAAAGGTTGACTAATCTTTGGGAAAGGTGAAAAAGAGGGTTGTGGCCATGTTGTTGAAGAATCAAAAGGATTTGGCACCAAAGACATTTCAGGAAAAGTCTATAGTTGTCTGAGTTTTTGCTTAAGATATTCATGCTAAAGCGATGCCATTTGGGTTTTTAGCTACTTCATTTCTGCTTCCTTCTAGAGAAATTGAGCTAAATAACCATGAGAGGTGCTAACAATGTGCATCAATTCCTGATGGAGCTGATCAATCCGGTTTTGAAGCTGATCAACCTGTTTTTGTATACTAGAAATCAGCATAGTATGGTTATGAGACTGAGAGTTCACCTAATGAGCAACCAAATCCAATTTTTGGTCCATTCTGGTAATGGTTTTATTTTGGGCTAAAGCATTTTCAGTCTGCCAATTAAGAACTGCTTCAGCTTGAGAGAATTTTGGCGTGAAGTCATTAGACTGTATGACTTTGGAAGGAACCAATTTTGGTTGTTGAGTCGCAATTTCCTAAAGAGAATGAAAGTTTGTGTCATAATTGAAATTTTGTCCTGTCTTTTGGGGTTCAAGAGATTGAATCATCATAATGGACTGGACATATGGAGTATGAACAAGGGGTGAATGGGTTGTTTTGTTTTCTTTTGCAATCCACCGGAAAGCCTACTGATAACATGGTAAAGGTTTTTTTTGAAGTAAGGTGATTTAGCAGGTTTAGATCGTTTTAAAGGTGATTTGGGTTTAGGTTTTGGAGGGATTTCCCATGAAGGTTTAATGGATGGTGATTCTTTCCAAGCTAGTGGAGAATATTTGACATAATAGTCAAATTTACCAAATGGTTGACCAAGGAGGCCAACTTCAAGATCATGGTCTTCAAATCTGGAGTGAAAATCTTTTTTACTACATCGAGTTGTTTGTTTTTTCCGTCTGGAATGGTTTCGTCTAGAAAGATAATGCTCGTCTATTTCCCAAATAGGATCATCACGACAGTCCGAGCATTGGCAGTCAAGATCAAATAGAGTGTGACCAGTAACTGGATCAAATTGATGATAGACCGGAGCACCAGATTGTTGAAATGAGTGAATGAAAAGTTCAAGTTCTCGTACTACTATGGCTAGTGAGACTAGAATGATCATGAATTGAGTTTTTCGAAATCTCAAAGGTGGAGCACTGGGAGTTGTTGGAGACTCAAATTTGATAGTTGTTATTCTGTCACTGTTATCATGCATGGTAGATTCTGTAGAAACCACTGGAGTTTCTTTTTTATTAAGAGACTCTTAACTCGTCACCCAAGAGTCTAGTAACAATTTAATCAAATCATCTCTAGAAATCTGCCTGGGAATATTGATACAGTGAAAAGTATTCTGAGAGTCAACAGTAAAGAGCAACGCATCAATATTAGTAGGAATAGCGAGATCAAGAGCATAGTCTCGGATCTGCCAAACTATCTGGTAATGCAAAGTAGCTGCAATATTTCCTAGATTTAAATCTGCACCAATTATCTGTAATTGAACTTTAAGAGCTTTTGAATAATAAACATCAGAAAGAGACATATTGAAATTAGGAAACAATGTCATAATGACTATTCCAGCATTCAAAGTTGTTTGTGTCATTCCTATACAAGCATATTGATATTGGACAAATCTGGTATCTAACAGAGCGATGCGGACAGAGACTAGAAGTCATTTTCTGCCATGGTAAGATAGAGCTAGCCTGATAGCACCAAAGTGTAACTGAAAGGATCCTTCACGGATCCATTAGGTAATGGATTCTTGAGGGATTTCAAAAGTAACATATTGTTCTTGAGTTATGCCTAAAATTTGATACTTATCAAAAGTACTAGTCTAGACATACTCTTTGACTAGCTTTCTGGAAGGTCTAACAAGAGTTTTAAAGGTTTTGGACAAAGAAGAAGAAGACCTGAAAAATGTTGTATAAGGATTTACAATGGGAAGGATAATATCTTGGATTTTTTTATTTTCTGAGATATAAGATATTTCATACAAACTATCCACTTTAGAAGAAAATCTAGATAAACTAATATTTATTGGAGCAGTAAACGTAGATAAAGTTAAAGAGAATTTCATATGCACAAGTTCAACCTCTTAGATGTGTAATACAACCTCAAATGGTAAGAATAGCTCAAGACCCATAATAAATTAAAAACATAAAACATAACCAGGACTTAAAGGAGCCAATATCCGAGGGGAGGTAGTCCTCCGCACACACAGAAATTGTAATCAATAAGTAACTTAAAGAAGCCAATAACCGATGGGAGATAGTCCTCTGCACACACAAAAATTGGAATCAATAAGTGTGCTGGCTCTAATACCATTAGGGTTACTAGACCTCAGAGATGGTGCCAGAAGAAATATAGAGTTTATGCATGTAAGAAACTATGATAGGTTACTAGACCTCAGAGATGATGCCAGAAGAAATATGGAGTTTATGCATGTGAAAAACAATGATAACTGACCTTTGTGAAACCGATCAACATGACAATCGGTCAAAATTATGATTAAGATCATCCTCTTATCCCACACACTTACACCCACCCACACATCTTCTAACATTATCTAAAAGGGTTAATGAAAATTAAATATATCAAAAGCATAAATAAAAACATATATATTAAACATATCAAGAACATAAATAAAAAACATATATGTGATCTTGCTACTCTTAACATTATCAGATTATTACAATACCCTTGAAATTGAGAGAATGTTTAAAAATATGAAAAAACCATGAAAGAAATGTGTGAGAATAAAATATGAAGAGAGAAATGTATGCAGGGAAGAAATGTGAGAGAAGTTTGATAAGAGAACAATGTGAGAGCAAAAGAAGTACACAATAGATTTTTTCACCAAAAACTGATTTTTTTATTATTAAAATAGCTGCTCGTCTTCAAGTGTAGAGGACTCGATGCGTAGGAAAAACTCAAAAACCCAGTTGAATGATGATCCGAACGGGACCCGTGAAATGAACCCAATTGGATTTGTGTAATCGGCAGATCAAAAGTTTGAAATAAAATCCAAAGGCTCTTAGTCAAGACTTGAGAGACTGATATATCATTACAAAGCTTAATTAATTACTATAATAAAATTGGAAAAAATTGAAAGATATTTGTTTCCGCAAGATCACTATTGAGAACGCAAACCAGGTATATTCCTAAGACCCATCTTGGCAAGGACACGGTTGGGAATAGCTGGAGGATTATCAAGTCCCATGCATCGACTGTATTCATTTGCAAGCTCCACAAGCCTACATTTGTCCCTCCCCACTTTCTTTATGGAATTATAATAACCAAGCCATGCCTGGTACGCTGATTCTTTGTGCTTCATCTCCACATGGGAAAGTGCACGGTCTACCTGTTTGACAAACAATATTTTCACATATTTAATCTTTGTATTCACTTGGAGTAATACTAGCCTTACAAAAAGCCATACAAAGAGTCGAATCTAACCCTTGAAAGAAGGGAAAAAGAGAGAGATTCAAGGGCTGGATTTGACTCTTTGTATGACTCTTTGTAAGGTTAGTATTACTCATTCACTTGTCAATTTATAAGACTACTATAGCTTCACAGAAAAAAATCACTAAGTAGTATTACAATACAATAAACAAGCTGCAAAAAAGTTGATAAAATATTCAAACTCGCCTTTTTCTGTGTGTCTGGATCAAATGAAGGCACAGAAGCTTTTGTTATTGGCAAATCCTTGACAGTCGATAAAAAGAATTCCTCCCACGGAGCAAGTAACAATACGCCTTGCCCTTCTTTACCTTTACGTCCAGTTCGGCCAAGCCTATGTATATACTGTTCTCTATCAGCTGGCAAGCCCACCTACAATTGCAAAGAATTATTTGGCAATATAATATCCACAATGGCAAACAAAAATTGGTGTACTTTGCATTGACATCCAGAAGGCATGGAAATCAAAAAGAAACTCTGAAAAAGTTTCCATTCCAAAATGTTTGAACTTCTGTAAGAAATGAATTGAACTAATGCTTTTAGATTGTGTCCTATTACCTGAATGACAAGTGTAACATCAGGGTAATCAACCCCACGAGCAGATACATCAGAAGTCACAAGAATGAGACCTTTTGATTTCCGAAATTCATCAGAAACCCTGGTTCTGTAACTCTGTGGCTTTCTAGAGTGTATCTCTCTAACATTCAGCTTCAGCTCACCCAGAAGGTTGGCAACCAATCTAGTTACCATGGCAGTGGTGCAAAATACAAGAACCTGCACAAATCAGTGGACATTTTGCCCAAAAGAGGACAAATTAAAGATGCCGATTTCTGTGACATTAAAAAAAATCATAATAAATACTGGCTAAAGAAAGTTTAGACGCCCAAATCTCCTTTATAACTCCCATAATGCTAAACCATGGGTCAGTGACCATGCATGTGCATAAATATTAAATCATACTCCAACAAGAACTGGAAAGTGGAAATTTAACTTCTACAGAAAATCCAACAAAGAAAGTTTGAATGACAGACTTACGGACCGCGTCTGTACCTTATAGTCAACGTTATCTGCAACATGCTCTTTCAGAAGAACATACAGGAGGGGGAAGTGCTTGTCTAGTGGAGCAACTAAATGCATCTGTTTGACCTGAAATGATCCAACATTTTAAGAATTAGAGTACCAAGAAAAAAATTTAGTTACTGGGAAGGGTCATCAGAAGGCCAACCTGTGAGTGTGTTTCCTCACTTCCTTCTTGAACAGTATTGATGAATTCATGATCTCTTTTCAAAGCAACATGACAAATCTGACGAACCTTCACAACATATAGCACCTTTAGTATTTTCTTTCAATCTAAAATAGCACGCTAAAACAAACCCAAGGTCAGAACTAAACCTCTTCAGGAACTGTGGCAGAAAACAAGAGTGTTTGTCGTTCTTTTGGAACAGCAGCAATTATATTCTCAATGTCTTTTCGAAATCCCATGTCCAATAACTGATCGGCTTCATCAAGTACGAGAACTTTCACGCCCATCAACCTTGTTGCAAATCCTGCAGTATTCTCAATATGGTCTCTGAGCCTTCCAGGAGTCGCGACAAGAATCTGAGATTTTGAATGTGTGAAAGTTTAACAATATCCCTACTATTTCATGATGGATTTGACTACAAGGTGTCACTAACCAGATATTATAGTCAATAACCATGCAATATTATATGCAGTACATGCTCTGGGGATCCTGTTTTGATTGGTTGATGGCTAAGAATCTCTTAATTTAACACAATCATTCTACCAAGACAGTCTAATTTGCTCACTTTGTGCCCGATGCATGTCAACAATTGAAAAAAGTGTCAAACAATTAGAGGTTGTTAGACTGATTCATATTTGGCCTATCAAATCTCCTATAAGGCTCCGACACATGACAGGCATCAAATTAAATATGAAACATGCCCTATGATGCAATAAGAAGCTCACCTGGCAAGGGGTTGATTGCATCCGTTTTTGCTCCATAGCAAGTCTTGTACCACCTATCACAACTTGAACTCCAATAGATGGATGATACTTAAGTAGTGTGTTAGCTTCTGCAGCAGCTTGAGTTGCAAGCTCTCGAGTAGGGCATACTACGAGCACAAGAATTGGGGGCCGCTTTTGATCACGACCAACAGGAGGAGATTTGGTGACAACTTCAATAGAAGGGAGCTGAAAACAAAGAACTTCTCAAGTAAACAAACTGAATAACTCATGTCCAAACTCCTATCCTAGGTGCAGCAAACAAAGAGAACCTTTGCTTCCTACAGATTCTAAGATGACATCAAATTGGAATTCATAAACTGGAAATATTCTTAGAGTAATACTAGCCTTACAAAGAGGCATATAAAGAGTCATCCAAAGAGTCAAATCCAACCCTTGAAAAAATGGAAAAAGAGAGAGAGAAAGAGGCAATCATGAATTTCAAGGGTTGGATTTGACTCTTTGTATGCCTCTTTGTAAGGCTAGTATTACTCATATTCTTATTTCTGTTTCGAATTCTGAATCTCTATCAAAATCACAGTATAAATTTAATGCCAAAAATGAACATACAGAAGTAACCAAACTATAATAACATCCCTACACAACTAATTTTCTTATTTTCTAAAAGTTATGCATGGTTTTTGGTAATTTTTCAAAGTGGAAGTGTGCTATTAGTTTTTAAAACAATATGTAAATCTTAAGAAAGGAGACCCAAACTTTTGATGATTTAAATGCAAACCAAGATAATTAGAAAACCTCTAAAAACCATAAAAGGGCACTAATTATTGTTAGGATTCAGCAAAACATCTTGCCTTGGTGTATAGACTAACATAAGATAATCCTTTTTTTTTTTTAATAGTCTTACCAAAAATGCTACCGTTTTTCCGGTGCCTGTTTTAGCCTTAGCCAGAACATCCTTACCTGAGAAACAATATCAATCAGAATAAGCAAAGTGAATAGAACAGGCATCAAATAAAATCAAAAGAACCATATATAAGAAAATGAAAGCTACTTTAGTGAACTCTAATCATTTTAACGACCACAGTAGCTCAAAACAGTCAAAGTTCAAAACAAGAGAATATCAAACTGACATAATACCAAACTCACTATCAATCTCATTATCTTTCTTAATCAGGAGTTTCCACCAGTTATCAAATCAATGAAAACTTTCCTAGTAACGATCTGCAGTTTCATATTATTCCTTCTGGCAGAGGAGATAAGAAAGGGCGTCCACGATTCAGGTTTTTCCATTCTTTTGATTTGAAATATTAGGTTACAAATCTCTCTCTCATTAACAAGTTTCTGAATGTAAATTCTGTATAATAGTATAGTCTTAAACAATAGTTGACAAAACATAGCAAAAATTAACTTGAAAGGAATCGTAATCTACAAGGATTGAATTTAAAGAGTGGACAAGCAATCCACACAAAGAATCCTAAAAAAAAGTAGAAATATATATATAAAATAAATAAATAAATAAAAAATCTTATAATACATTAGAAAGATTTTAACCTTTGAGTATTACAGGAAGAGATGCCTCCTGTACTACAGTCATCTTCTCATATCCAGCATCCTTGATTCCCTTCAGTGACAAGGGGGAGAGTGAACATTGATCGAATCTGCAGGATCCAAAATGTCAGGTGTTTAAAATGAAAAGAGTAGTGAAGTAAGTATAGAGCTAAATAACATTGGCCACTAAGAATTAGTTAACATTAGTTTTCCAGGTTCAACTGATGTAACCAAATATGACGGTCACAATCTCCACTGGTCATCTTTTAGTGGAAGCAAAGTGCAAATAATAGGTGAAAGTTAAACAAAACCCTACGACATACCTGCTCTCACTCAAATACGAATCATATTTCCCCGGTGAACTTTTCGTCTCACCACCCTCATCATCTAATCCAATAGAAGTCCTGGCATTCTTCCTGAAAGTACTATCATCATCATCATCATCAACATCACTAACATCATCGACATCACTAGCTTTCTCATTAAGCAAATCCCCTATACCACTCATAATTCTCCCTCTCTCCTCATTCACATCATCACCATTATCATCATCGGAAAAAGGCCTTTCTCTTTTGAAAATTTTCCCTTCTTTCTTGAAGCTCCCCCTGTCCTTCCTCTCACCTCTCTTCTCTGTAAAAGAATTAACACTTCCTCTCTCAAACCCACTATTCTTTTTCCGCGAATAAGGCTCCCCATTACCATTCTCAAAATTACTATTAAACCTCGAATTATTATTCCTTGAAAATGAGTTAGCTGAGTTCCGATTCACTCTCCTATTAGACTCGTACAACCCGTCCGGGTTACTCTCTCTTCTCCTCTTCATCAAAAAAGAGTCTCTATCTCCACCACGAGGCTTCCTGAAATCTGACTCCTCCTTGTCTCTGTTAATGTGTTTACCATGGGATGAGTCCGGCCCTAACTCACTAACCCAGTCACTAAGTTCAGCCTCGTCCTCAATTAAACTCTTGGAAGCGCGAATTTCTCCTCGACCTCCCTCACGATCACGAGAGAACTCGGACCTAGAGATAGACCCGGTCCTGGGTCGGAACGGGCGAGTCGATAATTTCCGCACACCGTGCTGAAAGTGTTGGTCGTTACCGTGGGTGGCGAACCCTTGGTATTTGAGTTTAAAAGGGAAGGCCTGACGCAAACTGGTTATGGCTCCAGAAGTGTGAATGGAGGGTTTAAGATTCATTAAAGGAAAACGGGTGATTGGGAGGGAAGGATTGAGGAACCGGAGATGCGGTAATAGTTTAATGGGCATAGCACGACCTGAAATGATGCCGGTTCGAAATGCCAATGCCTTGTGTTTGGAGGATAGAGCAAAAGGCAGGATAAGGGTTTTTAGGGTTTAAGATTTGACTTTGAGAGGTGAGAGTGTGACATAGGGTTTAGGCCCTTTAGGGTTTGCCGGGCAATCAAAACGACATCATTTTAGTTGTTTGATTCTTTATCCGCACTATTTTATGGTATTTTAAATTTTATTTGAATATTCAATTATTACGGGATCAGAATTTATTATACAAATTTATTTGTATAGATATTAAAAAAAATCTTGGTGTCGATCACAATAAGGAAAGTGATCATAAGGTTCGAACACACAAACTCAATAAAGAGAATAAACCTCGTTAACCGTCAGACAAACTTGTTAGATTTTGCACCAATCTTCCTCAAATACAATATATGGAATGAATTTTCAAATTGAAAAGAATATAACCATTAATTTTACGGATAACAATTTCAAGAAAAGAAAAAACATTTAATCCTCCTCTCCTTGATCCTTCTGATTTTGTTATTACTTTATTTACCTTATATAATTACGTAAGGGGTCTAACTCCTAATAACATCTTTTCTAGGTCATCGATTAAATACCTGACGACTCTATCATATCTCATTTGTGCTAGTTTGCCAATAAAAATAAGCAAATTAGCTTTGAGTGGGTAATACTTAAAGACCCCTTAAAATATATGCATCTATACTTTCATATCTTTAATAAATCTATGCAATCTATTGAGGGTTTTTTCCACTTTGTAAGTCGCATCAAGAATGACATGACTTCGCCTGGATCACGTAGAGAGTAAGAAGCTTCTGTTTCTCTAGGAATGGAAGAAACAATAATGGCATAACCACGTCCGATGCGTTGAATAACCTGCAATTGTTCAGCTTCGAAAATTAGAACTTAGCCCTACATCAATATACATATGTGATAAGTTTGATTCATCATTTGTACCTTGAAAGCATCTTCATCAGTTTTATCATCTCCTATGTACATGGGAAGAAAATCGCTGCAACTGTTGAAACCAAAAGTGTCGAGCAAATACTCCAAAGCTCGACCTTTATCCCAATTGATACAAGGCCGTATCTCCAGTACCTGATTAAGTAATTAATCCACAAAATGATAAAGAAAGGAATCCTTTACACTCTTGTTATTCATTTATAACTATAAATCCTGCATATTAAAACAGCTTAGAATACCTTTTTACCACCGGATACGCGAAAATTTGGGTAAGCTTCCACGGTAGAGTTTACCATTTCTTTCAGGGAGTCCAAATCCTAAAGTTCAAAAAGCAAATTTATCATCTTAAGATTTGAGAATTGGTTTATATAGTTATGATGTCGTTAACTGTGCGGGTTGTCTAATTACCTCTTCGTGTACACGACGAAAGTGCACAGAAATGCAGAACTTGTTGTCTTCTACCATTGCACCTTTTACAGTCTTGAGTCTTTCTTCCAGCACCTGAATTATCTACAACAAGAGATTAAGCATATCGAGAGAAAGAAGAAAGATACAACTAGTTTGTAA
Organism: Pistacia vera; assembly: GCF_008641045.1. Classification (NCBI taxonomy): domain Eukaryota; kingdom Viridiplantae; phylum Streptophyta; class Magnoliopsida; order Sapindales; family Anacardiaceae; genus Pistacia; species Pistacia vera. The sequence goes on along the minus strand of NW_022195323.1, from coordinate 225,584 downwards.
TTTTAATCATCAGATATCACCATGTGAAATGAAGAAAAATAATCCAGTATATATATCAAGTATACCTTTTGGATTGTTGGCAAAAATTCTTGTGCGGGTTGAAAGTGAACAATTTCATTACCCTATAGAGTAAAACTACTGGTCAAATGATGATGTGATTGAGATTCAGAAAAGCAAATCTGTGTAGGCAACAAATTAACGAACCTGTTCACCAACACTTCTAGATTCATGTGGGTGCTTTTCATTGTTCAAAGAGCCGAACGGAGTTGATATATCCATCCCATGGCTTCCAGCATAAGCCACATTCTTCAGTTGCACAAATCCATTCACCTACAGCATCGAAAATACATATATACGCATGAATTAAGGTAATGAATTTAAATTTTGCCATTAGCATTAATTGATGTAGTTTGTGTGGTGTCTGAGGGAAACCATTAATTGATGTGGTTTGTGTGGTGTCTGAGGGAAACCATTAACTGAATCTACCTTTTCAAGACACCTTCCACTAACAATTGCGGTAGGGAAAAAATTGGCAACTTCATTTACAGCAGAACGCATCTGCAGTAATTTAACATCATATTTGATGATTAGTTTGCTTAATTTGATGATGGAAGAATCAAGTACTGTTGTCATATATGCATGTTAAATATACAAAATCAACATGATAGAAGAAAATTACCTTATCCGACATGAAAGCTTTATCTGGATCTTGTACAATGGGTGACAATGTTCCATCATAATCCAAAAACACAACTATCTTTTTTCCATGGGCTGCTTCAATCATCTGCTCAAATAAGTCCAGTGCAGAGGGATGCTTGACCTGTAATCCACCAGAAACATATTATAATAACTGCATAGAGCAAACCAAAAAGATAACTAATGATACATCCAATCTAACATAGTAAACGATTAATATTATATACGTGAGCTTACCAACCACTCACTGTAAGAATCCAACATAGCTTCTTCGTTCTCATGGAGTCTTGCTGACAGCAAGATCGATTCCAAATTTGAAGGTTGTGACGGTGACAGTGCTCCCATTTCCTGATAATCCTGTCTCAGTTTTTTCTAATTGTATTAATTACCGGGAGTACTTTATTACATGTCCGATCATGCATGCATGGTTTGAGCAGCTTTGTCATAGGAATTTCTTGCTAAGTAATGAATAAGTAAAGCATTAAGCATACATGGAAATGTTTCATTAAAGAGAGTTGGAAATATGATTATTGTCAACTTAATTCAAATTAAGATTTAAAAAAAAACATTTAGGGATATTTTTCATATTTAAACTAATGCATTAATTTACTCACACTATGTTAAAGCGTGAAGATTATTACTAAAACTAGTTAGAACCTTCTATTCTAAAGTTTTAAAATCTGTATTAAAGGAAATTTAACTAATGCATACATAATAAGGATATGCAATTAAGGATTAGGATTACCTTAATTAATGCATTGTTCTTTTATAATAGTATTAATAATAGTAAGAACTTTAAGATAATCTTTTAACGAATAAAATATGCCGCCAGGCAAAACCAATAAAGCAGACTATAATATAATGTCTATACTATACTATTCTCCTTTTTAATTTGTTTCGGCCGACACCACTTGATACTCATGGAGGTGTTAGTCAAAATAATATAAACCAGAATAGCTAAGTGCACGAGAAAACATCATGCTTTCATGTATTTACTATTCTATAAACTGGCTATGTTCATTATTTTTTTTCTATTCTATATACTGGTTGACTAAGAAATACCCCTTAAATAATAACTTTTTCGATTAATAATTTAAAAACATTCCGCATAATTACAAAATACGACTTCGCGCAGGAATGGCAAATACATGTAAAGTGCTTTTCTCTCCTCGGCGGTCAAAATACCTAGCCGCAAACCACAAAAAGCAAAGCGCAAATAACTGATAATAAATGGCTTCAGAACACGATTTTTTTTTCTTTGATTGAATTAGAACTACTTTATAAGCATATCGTAACTCAGACTGCATCTTTTAGAATGTATGATTCTGTACAAAATCAAATCCTTATACAACAATATAAGAACAATAATTTTTCAAGCGAGAGAGGGGATGAGAGAATAAGAATTTGATTATGCGTGTGTTATGAGTAAAAACAAACGAAGAAACTGGAAATAAAGCGTACCTTGAATCCGTTGTTGAATTTTATGTGAGGAAGCGTTGTTTAAATAAGTGAAAGCTAGAAAGTGCCGGAGTATACCAACGATGGCTGTTATTTATAGACGTAGATCAAGGATTTAACTGACTTCGTATGCTCACGGGACTCCCGTTCTAATTTTTTATTTATTTTTAGACTTGTTTTAATTTTTTTTTTTTTTTTAAATATAATACCCACTTCTAAATTAGAAAAATATTATCCTGCTACTGCTAGCATTAAATATTGGGGTAAAAAGTAAAGGTAATGCATATACTGTATAGATATGCTCTCCTCCGGTGACCTTTAATTACCATATAAATAGTAAAAATACATATATGTTGACGGTGATAAGTCTTGCGTCTCCTGTTTACATAAGCATGATTATTTTCTTCATTTTATAATATAATTCGGAATTAATGAGGATTGACAAGGAAAAGGATTCTACATTAATTATAAAATCAATCTGTATAATTAAAAGATAACCATAAATAGTGCCATACAAATAATATTTACCCAAGCATGAGATACATTATTATATTTCGTGATTTTTTTCTCTTATTAGCTTTTATTTTAACACGTTTTTTTCGCGTATCCAAAAACNATTAGGATTACCTTAATTAATGCATTGTTCTTTTATAATAGTATTAATAATAGTAAGAACTTTAAGATAATCTTTTAACGAATAAAATATGCCGCCAGGCAAAACCAATAAAGCAGACTATAATATAATGTCTATACTATACTATTCTCATTTTTAATTTGTTTCGGCCGACACTACTTGATACTCATGGAGGTGTTAGTCAAAATAATATAAACCAGAATAGCTAAGTGCACGAGAAAACATCATGCTTTCATGTATTAAGTATTCTATAAACTGGCTATGTTCATTTTTATTTTTCTATTCTATTTACTGGTTGACTAAGAAATACCCCTTAAATAATAACTTTTTCAATTAATAATTGAAAAACATTCCGCATAATAACAAAATACGAGTTCGCGCAGGAATGGCAAATACATGTAAAGTGCTTTTCTCTCCTCGGCGGTCAAAATACCTAGCCGCAAACCACAAAAAGCAAAGCGCAAATAACTGATAATAAATGGCTTCAGAACACGATTTTTTTTTCTTTGATTGAATTAGAACTACTTTATAAGCATATCGTAACTCAGACTGCATCTTTTAGAATGTATGATTCTGTACAAAATCAAATCCTTATACAACAATATAAGAACAATAATTTTTCAAGCGAGAGAGGGGAGGAAAGAATAAGAATTTGATTATGCGTGTGTTATGAGTAAAAACAAACGAAGAAACTGGAAATAAAGCGTACCTTGAATCCGTTGTTGAAGTTTATGCGAGGAAGCGTTGTTTAAATAAGTGAAAGCTAGAAAGTGCCGGAGTATAACAACGAGGGCTGTTATTTATAGACGTAGATCAAGGATTTAACTGACTTCGTATGCTCACGGGACTCCCGTTCTAATTTTTTATTTATTTTTAGACTTGTTTTAATTTTTTTTTTTTTTTTAAATATAATACCCACTTCTAAATTAGAAAAATATTATCCTGCTACTGCTAGCATTAAATATTGGGGTAAAAAGTAAAGGTAATGCATATACTGTATAGATATGCTCTCCTCCGGTGACCTTTAATTACCATATAAATAGTAAAAATACATATATGTTGACGGTGATAAGTCTTGCGTCTCCTGTTTACATAAGCATGATTATTTTCTTCATTTTATAATATAATTCGGAATTAATGAGGATTGACAAGGAAAAGGATTCTACATTAATTATAAAATCAATCTGTATAATTAAAAGATAGCCATAAATAGTGCCATACAAATAATATTTACCCAAGCATGATACACATTATTATATTTCGTGATTTTTTTCTCTTATTAGCTTTTATTTTAACACGTTTTTTTCGCGTATCCAAAAAGAGTTAGGCAATTTTTGTCTTAATATGAATTATGAGCTACCTAAAGAAGCAATTTTTTTTTTCAATAATAATAATATAGTTGTGAGTTGCATAAAGACATTGAGAAATCCCATGTGTATTAATCATATATCTTAAGATGTGAGTTTGGTTCACGATGACAATGGCTTGAAAAAGAGAGAGCAATGCTCATCGTGATATGTACCTAATTAACCTGTAAATGTGTTAGAAAACATAATATTAGGACAATTCGTGGAAGCATTTTTACTTTAGGTTATGTTCAATCATTCAACAGCATGTTACATTATTTACTCAAAATATGATCCTTTGCTTTAGTTTTTTACATTATCATGAGTTATTGTTTAAAATTTAAATTGATATAGATTAACTAGTTAACTGAAAATGAGCCGCCAATTAACCTCAACTTCCTTAACTGCCGTGGACGACGTTGACCAGAACTTGTTTGATATAACGTTGGTCTTTCATTACTCTAAAGAGGTCCCACGGCGGCACGGCCCACCTTTGTTTTGTGCGTCTTCTACACTCACTAAAACTTAAAAGCCACAAATACCATCTCCCACTTAAGAAAAAAATACAAATAAATAATAATAAAACCAGATTACCAGAATCAGTCAGTTCAATAAAGCCATATTGCCGTTCATCTTATATTATAATAATATTGGTAAACCTTTTGCAAAGTGAAAAAAGTCTCGATAATACAATTAAAGTATGAAACCTCACTAATTAATACATTTGATTTGCTTGCAGTCTAATGGCCAACATGAAATTATTGTAAAATAAACAAAAGTTCGCTTTCATGAATAAAATTAGCCTGGCGACTTATAGAGTGGACTCATTTATCAGGATTAAAATAGAACTATAGTTTCTAAAAAAGCGATATAAATATATAAAATCAACCCACTTTTTATACTTTATAATAAGCTATCATCTATAAACTATTATTTAATAAATTGTCATATGAACTTAGTTAATTAGTCACAAGCCAAGCCACTCTGCTATTTTCTGAGTAATATTAATAACTATACAACAATGGAGCTTCTCGTAAGCCAAGCCAAGCCAAGTGAAGGCAATGCATGCAACACGTATAAACCCAAGTTTAATAACCGACCATCGCTATTGGAGGAATATAAGTGGCCAATAGGAGCATTTCCATAGGAATAAATCAAATCATTTACTGCTAGTGTGTTACTCCTAATTATTTTCTTTATAGAAAGATTATATTAAAATACGAGGGCACACAGAATTTTTATTGTATAAACTTGACACATAGCATGTTTCTTGGCACAAAAAAAGTGGACAGTCCCCACGGGCCACGGCCTTTATGATATGTTTCTTTGTTTTTTCTTTTATTCTTATTTCATAATAATTTCAACATTGAGATTTGAGAATATATAATATATATTTAAGAATAAATTAATAAATTAATAATTTGATAGTTTTAAGTGTACTTATGAAAAAGTGTTCTCTGTTATGCTCTCTATTCATACTGATACGTGCTGGTTTGTGGTGGCAAACTGGCACTCCACCACCACGTGTTAGTAATTGAATCGTTGGAGATGGAGAGGACTGTTTTTCTTATATATTTTTTTTAATTAATTTCAGAATTTTTTTTTGTTCTTCTCCGTTGTCACAATTACACTGAACGAAAGCGCTGGGTCAACCACTCCGTAATTATTGTCTTGAAACTTGAAAGTGTCTAGCCCAACCCAATTCCAAGTTTCCAACCAGCCCCTTTCCTTTTATGTGAAGATAAAGTCGGAAATTACTTCAACATTTAACACATAAACGTCATATAAGTAAATGATTTAGATTTCCTCGGTGTAGAAATTAATCAAATTATAATATCTTTAATTATATGGAAAAGTTGAATAACTAATAAAACTTATTTATCAAAATTCGATTAAACCTCCGGAATCAAAATCTTCAATGAAGTGGACACATATATTGAAGGGGTAGATATTTATTTTAACTAGACCTTTCGGCGTATGGAAGTCGCACAAACTAATTCTGTCACATCTATCCAACTAATTAATCCAAACATGAAAAGGGATGTAGTGAAGGAGAGTAGATCCATGAGTGCCCGGTGCTGTCCCTTGGTTGGACACATACAAGGTACTTAGTGGCTCAGAAAGACTGGACTTTAGAAGTGTGTGTGGACAACAGGTATGTGATGAAGAAACTTGGTCGTGAAGGTGACACAAAGTGGTCCTTCCAATAATTCCATAATAAGTTGAACCAAGAATTGGCCCCTCGAATGGTTGCACACCAATTCATCAATAAGGACTTTAATTTGTAAGTATTTAGAAAACAAGACTCTTACGTGAAATGGACTTAGTATATGATCATCTGTTTTCTTTTTTAAATACAATTTCAAAACCACATCATGGTGATGAAGGAACAAACAAGATGAAAAGAACATAAATCCTCGATCATACAGGAAGATATTTTATTAATTGGATGAGTATGTGAATGATGTCTTCAATAATTTACTTGCAAACAGATGGTTAGTTTATATTCTTCGTTTCTCTTCATTCTCCCGATAAATCATTTTCTCATGTTGCTAGTGAGAAATATGCGGTAAAATCACTGCACGTGGGCTGCTTTACACAACAATATATTGGTACCCGACTTTTCTAATTGAGAACTTGAGAACAATGCTGATGGTACATATTTTATGACTCTGTTTTCTCTAAAGATCACGTAGCAATTTCAAAAATCAGAAAAAGAATAATTGACCCTTTTCTCTGTTGGCGAACAAGAGGATGAGTAGTAAGCATCAGCGCGTTATGGCTAGGACAGGTGGTGAAGCCCACATGTCACCATTATACACCAAAATCTACCATCATCATTATCATCCTTTCAATATGGTTTTGAAAAAGTTTATCTTATATGTTGTTCATATTTTCTGACGATTGATTTTTTAACCGAAAGGATATAATTGCGTTGGAGTTTGTTTGTTACCAAATTTTTTTATGAGGTTCCAAATCGGTAGGTAAACCGCGGACTGGTAAGTTGGTTAGGGATCGCTATAACGTTTGTCGGCTTTTTACAACTTCGATTAGTTGATTTACTTAATCCTTATCAACACAACGCTCCATTATCCCTTTTTTTTTTTTTTTTTAATAACCGAAGATGTTAAAATTAATTTACGCGCATCTTAACTAATCCTCGAAACCTTGAAACTATCGATCTATCTCCATTATAGTGGCGTTAAGGTTAAGATTTTAGATTTAATTGCTGGTGGTAATTATGAGATGAGAAGTGAGAACTAATCTCAATCTTGACTCTGTGGATGTATGAGATACAAACACAACCCACAGAGTTAGAATGGTTAAAAGGTAGGTTGCAGTATCCATCACACAAGACAATTACAAAATTTGTGGTGATAAGTTTAGTGTCATTGTCTTGCTCACCGTCACCATTGACCTTTTTTAATCATTTCATGCTTATAAATAAAAATTAGAAGTATGGAAGAAAAACAACTATAAATTAGAAAATCAATAATGTCGAATCCATAACTTTCTCTCGTAACCCTGGATGTGATAGTTTGTCATTGATTAGGTCGCGAATAAGTAGACGAGACCCATACAAACAAGCATAACTCGTTTTACAAATTGACCAATGACGAATTATCATGTCAAAGATTGTGAGATTGTCTTATAAACCTATTTTGTGAATTGACTAATGAAGAATTATTATGTCAAAGATTATGAGATTGTCTTGTAAACTTATATATACTCTCTCTGTTTTTTAATAAATGAAGTTTTGAGGGTTTAAATTTTTTTCAAATTAAATGTTGTTGTCTTGTCTATGACATCTCATCTCCCCTCATCCTTTCTCTCTCTCTTTCAAACATCATTTAACATGACTTTCTCATCATTGTATTTTCCACCACAATTTAGGGAGGAGTGAATAAGAGAAAAAAATAGTTTATTAAAAAGTGTAAAATTGCTTAAAACGATTTTCCTTTCGGAACAGAGAGAGTATATTTTAAGGAAAAAAAAATTTGTCAAATGTGTCAATGTAACATGATTGATTGGGAAGAGAATGCCTCTACAGTCAAGAACATGGCGCCAAATTGTCAATACAACCACCTTAGCGGGAATTTTGAAAATTCTTATATTACTTTTCCCAATATTGACCCCAAATCCCAAGGCAACAAAAGGCCACACGAACGCCACGCTCCGCCGCTACTTTTATGCCACGTGAATGTGGAACAGACGAATCTGAATGGTAACCGTTCTGACAATATTGCCAAGATAAATCCATATGTGATTAATCTCATTGATTGGTGTGTGTAAGGAAACAGAAGCCGTCACATGTATCCTTTTTTCCATTGGTCACTTTCTAATACTTTTCTCCTGACAGTAATTATTTGTTCTCTTAATTAATTTTACCTTTTTATGTTAATAACCATTTAAATAATGATTAACTGCGTCCTTAAATCTTATCACGTGCATTGCATGCTTGGCTCGTGATGGTTCACGAGACGAGCCAGCTACAAGTTCCACGATTTATCTACATTAAAGCCACTGAAGGAATTTAAGTATCCTCAGCTCTGTGTGTTAGAAAATTTTAATTAAAAACGCAAATTCATTTTTTAATTTATTTGATTCAAATGTTAATGTAGAATTATTGCAACATTCGGATAAGGTCCATAAATCTCATGCTTTTTTTAGGCATGGTTTTAAAACTTGGTCTGGCTCGGTTAGCTCAACTAGTTGAACCGAGAACCAGTGATCGAGACAAGTTGGTTTGACTAAAAAATTGAAATTTTCAAATAATCCATTTTAAACCGCGGTTGTATCGAATTTTTTGTTATGAACCATCGATCTAATCGGTTCGAACCAACAGTTGAACCGTTTTTTTTTTTTTTTATATGTCATAATGACGTCATCATACTGACATCAATATGATGACATCACGGTTCGACCTGACGGTTGAACCAGTTCGACCGGCTAATTTGGTGACCGGGTCACTCCATGGGTCGGGTTGTAAAACCCTGGCTGCACGTATTTATTTTGTATTTATTATCTCATCACATTTTAAACTGGTTTAAAAAAAAAAAAACAAAACCAAAATATAATAATATATTTAATAAATGAGTAAATACTAGGCCAACAACTTTTTCTCATAAATTTTTCTTACAACTCCCAACAAGGCAATTAAATCAGCACTGTCACGACAAAATAATTTTGACTAGACCAAAGAAACAGTTATTCTTTTATAGAAAACGATCGTTCTTTATGAAGGAATAATCGTTCCTCACGAAAGAAATGACCATTTCTTATGAAAGAACAACCAAATGAATAATCGTTCATAAATAATGAATAATCATTTTTTATGGAAAAAACAATCATTCTTCATGAAATTAATGGTTGTTCTTCAAAGAACAATAATTCCTTTATAAATAATTATTTCTAGTAATGTCTTTGGTGTCTTGATGTGGTGGGAGCTAACGTAAAAGCACCGATCTACCTATACATTAAGGTTGTGAGGTTATGTTGGAAACTTGATATTTTAGTTAATAAATCTTATTTCAAACATGCCTAAAACGTTTCTAAATAAACTTAAAAGTTAATTAACGACGGTACTGATAAAAGCAAAAAGCAATTAGTTGATGTGAAGGGCCTTGGCCATGATCCAATGGGTGAAGTCCCAAAATGGAGCTAATGGAAATGCGATCAAGATTTGAGATTTTCGTAAGGCGGGGTGAAGCATTGATGTCAATCGAACCGTGATTGTGGACCTGCGGTGACTGGTGAGGGCGGTGGTCCAGGTGTTTTGTGATTTGTAGTAAAAGATCTCACTCATAATCAAAGGATCGAGTTGATGGGCGAGAAAATTGGACCACAGTAATAGCGGGCCCCTCAACATAAAAAATAATATGTAATAATTATGAAGCATGTTATGTAGGTCAGGAATAGTGAGTAAAACAACAATCAACAACTTGGATTGCATTACATACACATTTTGTCATTATCTTATTTTATGACAAGTGCACTGTAGCATAATACTCTCTTTTTTTTCTTTTTCTTCTTTCAAGTTTCAATTGACTAATTCGGCGTATTAAATACTTTATGACTTTATTGAGGGGAAAAAAAAAAAAAAAAAAGCTTTGTGTGAAGTTATCTATTGTCATCATTTCCCGTCCATGCTATTGCTTGGAATTCTGATGAGTCTTTTAGTAAACAACACTTTAATATTTCTGTTCATAATCTGTTAGTGTTACTCTAACAATCGTCTAACATGAATTTACAAATATATCCTTAATTATCTTTTCCTAATTTTTTAAAATAATATAATGAAAAAGGGTACACACTGGAAACCAAAAAATTTATTTTTTATTTTTCACATACAATTTAAAATTCATTCAATTAACATGAAAATAATTTAGAGTTTATAATTCTATATTTATCACAAATTTAATCTTGTAAATAATGTCGTGTTTTAAATGCCACTGTCACATTACTCATAAACCTCTGAGAATTATGGAAGTACCAAACAATAATTTATTTTCTCTTTTCTCAATTTTACTAGACTTTATTAGATTGATAATCATTAATATATGGAGTAAAAGATTTTTTTTCCACCCAAATAATGACATAATGACACCCATAAACTTTAAAAATACTATTTTATTATTAAAACGTTATATTCCATTAAATATAATGATTTTCATTGTGAAAACAAAATTACCTTCTAACCGAGCTCACTCCACTCATTTTCACCCTCTAATTGCTGGAAAACATCCACATTTTTTTTTTTTTGGCAAACACCCATCTTTCGGGCTTGTTTCCAATCTATTAGGACACTAAAAATTCATCATTCCACCACCATTGGAACCCCCTTCACCCCCTCTTCAAAACCCACCATCCAATCGGCTTTCCCCACTCCCTTGTTTGCTGTCCATTGGTCGTTTTTAGGGCACCCACCGTTTGCTTGTAAAAATTCCCCAACCAACCAACCCAAACATAAAAACAACCACAAGAAACCCTAGGGTTGGCCAATGGCAAATGGTGAGTGAGCGTGTTCTAACTTATTGGGACTTTTGTAGTAGAGAGGCTGACAAGTTCTTTTAGCGGTGGTTGGAGTTGGGTTTGGAAGTGACTATTAAGGGAATTAAAAAAAATGCAAAAACTGGCAAAAATGGGGAGATATTGAGGGAAAATGAGGTGTAGATTTTGTAGAGGAGGTTGTGAGGAGTCTGTAAGTGATTTTGGACGTCGAAATTGGCCCGAAAAAAGGCAAAAACCATTGGTTGTGATGTTGCTAACATGTGCTCACTTTTGTAAACATTTTAATTGACCATTCAGTCATTATTTATAATGGACTTTTGATTATAATACTCTTTTTCACAATAAAATTTATTAATATAATTATATTTTGAATAATAAAATAATAATCTAATAAAGTGTTATTTTAAAAATTTATGGATAAGAAAGCATGATTAACCACCACCAAAGTGAGAAACAGTCGCACATTGATAGAAGTTAAGAAATACAAAATAAAAAAAATGTCNTTAGAGTTTATAATTCTATATTTATCACAAATTTAATCTTGTAAATAATGTCATGTTTTACATGCCACTGGCACATTATTCATAAACCTCTGAGAATTATGGAAGTACCAAACAATAATTTATTTTCTTTTTTATCAATTTTACTAGACTTTATTAGATTAATAATCATTAATATATGGAGTAAAAGATTTTTTTCCACCCAAATAATGACACCTACAAACTTTAAAAATACTATTTTATTATTAAAATGTTATATTCCATTAAATATAACGATTTTCATTGTGAAAACAAAATTACCTTCGAACCGAGCTCACTCCACTCATTTTCACCCTCTAATTGCTAGAAAACATCGACATGTTTTTTTTTTTTTGGCGAACACGCATCTTTTGAGCTTGTTTCTGATCTATTAGGACACTAAAAATTAACCATTCCACCACCATTGGAACCCCCTTCATCCCCTCTTCAAAACCCATCATCCAATCGGCTTTCCCCACTCCCCCGTTTGCTGTCCATTGGTCGTTTTTCGGGCACCCACCATTTGCTTGTAAAAATTCCCCAACCAACCAACCCCAACATAAAAACAACCACAAGAAACCTTAGGGTTGGCCGATGGCAAATGGTGAGTGAGCGTGTTCTAACTTATTGGGACTTTTGTAGTAGAGAGGCTGGCGAGTTCTTTTAGCGATGGTTGATTGAATTTTGGTGGTTGAAGTTGGGTTTGGAAGTGGCTATTAAGGGAATTAAAAAAATTGCAAAAACTGGCAAAAAAGGGGAGATATTGAGGGAAAATGAGGTGTGGATTTTGTAGAGGAGGTTGTAAGGAGTATATAGGTGATATTGGAAGTGATTTTGGACGTTGGAATTGGCCCCAAAAAAGGCAAAAACCATTGGTTGTGACGCTGCTAACATGTGCCTGCTTTTGTAAATATTTTAATTGACCATTCAATCATTATTTATAATAGACTTTTGATTATAATACTATTTTTCACAATAAAATTCATTAACATAATCGTATTTTGAATAATAAACTAATAAAGCGTTATTTTAAAAATTCATGGAGGTGAAAGCATCATTAACCATCACCAAAGTGAGAAAAAGTCGCACATTGATAGAAGTTAAGAAATACAAAATAAAAAAAATTTCAAACCTTTTGGTTAAAATTAGGTTCCTTTGGGACACTATTATATCATTGTCTTATTCTACTCTAAAAACTCAAAAATATATTTATTTTAATATTCTTAAAATTTTAATTTAATTTTATTCGACTCTTAGAATATTAATAATTATTTTTTTGGTAAAAGTAATTTAATTTTACTTTAAAAAAAAAAACTATAAGTTTTTATATTTACTGAAACTGTCATGACATCTGCTCTGACAAACGTTTTACCCGTTAATTTTAATTTTTCTTTTAAAAGTAGACCGTTTGATGTAATAACCCCTCGAGAACCGCATCAAATAACCCCTCGAGAACCGTGATCACAAAGGTCCGACGGTTCGCACTTCGCAGATTGCGCCGTTAAAACCGAAGCCGTCGTGCAACCGTTGGAGTCGTATAAGGAATATTTTATTTCAAAAAGTAGGAAAGTATATATAGTAATAGTATATACTCCGCTTTTAATTTTTAAATTAATTAATAATTGAAAAAAAGAAAAAATAATTACAAAAGCGAATCTCCTCACTAGGTTGTTCGGTGAAAGATTTTTTTCTTTTTTCTTTTTCCCTCTGTTTCTCTTCAGTCTCTCCTCCACTTTTGCTTCCAATAATGTCTTAACACCAAACCCTATAAAACGCTTATGTATCAACAAATATGTCATTTATTTTCCCACCTCATACCCTCGTGAACTTCAGAAATCCCCAATTACTCCTCTTTGTTTTCATGTAAATATCTCTCAACCTACACAACAATATCTTCAAATCTCAGTGCATTCTCAGCTCTTAATGGAGATTTTTCATATACTCCCCTGATTATTAGTGTTCAGTTACAGAATTTTTTTTCCCTTTTTGGTTTGTTTATTTAAATTTGGCACGATTCTCGAGTTATTGAGAAAAGGAAGATCTTTAAATTTGTCGAAATAAAGTTGGATTTATTTATGCTTTAGGTGTTTTGGAGATACTGAATCTTTATTAAAGGTAAATTTTATCACAAATAGATTTGATTTCTAATTAAGGTGTTGTTAATTTGAAGTTTGTGGTCCTCTCTCTTAGTTCATGTAGTTTCTTTAAGCTAACAACAAATTTAATTTGGCAGCACTTTCTTTGCTCTAGAATACTGGGCCAAACATTCCTAACTTTTACTTCCGAAACTGAAGGGTAAGTGATTCCAAATGCTATGCGATACTGTTTTTAATTTGTTAGGTAGTGGTAGAAATCTTATATATCAAGATTTACGTGCTAGATTGAGATCTGGTTAATTTGATTTTGTTTTTCTATTTCGTATGAATTACACTGCCATACTTTCCGATATTGAGTATTTAGAATTTGTGTGAGTTATCCTTACATGGTAAAATATTTTCCGTTTTATGTTATAGAGCTGCGTGTGTTTGTTTCAAACCACATAGATTTGGTTTCATTCTGTCTATTACTGGGAAATGCTTATTGTAAAGCATTATTGTTAGTTATCTCTACCGGTAATTGAATTAGGCTTGTCAATCTGCACTTCCTGTTTCTTAGTGAATTGCTGCAGTGTAGAACTGGGGATAGTGTTTGTTTGATGAGAATGACTTATTGGAGAAATTGGGTATATGTGTCTAAGTTATTTGAAGCTCTTTGATGGAGTTATGGTCTATAATTAAACTCTCAATTACTTGGTGAAACATGCTCATTTTATTTAACTTCTTCACCTTATGGTTTTATCATTATTATCCCTTTTTCCAGGTGAAAATTGGATCAATATATGAGGTGTCATAATTTATACACCAACAAATTTGTGTCGGTCAATAATATGACCTTAGCTGCAGTTGGGAAGTATATATGCTGAGCAAGGAAATGCTGTCAGCTTGCATTCAGCTGGAATGAAGAACTCACAGGTTCTATGAAATATTTTTCTTATTACTGGTTTTATGTACAATCTCTGGCTCATAAATTTATGTTTCTCATTGTTGCTTGAAGTGGTTTCTTCTTTTATGAGTCTTGAGTATTCACCATTATTTGCCACTGTAATGCCGGGACCTAAATTTTGCTGCATGCCCTTCTTACTCACTAGTCATCCACTTTGAAGTATTATTGGTTCTTTATACTAATGGTTTATATTTTTCTCAAACTCTCATAAGATCCCTTTAAATATGTCCAACATTCTTAATCTGGTGGTTTTCTCTGTGAATCTCAATTGCAATGACTGAAGACTTGTTACTTGTTACTGAGATGAAGCGACTTATTTACAGAGTACACAAGAAATACAATCCTCAACCCAAGTTTCACATGAATCCCAAAATGATCAACAAAACAACCAAACAACAGAAGCTCCTTTGGCAGACTCTGGTTCAATATCTGCATCAAGCAATGATGGAAGAAAAGTTTCACGCCAAGATATTGAACTTGTAAGAGGATTTTTTTCTTTTTTCCTTTCAGTAGATCTTTTTTTTTTTTCCTCCTTTATGTTATTTGATTTTTTAAGGCGCTTAGCCGTGTTGTTTGTTTCTTTGGAGATGATAGCTTTTGTAAAAATTGTTGTTTTAGGTCCAGAACTTAATAGAAAGGTGTCTACAGTTGTATATGAATAGAGATGAAGTTGTTAAAACCCTCTTGACTCGCGCGAGGATAGATCCTGGATTTACAACTTTGGGTAGGATCCTCAAACTCCTTCTTTCCATTCTTCTTAGTGAGAATAATGTAGGCTATCATTTTATCAATTGTAATGAGTTTTAATGAGATTAATGTTGGTTTTATTTCTTTTCATTGAATTTCATTAAAAGATAAAATGGCTTTGAGGCTGTGTTGCAGGGTACACCATACCATCATTTTTAAAATCTCGTGTAATGAAATATATTTTTGGTTTTCTTTGGAAGAGGTGTTGTGTGAAGTCAATATTATTGTTGATTTATATTTTATTTTCAAAACAGAAGGAAGAGGTCTAGTCTGACATAATTTTTCTTATCATTCTTGTTAATTTAGTGTGGCAGAAGTTGGAAGAAGAAAATGCTGATTTCTTCAGGGCTTATTACATTAGACTGAAGCTGAAGAAGCAAATTATTTTATTCAATCATTTGCTTGAGCATCAGTATAATCTAATGAAGTATCCAGTACCTCCAAAGCTTCCATTGGCTCCCATACAAAATGGGATTCATCCCATGCCTGGTAAGTTCTTTATAACATGTAATCATTGCAAAAAGCACTTACATTTGGATAAAAGTTGAACTCTATATATGTATGACTTTATAAGTACGTTAAATTATACTCTTGTTAGAAAACATGTCAGACATAAACATAACTCAATAAAATTTATAGATGCTTTTTAAGTCTTCATATGCTATATCTTCAGAATTACTGATGCTTTTAAACACTTTTGGCTGGAAGGCTAATATAAGTTAAATCTGGGAGGGTGTGCAGAGTAAGTGTTCATTTATGCAAAAAAAAAATCATGAGTTTGTCTTTGCTGACAACCCATGTAAGACCATGGCATATGTCAAAACTATTACAGATGGCCAATTACCAGTGCTGGTTCACAGTTTAGGGTGGTAAGATTCCTTTAAAACATCTCAGTTATCATTCATTACAAGTAGATATTGTAGGTGTGCAGAGTAAGTGTTCATTTATGCAAAAAAAAAATCATGGGTTTGTCTTTGCTGACAACCCATGTAAGACCATGGCATATGTCAAAACTATTACAGATGGCCAATTACCAGTGCTGGTTCACAGTTTAGGGTGGTAAGATTCCTTTAAAACATCTCAGTTATCATTCATTACAAGTAGATATTGTAGGTGTTGAAGATCTCCCAAACATTTTTTTGCTCAATGTGGTTCTTGGATTATTTTATGTGATGTAACATTTGTGTTGGAAGTTGTGTGTTTGAATGAGAGTTTAAGTTAGTAGTGATGCCTATATCATTTGCATGTCTAGTTATTTCTGTTCTTGTTCATTATTATTAATGTTTCTTTTAATCAGTGTTATTGGTATTCAACGCCTCTTGTTTGCAGTGCAGTTAACAACTTACCTATGGGGTATCCAGTGCTTCAGCAACCTCCAATGCCAGCTTCTGGTCAACCTCATCTTGACTCCATGGGTTGTGGAATCTCAAGTTGTCATGTGGTCAATGGAGTACCAGCACCAGGCAATTTTCATCCTATGCGAATGAATTCTGGGAATGAGTGAGAATCTTACTGTCTGCAGTAAAATTTCTGATATTTGGCATTTGTTTCATGTATATGAATTGCCCCTTGATGATTTATCCAATGTGTATCTGCCTTTCTCTTACAAGTTTATCACATTTAAACTGAAGAATAGTTACTTATGGAATAGAATTCTGACTTAGTTCATGGTCATTTTTGGAAGTTATGTTCCATGATCATCTTGTTGTTAGGGCATCGAACGATATTCCAGTAGAAAATTTTCCACTTTTACTGAGCATTCAATGTTTTATTCAGTTTGTTTTTGCGTTTGAACTGTATGTTATCTATAGTATGCTTGAGTGATACTCAAGTTTTGGAAGGTCAAAATGTTAGCAGTTTAATGAAATACTTATTGCCATTGTTCCTTTTGTTTTTTTGGAAGTTTTGCTAAGTAGCTGCTTTTCTTGTTGCAGCATGGTTATGGACAACAGTGCAGCAGAAGTAGCTCCCGTTATTCCTCCAAGCAGTGGCATGTCATCCATGTCAGAGATGGCTGTGAGTCCTACATCAGTGGCATCTAGTGGCCATTTCCCCTTCACTGCATCAGACATGTCAGGAATGGGTGTAGACACTTGTGCACTTGATACAACATTCACATCTGATGTGGCTAGTACAGTGGGGTTGCAGCTTGTACCGGATGGTGGAGCTGGAAATTCTAGAGACTCCCTTAGATCACTGGATCAGATTCAGTGGAATTTTAGCCTCTCAGATCTAACAGCGGATTTGTCAAACTTGGGGGGTATGTTCTAGATCCAATTCAGTGTAGTGGTAGATATGATCAAGATTAAAATCTGGTGTTGTTATTTAAACACATTTGTACCCTAACCCATTGTGGATAATGCGTCGTTTTATGCTTTATTATTTATTTTAGTCATCTGTAATTTTTTTGATGAAATGTTTTGCCTTATGATTGTTTGGTGCTTTTGCAGATTTAGGAGCTCTGGGAAACTATCCTGGTTCCCCTTTTCTGCCCTCTGATTCAGAACTTTTGCTTGATTCCCCAGATCAAGACGACATAGGTAATGGGTTATGTAGAATAATTGTGAAAAAAATAATCACATCACTTTTCAATTTTTAAAGCAAAGCACTTGAGAGTTCCTTCCTGGCTTTTTCTTTTTTCTCTATGATGAAAGGTTTAATGTATCATTGGTAACAAACTAATGGGTCTACCTTGTTTCAGTGGAGGACTTCTTTGTTGATTCAGTCCCGGGACTGCCATGCTCTCAGTCGGATGAAGAGAAATCCTAGAATAAGGTGAAGCTATTTTCTATTGGAAATTGGTAGGATAGGAGAAAGTTAGAGCAATAAAATAGTCATTCATCAATCATCATCAACATAGTGGACAGGCTGCTTTTGTTATCATTAACAAATGTGATCTCTTAAGCGTTGTAGTAATCTAGACTAATTGATATTAGACTGCAATAGGGAAAAGTAGCCATGTTATTGTTGTAATTTTCTTACTTTTTTTACCAGATTGTGGATATCAAACTGTAATAAATGGGAAAGGTGAGGACCATTTTCCTTGATCATGTATTATGCGTCGTTACCATTTAAAATCCCCTTGATTATTTGACCTCACTAATGTTCTACTTCTACCTAACATGTCAATTTTGCGAATTATTAAATTTTAATTTTCAATATATGATTTTTTTTTTTTTCTTTTTTTGCGACTTTAATTTGGAAGAATGTTTTGAACTTCCCTTTTGCCAAGTTTAGAGCAGACAGTAGTTAATAGCTGTAATTGTGTTCACCCTTTCAAAATAATCCGCAAAATTAATGTCCGGCAGCCCTGCATGCATACCTAATTAGATTGGTCAAGCCAGACGGCCCAGACCAGAAGGCAGGGAACTTAATTAATCTGCCAAGTTTGATGANATGGCCAATTACCAGTGCTGGTTCACAGTTTAGGGTGGTAAGATTCCTTTAAAACATCTCAGTTATCATTCATTACAAGTAGATATTGTAGGTGTTGAAGATCTCCCAAACATTTTTTTGCTCAATGTGGTTCTTGGATTATTTTATGTGATGTAACATTTGTGTTGGAAGTTGTGTGTTTGAATGAGAGTTTAAGTTAGTAGTGATGCCTATATCATTTGCATGTCTAGTTATTTCTGTTCTTGTTCATTATTATTAATGTTTCTTTTAATCAGTGTTATTGGTATTCAACGCCTCTTGTTTGCAGTGCAGTTAACAACTTACCTATGGGGTATCCAGTGCTTCAGCAACCTCCAATGCCAGCTTCTGGTCAACCTCATCTTGACTCCATGGGTTGTGGAATCTCAAGTTGTCATGTGGTCAATGGAGTACCAGCACCAGGCAATTTTCATCCTATGCGAATGAATTCTGGGAATGAGTGAGAATCTTACTGTCTGCAGTAAAATTTCTGATATTTGGCATTTGTTTCATGTATATGAATTGCCCCTTGATGATTTATCCAATGTGTATCTGCCTTTCTCTTACAAGTTTATCACATTTAAACTGAAGAATAGTTACTTATGGAATAGAATTCTGACTTAGTTCATGGTCATTTTTGGAAGTTATGTTCCATGATCATCTTGTTGTTAGGGCATCGAACGATATTCCAGTAGAAAATTTTCCACTTTTACTGAGCATTCAATGTTTTATTCAGTTTGTTTTTGCGTTTGAACTGTATGTTATCTATAGTATGCTTGAGTGATACTCAAGTTTTGGAAGGTCAAAATGTTAGCAGTTTAATGAAATACTTATTGCCATTGTTCCTTTTGTTTTTTTGGAAGTTTTGCTAAGTAGCTGCTTTTCTTGTTGCAGCATGGTTATGGACAACAGTGCAGCAGAAGTAGCTCCCGTTATTCCTCCAAGCAGTGGCATGTCATCCATGTCAGAGATGGCTGTGAGTCCTACATCAGTGGCATCTAGTGGCCATTTCCCCTTCACTGCATCAGACATGTCAGGAATGGGTGTAGACACTTGTGCACTTGATACAACATTCACATCTGATGTGGCTAGTACAGTGGGGTTGCAGCTTGTACCGGATGGTGGAGCTGGAAATTCTAGAGACTCCCTTAGATCACTGGATCAGATTCAGTGGAATTTTAGCCTCTCAGATCTAACAGCGGATTTGTCAAACTTGGGGGGTATGTTCTAGATCCAATTCAGTGTAGTGGTAGATATGATCAAGATTAAAATCTGGTGTTGTTATTTAAACACATTTGTACCCTAACCCATTGTGGATAATGCGTCGTTTTATGCTTTATTATTTATTTTAGTCATCTGTAATTTTTTTGATGAAATGTTTTGCCTTATGATTGTTTGGTGCTTTTGCAGATTTAGGAGCTCTGGGAAACTATCCTGGTTCCCCTTTTCTGCCCTCTGATTCAGAACTTTTGCTTGATTCCCCAGATCAAGACGACATAGGTAATGGGTTATGTAGAATAATTGTGAAAAAAATAATCACATCACTTTTCAATTTTTAAAGCAAAGCACTTGAGAGTTCCTTCCTGGCTTTTTCTTTTTTCTCTATGATGAAAGGTTTAATGTATCATTGGTAACAAACTAATGGGTCTACCTTGTTTCAGTGGAGGACTTCTTTGTTGATTCAGTCCCGGGACTGCCATGCTCTCAGTCGGATGAAGAGAAATCCTAGAATAAGGTGAAGCTATTTTCTATTGGAAATTGGTAGGATAGGAGAAAGTTAGAGCAATAAAATAGTCATTCATCAATCATCATCAACATAGTGGACAGGCTGCTTTTGTTATCATTAACAAATGTGATCTCTTAAGCGTTGTAGTAATCTAGACTAATTGATATTAGACTGCAATAGGGAAAAGTAGCCATGTTATTGTTGTAATTTTCTTACTTTTTTTACCAGATTGTGGATATCAAACTGTAATAAATGGGAAAGGTGAGGACCATTTTCCTTGATCATGTATTATGCGTCGTTACCATTTAAAATCCCCTTGATTATTTGACCTCACTAATGTTCTACTTCTACCTAGCATGTCAATTTTGCGAATTATTAAATTTTAATTTTCAATATATGATTTTTTTTTCTTTTTTTGCGACTTTAATTTGGAAGAATGTTTTGAACTTCCCTTTTGCCAAGTTTAGAGCAGACAGTAGTTAATAGCTGTAATTGTGTTCACCCTTTCAAAATAATCCGCAAAATTAATGTCCGGCAGCCCTGCATGCATACCTAATTAGATTGGTCAAGCCAGACGGCCCAGACCAGAAGGCAGGGAACTTAATTAATCTGCCAAGTTTGATGACTGAGATAAAACTAACTATTTATTCTGTGCGTTTTAAATCACATCAGTTTCTCGTATCATGATTGGAATTTGATAAATTGAGTGAGAAATCCACTTCATCTCATGTCTCATGCCAACCACATTAACACAAGGTGGAACCAAAAATATATGTTTGCAGGGTCAATTTTTTTTTTTCAAATAATATTTATTTATATTATACCTTTTTGAGTAAAATATCTATAGAAAGATTTTAGTACTCTTTTTGGTGAGAAATGGCCCGGCAACATTCCTTCCATTACGCGGCATTCAATTAATGAAAATCAATAAATGCTCTCTAACTTCTGTAGAAATTCTTACTTTAATCTAACTTCTTAGATTTGAGTCTAAGATGATAATTTAACTGGTTCAAAATGTCACTATCAGATATTAATAATAGAATTTCAGATGGTCGGTTGTATACTTTCTTCTTAAGAATTGTGTCGTTAGTCTACTTGATTTATTGCATTTAATAATTTTTCCTATTCAGTTTCTGTATTCTCCAAATCCCACCACATAAAATCTCTGTATTAGGTAAATTAACTGTGAATAAATAATTCAATTATTATTCTTCAAATTTTTATTCGATAATAATTATAGCCCTTTTCCATCCATTGATGCTGCTTGATTTGACCAGTTGCCATATTTCAAATTTTCTTAGTCTTAAAAAGACAAAGGAAAAGAGACTGCAACGCCTTCTCAGAAATTTACTTAAATAGCCACGTGTGCGTGTATTATTTGTTTAACAGGATTGAGTTACAGACTTTTCTCAGGGATCAAAATGGAGTTATTTTATGGTCAAACGATTTGCGCATACCAAGGTTTACCCGGTATCTAAAAGGTTTTAAAATGATAAACAGATACTTTCCATTATGTGCCTATTTGTTAACAGTGAAAAGACTAAAATACCCTTAAAGTTTAATATTTTAGTTTTTTAAAAATTTCTAAAAAACCCATAGGTTTGCTAATTTAACTAAACACCCCATATATAAAATGTTTGTTAAATGATAAAAACAACCCCACCACCTTCGGCCAGATTCCGGCTACCATCGCCGGAATCTGACCAGAAATTGCGTTACGACACAGACCCCGTCGGATTTGTGTCGTAACGCACCGATCTGGCCTTTTCCAGCCAGATCCGTGGCTGATCTGGCCAGAAAGGGCCAGATCTGGCCGTCGACGCAGCAGATGGAGTTTTAAGGCCACGACGGCCAGATCTAGCCGTAGATCTGGCCTTTTTAGGTCAGATCCGTGGCTGAAATGGCCGAAAAAGGCCAAATCTGGCCGTCGAGGCCGCAAAACTCCATCTGCTACCTCGACGGCCAGATCTGGCCTTTTCCAGCCAGATCAGCCATGGATCTGGCCGGAAAAGGCCAGATCGGCGCGTTACGATACAGATCCGACGGGTTTATGTCGTAACACAATTTTCGACCAGATTCCGGCGGTGGTGGCCGAAATCTGGCATGCGGGTGACAGGGGTGTTTTTGTTATTTTATAAATTTTTTATATATAGGGGTATTTAGTCAAATTAGCAAACTTAGGGGGTTTTTTAGAAATTTTTAAATTTATAAAAAACTAAAATATTAAACTTTCAAGGATATTTTAGTCTTTTCACTATTATCAAACGAAAATCACTAACAGAACATGATGAAAGGTACCTATTTATCGTTTCAAAACCTTTTGGATACCAATTTGTCATTTCGATAAACCTTGGGTATGTCTAAGTCGTTCTCCCTTATTTTATTAATTTTAGTTTCCTCATTATAATTTTATGCCACTTGTTCCATTCAACTTTCTCCTTTTAGTTGCACGGTTCATACAAGTGCCTATATTATTTTTCTCTCTGTTAGGTACCTTGGTTGTGACAAAAATATATTCATTCATTTTCTACAGACTGAGACGGCTTTAGTTTTAATGAAAACGAATTCGCAATAGGACTCTAAATCGTTTACTTACCATTTTCATCGGTAATCAAATTTACTGAAAGAAAATTATTAGTTTTAGTCATATCATAATAGAGTTAGAAAATCGAAGAATTACATAATATATTAAATAAATAAATTTATTACTATTCCCCTATCATATGTGGATTTGGATGTCAATCAGATCCAGTTGCTCCTAAAATATACGAGTATGGAAGGTGACTTTTGTAAGTATTTATTTCTTGACCTCATTTTGTAAAGTCTTTCTCCTACTATTTTCATTGTTTATATCTCTGGTTGACTTGAAGAATTGGATGACCAACTTAATACTAAACATCTTATTTATTAATTATTTTCTTTAACAACTTGATTAGATGAATCCCAATGTCACAACTCACATTGGTTCAACTGTTTCTATTACTTTCACCTTTCATGTTTTCATCTACTCCTCCCCCTCGATTTTGTTAGCTTATCTCGGACCCATCACTAAAATATCTAATAACACTTTAAATTTTGAGATATCGTTCATTTTGATTTTGATTTATCCTTGTAAAAAGGAAACATTGTTATGGATATTGGGTCTCTTCATTAACGTAAATCATAATTATATCTAAAAAACTTTCAAATGTGTAGTTCTATTTTTGTCCCCGTAGGCCCATGTCGATCCCACAGTCCAATACAAATTGTACGTAAACAATTTCTTGGAGGGTGGCGGGGGTCTTGACTCTTGTTTTCAGTCGACTCCGTCTTCTCTCTGTTTTTCTCTTCTATTTTAACACGCTGACAGTAACTGCCATTAGAGACTTCCCCACGAACTTTCCTTTCAAAACTCTGCATTTACTTGACCATATTATCTTGTTTTTCAGTTCTTTAAACTGTATCTTTTAGTTTCATAGTTCATAAGGATAAGAGTATGTGTAACTTTTCTTTCTCTCCGTGTTCTTATAGTTTCTGTTTGCCTTATGCGAAGAACTTTTATTTTTATTTTTGAAAGAATGGAAAATACTGTTTCAGAAATCCTTTAGAGAGTTGGTTTTTTTCTTTTTTCTGTCCCGGAGAACAAACCATATTTACATAAAGATTTTTTCTAATTTTCCTTATTGTTTTAGTTTTCTCCTATACTAAGAGAAATTTTACAATGTTTCATTGTAATGGCAGAGTTCAAAAGTTTAGAATTGATCTTTGCAATACCTTTTCTTATTCTCATCTTTGGGATAATTATAGAATATTCTTTTGTTGAATATGTAACTTCCCTTATACGGTTCCTTTAGTGAAACGAATTCACTTCTTAAACATGCTTTTGATTTTTCATAAATGTTTCAGTTTCTCGCAAGAGAGAAGCATAATTTATTAGTTAATTATGTATCACAGTAGAAGTAAAAAATAAAAATAAAAAATGGTTTGGTGTGATTTTATTTATTTATGTTTAAGTTAAGAGTTTGTGTTACAAATTTTGTTGAACTTTTGCAGGGCGAAGGCACCTAATAACTTTGTTGATGCGAAAAATTAAATACAAATCGGTTTCATAGTTGACACTGGAAAAAAAATTGTAGCAGGAAGTTATGACCATGGGGCGTGTTAAATTCGTAAGGTTAGTTTCTTTGGGCTGCACCTCTCGTTTTGTTGGTTTTTTTTTTAATTCATTCACAATGTTATACAGTAACAGAATTGAAAAAATTGCCAAATTCAATAGCATAATCAATTAGTTAATCACAGTAGTATAAACCAGACTTTCGTTATTCATGTTGACCGCAAGATTTTAATGGGTTGGAACATTCAGTCATCCTCTTCTGTGTTGCTTACTGGTGATTCAATTTTGGTGGCTTCTGATCAGTTTACTTTTCCGGTGAAACTTGGCCTATGCAGTTTTCTTTTCTATATCTATTCTTTTGTTTTTTTTTTTCAGGTTTGAAGATTGGAGTTCAGAAAAATCTGAATCAGAGAGGCAATTATCCTTGGAGAATGGGTTATATTCAAGAAGGATTAGGCCAACTATAAGTGCTGTTATTGAAAGTATTCAGAGAGGCTTCCAACTGGGATCTGAAAGAATTAAAGGCTTTAAGAAGCCATTAAATTCTCATGTTAATCAGTCAGCAAAGGAACCTGAATCTGGAAAGAAAATTCTTGACCCACAAGACTCGTTTCTTCAACGGTGGAACAAAATATTTATGCTCTCTTGTGTGATTGCATTGGCCATAGACCCATTGTTCTTTTATATCCTAGTGATTGATGGAAACAATAAATGCCTTGATTTGGATGTGACTTTAGAAATCACTGCTTGTCTCCTTCGTACATCCGTTGATATCTTTTATATACTTCATATAATATTTCAATTCCGCACTGGGTTTATCGCCCCTTCTTCTCGAGTGTTTGGAAGGGGCGAGTTGATTAATGATCCTACGGCTATAGCCAAAAGATACTTGACCTCCTACTTCATTGTTGACATTCTGGCAATTCTTCCGTTACCACAGGTTTGTGTTCTTTTTCTCTCGCGCTTCTATTGGGAGCGACTGTCTGTTTAGAGAGGAAATATTAAGTTTCACTGTAGGTAGAACATGATTCTTTTATTTTGTAGAAATTCTTTGAGGATTCCTACAGACTAGTTTTGCCATTTAACAATGCTTTCTTTCTCAGGTGGTAGTTTTACTTATAATCCCCTCTACGAAAGGCCCAGTTTCATTAATCACAAAGGAGATGTTGAAAGCTGTTATTTTATGCCAATATGTTCCAAGAATTGTTCGGTTTTATCCATTGTCCAACGATGTCAAAAGAACTTCTGGCATACTCACTGAAACAGCAGAGGCTGGAGCTGCTCTAAATCTCTTTCTTTATATGCTAGCCAGTCATGTAAGTTTAATTTTGACATTTTTTTTTTTTTTTTTTTTTTAAAAATCTGAAGCACCATCTCTAAGGGATCATATAGATTTTCTCATCATTGAAAAATGTGACATGTCAGATAATTGGAGCCATTTGGTACTTGTATTCAATTGAACGACAAGATAGCTGCTGGCGTGAAAAGTGCAAAAAAGATCAGACTCAGACTGAATGTAAACTTGATTGGTTGTACTGCCAGAAAAATCAATCAAACGCTGTGTTTTTGAATAATTCATGCCCTTTTATTGATCCTGATGACATAAAGAATGAATTCAACTTTGGTATATCCATTGATGCTCTTCGGACAAGGGTGGTTGAAGAAAGGGATTTTACAAAGAAATTCTTTTACTGCTTTTGGTGGGGTCTGCGTAATCTTAGGTTTGTGTACATGTGATATTCTAATTTGTTAGAATCCAATGATTAAATGTTGATTTAAAAAAAAAAAGAGGAAGAAATGAAAATAAATTTACATTGAAATGGGTGTGTGAAATTTGCCATTTATGTAAGTTGTAATTTGCTATTTTTTGCAGTTCTTTGGGCCAAAATCTAAAAACAAGCACCTTTGTGGCAGAGATTTTCTTTGCTTTCTTCATATCAATCTCTGGTTTAGTTTTGTTTGCTCTACTTATTGGCAATATGCAGGTAATGCCTCTTTTATTTTTATTATTTTTGTCTTTTGAAATCAATGCTTTGAGCATGCGGTGTGCATATTAGATGATCGACTGTAAGCACAAGTTCACAGTCCAGGATTTGATGAAGTCAAGTGCTAAAAATTGTTTCTTCTGCTTTTGCAGAAATATTTGCAATCTAAAACTGTTAGAGTAGAGGAAATGAGAGTGAGGAGACGAGATGCAGAGCAGTGGATGTCTCACCGTATGCTCCCTGAAAATCTGAAGGACCGAATTAGAAAATATGAACAATATAAATGGCAAGAAACAAGAGGTGTTGAAGAAGACACTCTAATTCGTAACCTTCCTAAAGATCTCAGGAGGGATATAAAGCATCATCTTTGTTGGGATCTACTCAAGAAAGTGAGTGTTTTTTCCATAACCTTCTTGAAAATAAAAAATACCTACTTTATAAGATATTTGTTTAAAGATCAGCTAAAACGTTTTTCAACACTTATTTTAGGTTCCAATGTTTGAGAAAATGGATGAGCAATTATTAGATGCAATGTGTGATCGTCTGAAGCCTGTCCTTTACACGGAGAAGAGCTTCATTCTTCGCGAGGGGGATCCGGTTGACGAGATGATTTTTGTCATGAGAGGCAATCTAGTATCTACAACCACTAATGGTGGAAGAACTGGCTTCTTTAATGCTGTTTATCTCAAAGCTACTGACTTCTGTGGAGAAGCTCTTCTTACGTGGGCCTTGGATCCCCAATCCTCCTCCAATCTTCCCACCTCGACTTGGACTGTACAGGCTCTATCAGAGGTTGAAGCCTTTGCTCTCATGGCTGAAGACTTGAAGTTCGTTGCCTCTCAGTATCGGCGTCTTAACAGCAAGCAGCTTCAGCACATTTTCAGGCAAGAACTCAAATAATGTTATTTCTCTTTTTTCTCTTGGATAACGCCATGATACTTATAGAACTAACTATTAATTGGAGGACGATTCCGCCACAAAAATTAAGACCTTTCTATAAGACGTACAAATTTCATCTTGCCCTTAGTAATTTGTGTGGAATTAAACATAAATAATAATTGATGAAAAGAAGGCGAAATTGGATTTGCTAATCCCTGATGCCATCATGTGAGATAGAGAAAGACTAAAAATTACTTAGCTGGCTCTATTGGAACTGCGGGTTTTTCTAATTTTATTCATTTTTCTTGATTGTAAAGATGGTTCATAATGGGTCATATTGCGGTGATAATGCTTTCAGGTTACACTCGGTACAGTGGAGGACGTGGGCAGCACGTTTTGTACAAGCAGCTTGGCGCCGGTACTGCAAGAAGAAACTTGCAAAATCCTTACGTGAAGAAGAAGACAGATTTCAAGATGCTCTGGCAACAGAGACGAGCTCTACAAGCCTTGGTGCAACTATCTATGCATCAAAATTTGCAGCCAATCTACTGCGACCATTGCGGCAGAGTGGTGGACGCAGCACCAGATTGACCCAGAGGTTACCACCACTTATTATACCTCAAAAGCCTGCTGAGCCCGACTTTACCGCCAGAGACTTCTAGAGAGGTGCAATTGTAAAGTAATTTAGTCTTTAGTAGTTTGACCAGATTTTTGTCTTATCACGTAAAGTTACAATGTAATAAGTCTGCGTATATAATAAATTTTAATAGTATCAGGTTTGAAGCAAGCTGTGTCTTTTACCGTTTATCTCTCTGCCTCTGGAACAAGCTCCATTGATTCTTGAACAAATTTTCATTATAAATTTACTTCCCCTTTAATTTTACATGCCTTTTGTCTAGTTTAATGGGAAACCAGTATGATCTTTATATTGATAATTATGGAAGAGAGAAATCATAACAGTACATAATTACTGTCAATTATTTCATCGAATGTGTTTCATTAAATTCAAATTGAAATTTTTTTCATTGAAGATTGAGTAGTCCATCCCAGGACACAATTTATTTGGTACATTTATATAATGCAGTAGAATTTCGGCTGGCAGGGGCAGTGTTTTCCGATGATTAGAAGATATATTCAGCAATAGCCCTGCATCAGAAAATATGACATTAGAATCTTTCAGTTTCATACAAGCGCAAAAGACAGAAAAGGAGGGAAAGATTACGTGGAACAATCAGTTGAAGAATCAATTGGAGGGAGAGAAATGGGGACACCACAACTTTTGGGAATTTGAGGGATACGATTTTTATCATATGTTCCAGCAATTGCCAGTGCTTTCTTAAGGCATTTGCAAATAGCTTGACGATCACCTTGAGTTTTGGCCTCATCGCTGATAGCCTTAGTACCTGAACAACATGATGCTGAGGGCTGGTCCGTGTTACTTTTAATGAAACCAAGGCAAGGGACTAGCCCTTGGTTAACAGTAGAACATGACGGTGCAGTGAAGGCTGACCTTGAAAGTAATAGGAAAATGGCTAGGAATCCAATTAAGCGATTCATAATTGGCCCAACTTAATTATTTTATTTGCTGGTGGGGTTGATAATATGTAACTGAGGCGAATATATAGACAATTAGATATGCTTGGGCAATCCAATGGTTTGATCAGTTAGGTCTCTGTGTTTGTTACATGCAAATCTCATGATTTATGATTTCAACTTGAATAAGCAACTTCCATCTTAAGATTGAAATGTGCATGAATTAATACTTGCATGGTATTAGGGTTGAAAAGGCTTTTCATCGTGCAGGCCAGGGATTAAATTTGCCATCATGCATCTTCTACGCGCTTATAATATCAGAATATTTGCGAGCCAGAATACAGGTATTAAATATAAACTGGCGGTACAGTCCCTGACAGTGAACGAAAATAATTTTTTTTTTTTCAAAAAACAAAGAGCACCATTTGGCTGAAAAAGCACTTGACAATTGATAACTTTCTGTGATTCCTCCTCCCCGAGACCTGTCCAAAATTGTACTTGATCGGCAAGGAAACGAGATTGTAATTCTACCAAATACTATTAACTATTTCAGTGTGATAAACTTTAACACAATACTATTATTAATTCTATCAAATATTTTGTCCAGATTTAAAATTTTTTATTTTTTTATTTTTTATTCTTAAAATGATATCGCCAAACTTTAAAATGTAATGAATCATGCCATTAACTGCACAAGACAGAGCATATTGAACAGTTTCTATTTACATACTGATTAACATAAATCACATTTCTATATCATGGCTTTGACGAGTTACGAGCTGAAGATTTGATGTCAGTGCCACGCTTCGAGTACACAGATCCTCCAGCAGGTACTTCAGTAGGGGAAGCCACCGTTGCATTTAGGGGTTGAAAGTTAGTGTTCCCAACAAACCAGTAGAGAGCCCACTTCAAATTGCAGAGAGTGTATTTGAGAGCTTTGGTCCAATTTTCTTGCTTATTGAAGCTCTGTGTGATAGAGTAATTTTCAACTTTGTCATTTTCAATCCTGCATGATTTGTCCATAATCATAGGAAACATTTAGAAGCATGAAAGAAGAAAACATCTAATCATACTTATTTGCTCTATTTTTAGAGATAAGAGAACTTACTTGTATGGCAACTTGAAACATTTATCAGGTGGAATGTTATTTTCTAGGTCTTTAGAATATGCAAACTCAGCGAAGTGCTTCAGACATGTCAAGAACAATGTCATTGCTCTGTCGTAGCGAGTGCTCCAAAACAAATTCACCGGACCAAACCTAAGATATTCTCACATCAATTAACATTCAACGATAAGAAAAATATGAAAAACTGATGAATGAAATAGAGGCATGGTCTCTACATCCAATCTAAGGATATCTCCCTGAATCTCTGCTATATCACAGCTATTTCTATCATATAATATTAATATGGAAAGTAATAATTTCTAGCCAAGCGTAAGAAATTATCTTTTGAGTATCAATCAAGTATATTTAGATAAAACTGCACTTTATACACCATGTAACAAATTAAAACATGCACCACATTCAACCATAACCGACTTACACTTCCATCAACTTAAAGAAATCCAAATCAACACCAATGCAGTAGTTAGTACTTACAGTTCATAAGTACTGTTGCTGCTGTCCATTATCCGTGGGTAGCTCCCCATAGGAAGTATTTTTATCCGATAGCTGAAGGTTACTGATTAAGGATATCACATATCCTTTTACAGCAGAATTGGATAGAACAATTTAAAATGCATAGTTCTGGTTACTGAATGTTTCAGAAAAATAGAGCTTCTCCAGTAAATTGGACAATTAACACTGATGCATTCTAGTTACTGAATGATACAGTCAAATTTCATCCTTTGTAAAAATTTGAGAAATCTTGGCATGATGACTTCAGCAACAAAAACAGTAAATTCATATTAAGAGGTAAGCACCATGCTAAAAAGGCACACCCATCTACATAGATGGGTATACACTTGTATGTGTACGTATTCTGTACTAAACATCATCAACCATAAGAGGATAACATGAACAATTAATAGAAAGCAGAAATCAGTAATGCTTCATTGAAAAGGATACTGAAACTTTGGACGGAAATACTGGCACATTGTGTGGAGGAGAAGGCAAGCTTGGCCCCAGGCAGCATTAATCTCATCCCATTCGACCTAAATGTTTCCACAGAAATTTGAAAGTATAATTTAAGCCTTAATCCAATCTATCTGAAAACATCTTGCAGGAAAATACAGAACAGTGGAATATGATACAAAGAACAAATGAAGGAAGCAATCCCCCTTTTATGCGGTCAATAGTTATATAAAGATGTATGCAGCACCATTTATTTCAATTTTATCAAACTATAAACCCAACGTATAAGTATTTCAAACTGCGGTATGCCAACAAAAGGACAACATTTCCATTAGCAAGCGAATGAAAATTCTCAAAAGATTTAAAAGAAATGATCTCTTCTCTTACAGGAATTTTAGGAAGTCGTCCAAGCCGAAAATTATTGATTGTTCCAAATTCTCCATCATGAAAGATGGGGAAGGCATCATTCATTACATTGGTTTTCTTCAACAACTCTAAATGTGCTTGCGAAACTTCAATTTTAGCTGAGATTGCATCTCTCTCTTCCTGTTAAGAGATAATTATTTAATCACAGAAGATGTCAGTAAAAGCAAATTGAACCCATAGATGATGAGCGATGGTTTTAGTGTAAAAACTTCTATAAATGTTATATCAAGATGATAACAGAAGTGTGTATTCTCCAACCATAGAAGATCAGCATAACAAATGACCTATAAGAAAACAATTAACTATATTTACCAAATCAATCTATTACGATGTGGTTGAATTAATGTTCTCATATAACTATTAAGGATAATTTGGAAGCCCCATTACGAAAAGGAACAATGAAATTATTATTGTAATGATCAAATCCCTAGGAACTTCTGAAGTCAATTTAAACTAATTTGCTATTGGAGGACAAAAATGACAGGGAAGACAATCAAATCACCTGATAAGCAATCAATTGAAATTGAAAATTATTGAACTCCTGCCAATACCTGTCAACATTTAGTTTGAGAATCATGAAAAAGGAACAACTACCGATCACAAGGTTCTATCAATATAAAGTGCATGTCAACTACAAAAAGAATGAACTTAAAGAGTAATTAAAAGAAGTAGAGAGCATCACAGTTTATATTGATATACAAACACAAAGTGGGGGCTGTAAATGGCATGATTAGCCAAAGAGTATCTGTTAAAGAAACATACCGCTCTTCCAGTTCCTTAAAACGTTTAGATTTTAACTCCAGTTCCTTCAGTTCAGCATGTACTTCTGCACTCTGCTTCTCTGTTTCTTTTATTGCTGCTTCAAGTTTTCTTTCTTCTTCCTCAATCTAGAAAGCATCAGGAGAAGATAAATAATTTTTGTACTCAAGATGCAAAACATTTCAAAACCTATTCGTGCTGATATCAATTAAACATAAATTAGGATGCTGAGATGTAATCCTAATTTAGAGATTTAGCCTTTCACTTCATTCATCATTTTGTCCAGCTCCTTGAACAATATATAGTAAACTAGAATGTATATTCAAATGATTTGTAATAATGAGCCGACCATGTCTTTTCCCAAATACCACTTGCATTTTGTCAAGTATATTAATCATTACAACAACCTTATGGATTATTAATAATTAATATACTTATGTTTACAAATGCAGGAATGAATCATATACATCAACAACAATTTCCAAGTATGCACCTTTAATTTCTCCTTGAGAAAATCAGCCTCACTAAGGACATCTTGTGACTCCACTTCCAAGCGCTGAAGGCAGGCTTCATATGCTTCAATGTCCCTTGTTACATCTTCAACCTCCTTATCAAGTTTATCAGACAACACCCTCATGCACTCAAGACATAAAGGTTGCTCAACCTGGAAGGAGACACCAAGATTGTAATCTAAATACTTTGAAACATCAACATCGGACATTAACAAGAAGCTCAAACATTAAAAGAAAAGTGCGAAAACCAATATAAAAAAAAGTTGTGGATACCTGTGTCTGGGTTTTGGCAATCTCAAAAGCACGTTTAAGGACAGTTATAGTTGAATGGAAGCCAGAATTGTTTGGCTGTAAAGGACCATTTGCTCCTCCTTCTGGTGACAGTAATTGGGCCCCACTTCCATCAGACGGAGACTCAGACTTGTACACAACCACAAAAGATTCATCCATTGATTTTCCAGACTGGCCCACATCAGGTTGGCTAGCTGCACTACGAGGACGTGGAGGTACCCCTTGCAACTGAAGCCTTTGTTTTGGCAACACAACAAAAGAATTATCCATCCTGGTTGAACCTAGCACACTGTTGGCCGCATGAATTGAAGAGCCCTGCATTGCTGCATGTGTCCATCCAAACTCATTGTCAATAACACCAAGTTTATTCCACTAACGACATTTCAAGATATAAGCCTGAGTGCTACTGCATGTTAACCCAAATAGATTGCACTCAATTGAAATCTGTTTATGTATACGATGACATTGCAAATAGCTTATAACGGAATAGGATTCTCAGCTGTATATAGGTCTACGACTTAGAAGAGTTAAATCTAAGTACTAAAACCTCAATCGCCATTGTGACAAAATTGGAACTTATAAATACGGTTATAAGCTAAAATTCACATAAAAACAATGAAAACAAGGAATTCATATCGATGACAAAAAATAATTCGACTAAAAATAAGTCAACATTCAACAATTGATTAATAAAAGCGCCAAATATAACTGATTAATGATGGCTAGTGGTAAAATTAATAGCAGGAGAGAGAGAAAACCCTAACTGGAGCGAGCAGAGTCGTTTAAGTATTTGTCGGCGTAAGAATCGGCGCCGACGATAGAAAGGGAGTGGCGACAGTTCTGGCATGCCCATCGTGGTAGATTTGGATCCACAGACAAGGTCCGACCCTTATCCGTAAGGTCTTCCTTCTTCATCATATCTTTGTTCCTCGCTGAGATCGACGAAATTAAATTCTAGTCATTCTCTTTTATAATGATCGGGTAAACTAGTTTGGTTCGGATTTTATTTATACCCGATATCCATTCTATCCCGCATCGTCTAAGATCTCGGATAGAATATGCCATGTCAGCCAAAGTGTTCACTTTCGTGGGAATGGGACCTACAACGTACACGTGTGAAGTAATAATTCTGTATTTTCGAAAAAATATTAATGAAATTATAAATAATTATATAAAAAACAAGGGAGCAATTAGGGCTCTTATGATTCATATATACACAATAGCCCCAAATCAAAGATTACTCGTATTTGTCCACTCATAATTCACAAATAGATTATCTTCTCTACAAGCAAAGAGATGGAAGATCAGGTTCAGGACATAAGTCTGAAGCCATTACGACTCTTCGTGAAGCTTCTGAACGGTAAAACCGCAACCCTAAATTTCTCTACGCCACGTGTGTATGGCCACGAGATCAAGAATCGCATCCATGAAGCCACCAAAGTACCCACCCACCTTCAGCGACTCATCTACTCTGGCCTCCAATTGAAGGACGGATCCGTAATTTCCGATGACAACATCACCTTCCACCTTGTGCTTCCTCTTTTGGGAGGAAAAGGTGGGTTCGGGTCTTTACTCCGTGGCGCGGCTACGAAGGCTGGTCAGAAGAAGACAAATAATTTTGACGCCTGTCGAGATATGAGTGGACGGAGGTTGAGGCACGTGAACGCGGAGAAGAAGTTGGAGGAGTGGAAGGCGGAGGAAGAGGAGAGGAGGTTGGAGAGAATTGCGGAGGAATTTATTAAGAAGGCGGCGAAAAAAGGGAAAAAGGGAGTTGGAGATGGAGAGGCCGAGAAGTACGTGGCTAGGTATAGAGAGGAGTCGGCCAAATGTGTAGCTAAGGTTGAGGAATCTGTGAGAGAGGCGTGTGGCAATGGTAAACGAAAGGCCGTTGGAACAGCAGCAGCGGAGGCCAAGAAGTTGAAGATTTGGTAAGGGCTCATCTTTAATTATATTCATTTAATATAACTGTTTCAATGATTCAGTTGGTGTAGCTTAGGAATGGAGTTAGGGTTTCTTGTTCTGTGTGTATACAAGTTTCTTTTTATCATTATCTGATTCAACTGAATCCAGAAGTTTTCACTTTAATTCGATTGAATCTGTTAGGATTTTTGAGAAATATGGGGAAAACAATGGAAAGTTTAATGCAATGTGTAATATGTGTTTGGCTGTAGAAAATACTTCATTTTATATGCTATCAAATAGAGCATTACTGAAATTATCAAATTCTTGAGAAATTTGTTTTCTGTTTTATTTTGGTTTTGATGTTCCACTTTGCATATGTTTTGTTAGGATGGGGAAGAGAAAATTGGGTGAAAGTGAAGATGAAGATAGTGATGATGACGATGGTGAGGAAAATGAGAAATCTATTGTTTTGAATAATAGTAATCAATCAGATTCAAATAAGGAAACTGAGGGGAGTACAGGTTCAGTCACGGGTGGGAAACCGGATGGAGAATTTTCTGGTGGAGGTTCTTCTGAGAGTGGTTCTGAAGAAGAGAAAGAGATTCTTGTGCAGCAAAACTTGGAATCCAGTGGATGTTCTGGTGAAGATGTAAGCCATGAAGAGAATGCTGTGGTTGAACCTGAGATTCATGAAGAAAAGGTGCAGAGCACTGGAGCCTCCTGTTTGGAGCCGAAGTTTGTTTCTGCAATTGAATCTGAGCACAAGTCCTGTGGCGGACCTGCATCTGGAAATACAGAGGAAGTAGTTGGTCATTCCCCAAATGTTTTGAGTTCAGGAAATGAGGAAGGATATGATAGCAGACCAATGGATGCTGAAGCTACTGGTGCCTCTGAATGTAAGTCCAGAGTTCCTGAAGAAGCAGTTGTTGCCTCTACAAATGTTGTAGAATTGGAGAGGCCATTAGATTTCAATGAATTCAATTCAGCAGTGGAGATGGAGGTGTGCTTGCTATATTAAATTTCTTTAGTTTTTTTTTTTCACTTTTTCGTTTGTTTGACTTGATTGATTGGTCTGATATCCGGATAGTGGTATTGCATAATTCTTTTAATTTTTAATTTTAATTTTTTTGTTTCAAGGACTTACCTATGAGCATTGTGTGCATAATAATGTAATTAAGGGAATTTTGGTAACCTCTTTTAGAAGATAAATTGAAGAAATTACTTGCTGTCTAAATTAACTTTCATAATATATATCATCATTTAATCTATTTGCATGTTTCCTTAGGGCTTTGGCTGCATTCTATTTAGTCTGATCCTCATTTCTTGACCAATGAAATATAGTTTATCCTCATGAGGATAAGAATGATCAGTTAGTTTTATGCATTCTACAAAAAATTCTCCCATTTTTGAATTCATTCATTCTCTTCCTGATTGGTTGACATGAATCCTGCATATGAAATCATTTTCAAATAAATTTTCATACCATTGAATGAATTGAATTGTCTCTATCATAGTTCCTTAGCAATGCTGTCTTACATTGTGGTCAGTGTTAATTAGTCTTTAATCTTGCTACAATCAGTCACTAGTTCGTTTAACTTGATTCTTTTGTTGTTTTGATAGGCTTTTGGCATGGAAAGATTAAAGTCTGAACTCCAAGTACGTGGGCTAAAATGTGGGGGCACCTTGCAAGAGCGTGCTGCCAGGCTTTTCCTGCTGAAATCAACCCCTGTGGAGAAGCTTCCAAAGAAGCTGCTTGCAAAAAAGTGAGTTTTATGTAATGTGTTTTATCTGACTTGGTACTGTTGTGGATGAATTATGGGCTTTAAACAAATGAGGCTATATTAAAGTGTCTTGTATGATATGCTGACCTGTAATTTCATATAAATTTTGTTTGGCAGTGTAATAATACTAGTACTAAATTGTCATTTTTTCCTCTTTTAACATCTTGATATCTACCTCATTTTAATTTGGACGAAAATATGAATGCTATTAAGTATTAACATTGAATTTTACTTGGGTTCGGAAGATTATTGGCAAAGCTGAAAACTAGTTTAGTAGAAAACCAAAACAGCTGATTTTACAAAAAGAGAATTTGTTATAATAATAAACAATCTCAAATTTTGTACATAAGAAATAGACAGGTCGGCGGGTACTAAACAATAAACACTACGTAATTCGGGCGGTAGCATGGGAAGGAGACGGAGAGTTTCGGCAAACTGGACACGTACTGTTCATCTTGAGCCATTCATCGATGCAATCAGTGTGGAAGCAGTGTCTGCATTGGGGTATACATCTGATTGTATCTTTGCAGCGATACTCCGACAAGCATATGGGACAGGTGGTATCGTTAGGCCCTGGTATTCGCTTGCTTTCACCAAGAATTACCTTTTCATATGATTCAATGGTACACTCATCCAGACCCGTCATTAGGACGTTGGATTGTGGTTGTGGTGACACTGCTGCTGTGGTAGTGTTACGCTCGCGGTGGGCACTGCTGTCCATGAAGCATACATAAATTCCGATTCCAGCCGCACATGAAACAGCTGGTACCGCAATGGTCAGACAAATGATCTTAAAAACAAGGAAACCCTTGTTTGATTGGCCTGCAAATTAAAGCCATTGATTAATATGCATTTTGGAGAAAAAAGAAACCTACTGTGGGTATGGAAAATATGTTTAGAAGGCAAGAGGTCGGGAAAAGGAAAACACATCTATAAAATGACTTCAAAATCTCTAAACAAACTTTACCTACGGGTTAGTGACGAGTTCCTGCATTTTCTACCACTAGAATTCAATAGATAAACATGATTAACCAGCACCAACCTCCAAAGATCTCAAGGACCTAAGATAAGTACCTTATAATATAAAATACTTTAACCAACAGAATATCCTGGCCTGATAGCCAACTTAAAATACGTTTGACGAGAACTGGAGCTCCGGGTAGAAAACTAGAGAAGAATTCGTTGGGTTTTGACTTTTGGCCTTTATGAAGGGTGGACATTGTCATTTGCAGTCCACTGCTTGGCTTGGGTAGTATTGTATAAGAGAAGAAAACGTATTCATTCCCTTATGCTCAGATCTTATGTAGTTGACGTTGTTTTTTTAGTTAGTTTATTCTCTTTATTCTATGCCAAAAGCTATCTTAATATATAAACAATATCTCTACTCAAGTCAATTGCGTTTAAAGAAAGAGAAATCTGTATGCATCATGCATCCTATCATCAAGATTGACCAATACAAAACCATTTATTCCTTTTATGTTAAATATTTCATCAACTATTATATCCTCCTACAAGAATGCTCTGACCCAGTCAGCACTCAATTGCTGTAACCTTTATGAGATGTTCTGATAATCAAGGTTAAGTTGAGGGATTAGCAAATATGCAATACGAAGATTAAGAAAAGATCATTACCTGGTTGAGTATTATTGAAACAAGCGATTTCTTGACTACTACTGCTCTTAAACCCACATATTCCTCCCCTTGCTTCACAATCACCGCAATCAGGTTTATACCATGTTAACTGAATATCATTTTTAAGATCAGTTGAGAATCCTTCATCAAGCTCAACTGGCCATGAAACTGGAACTTGCAACGTTAGAACTATCTGGCACGATTCCATCATCGAATTCACAAGGCTAATAGAAGAAGTAGCTAAGACAGAGGTTGTGGAATTACTGAGGCAATCAATGGCAGACTCGCGGGACTTCGTGACCTGAGCTGGGCAGCTTAAGAAGGTGTAGTTACGATAAGAAGCCACAAACGGAGAACCTGTCAGATTAAAGCTTAGGAGCCGTCTGGGTATGCATTTATCTGGGTCATGGAGATATATCTGTTGTGCCAGATAATCAATATCACGCACAAAAAATTCTCCAGAATAAGGAAGGTTTAGAGTTGTTATGCCCTCACTATTGCAATCAAGGCCGAAACCAGGATAACTACAGTTTTTTTGTTGCTTGTCTTCTAGTTGGAAGGGAAATCGAATAGAGATGTTATTGCCACAAACAGAAGATTGGCAATATTCTGCATATACAAGAGGGAAGAACAACGGGAGAAAGAAGAAAATTAAGATACACATGATTTTGGAACGACTGATTCCGAGGGTGGCAAGCCTTGTGGATGACGAGATGAGTTTGTTTTAAAACTTAATTACACTAATAAATTAAATATATAACCTAAAAGTCAAAAGACTTAGTGCAGCAATTTTGTAAATTTTGCTACAGCCAATAACTTTACGTCAAAGTAATTGGTTGGGCGCCTGTGAATGCCATTTCTGACAACACATGTAATTTTATAGTGTTTTCTTAAGTCAGAAGGTAGAAATCCTAAATTAATAAAAACTTAAACGATAACATATAAGCTAATAAGCATCAGAATTTCAAAGGGATATGAAAAACTAATTGGGTCAGAATCAAACTTCACTACAGCACACACATTAAAAAATACGCATTTACTCGAGCAATTACACTTACAAGACTCCATTGTTTATTTTTCAGACTTCAATAGGGTATAGATATGTGTCATTTCTGTGTAGCATAGTAGAAAAGAATTTTCGCAGGGGCGACCAGTTCATACAATTCTTCTATCATTTTCTACAATGGGGTTAAAATCAAATTGTTTTGTGAAGGATATGTTCCTGTTAAAACTTTGAAATAACATTTCAATTGTCTCCAAGAGAAAAGTATCTGATATTTGCTATAAAAAAATGGTATGTGTAAGAAAAGAGAACTACAGGAGCTGCTGAGAGATTCTAATAGAAACAATATCTCCATTAGCCCCAGCTCTCATGATGTGGTACTTCACGAGAATTCCTGCTCCCAGAAAAAGCGAAAAAAGGGTAATCATAATAATTTAATTAAACTGTAGCATCGAACAATCGAATTATACTTAAAACGTGTAAATATATGAGCAATATGCCAAAAGTTAATAAGAGTCATTATTAGGGGCTAGAGGGGAAAGCTGCTAAGATTATGCAAATTCACAAGTAGTTTTCACATGCTGAAAATCACGTACCTTCATTTTCCTTTAAATTGGTGTTGACTCCAACTGCATGGAAAGCGATTATAGCCTTTGGTTGCATGTCACTGGGTTTCCCTCCCCATTTATTTAGATTAAAGACTCCTGCCAAACATTTGGAAAGTGGATTAGATCATTTTGTTGATACAGGGAACTGGCTCATACGGTATCTCAGTAGTAATCAGTCAGTAGGATAAGATTACTTGATATTGGAGCTATGAAATTACGATAGTAAGCGACTTATTTTTATATAATTTAACTGCAGTTCAGCAAAACAGTCTGTCAATTTACTTTTTTAACAATGAAAGCTTGAAATTTCAGAGCAGCAACTCCTGTTCTCTTCCCAACCCGCTGCAAGTTTCCTAACGGAAAGCTGTTTCAGCATTTATATTGGATATTGCTAAAACCTCGTTTACAAGTAAAGCACACAGCCACAACTATTAATTTAAATCTATTTTTGCTAGCTTGTTTGAGAATATATCAGGCTTCTGACCTAAATGTTTTCACCTCAAAATGCTTTTGATGCTAGCAGACCATAGCTTTGCAGTTGTCCAGTAACGACAAAAGGTCAATTAATGTCTCTATGTGACACTAACATGACACAATGAGTAAGATTGAGATGGGGTATGGAGATTTACCTGCTGATTGAGAATCCTTGAGATGTTCAACATCAAATATGGCTGCAGAAGCTCCTTGTACATTCTTTTCAATTTTATGAGATCCAATAAACTCATACTTCCAGCTCCCATCCTGGAATCCCTCACTCAGAAACAGCTCTATATGCCTAGCATCCAGCATTTGCATTGTTCCTACATAAAGAAGCAGATTTTCTTACTTTGCCTAACTTCACATACCTTTCTATTGAACCAAAAAAGCTTCAGGGCCTTTGAAAAATTAACTAATAAAAGATTTTGCGTTGGTAAACCTGCTATCTGTATGACGGTTCATTTCAAAAAAAATTAATTCCCTCTTCAAATTGTTCAATTTGTCTCTGCATAAATTACAGACTTCTGTAATACAATTGTATGAATCGTCAGGGCAGTTTTAATAGGTTAAACTAATAGTTTTTCAGTTTTACGTTGGTAATTCACAAAGCTTTTACAGTATGCAGGGGCACCCAAAAATACTCTATGGGTTAAATATTGTCAATCAAGGAGCTACCATGGTAAATTAAGATGGAAAACCGTGCATCTTTGAAGAACAAAGGGAGTTCAGAACAAATAAAATACATGATATGTGGTCCAAGAACCGTGAAGATAAACAGATTTTGAAGACCCTAGCTAGGGTTCTAATACATGCATTAACTTATATGAGACACGAAACCTCCACCCCAAATCCGTAATCTGGGTCGCTCAAGTATTGTTGCATGTCTTGAATCATATTCCACAACCACAAATCTTATCTGGCAAACTAAAATGAAATAATGAAAATGGAAAAAGTTCAATTCCCTACTTTTATCAGCAGTTGGACATATTCATTCTCACCTTCGCATGTATTGAGATTACAAGCAGGGCATCGAACAAGCTGCAAATCTGAAAGAATTAACCATGTGTAAACAATTAATTGGATGAATGACAATGACATTCCAATTATAAATGCACCCTAAGAGAAATGTCAGGGTACTTTAGTCAACTTTACCAGCAATCCAG
The DNA here is from genome assembly GCF_008641045.1 of Pistacia vera. Lineage (NCBI taxonomy): Eukaryota > Viridiplantae > Streptophyta > Magnoliopsida > Sapindales > Anacardiaceae > Pistacia > Pistacia vera. The sequence goes on along the minus strand of NW_022195323.1, from coordinate 183,874 downwards.
ATTCCAGTTTTAATGTTTTTCAACAAGCATGATCCGCAGGCCTCCAACATATCCTCTATAGTTTTTCCTTTAACAATCTTCACGGGTAAGTTGAACTTATCAGTCAAGAGCGCTTCTTGCGAGTGGAAAAGAAATGCACCAATTCGCATCCAGTCTAATTTGCCCATCAGAAAACCAAAAACAATGAAGAGTTATCATACTGTGGGTGTATTTACAAATATGCTTTTGTATACTCAATCTTCTTTGTATTAGACAATATCTGGCAGAGGAAAACCCCTAGTCCCCTACTTAGCTTAGTTAGCTATCTAGGAAGGAGTAAAGCCATGTAAAAAATGTCTTTTGTCAGATTGCCAAACACAAACTATAATACCATTCCAAATTTGAAAATCCTACTTCATAGCTGTCAATTTGTGCAACTAGACCATAAAATAGGTGAGCGAAGGCTGACGGGGATTTTGATTTACAATTTTAAACAAGTCTCTGGTCTCAGAATGAGAAGCACCCGAAGGCTGAAGGGAAAAGGCAAGAAGAAAGAATTACCTAGAAACTTGTCTTGGTGGCGGAACAAGAAAGAGTGGCTCCCATCTGCAGATAAATTCATCAATGAGAATTTGATCATATGGTGATGGCAGCAAAATAAAGTTACAATAAATGCAACTAAGGTCATTACCAAAAGCAGAAGCGTAGAGCTTGACCCAACTACAAGACACGTGGCATGGATCGGGGACCTGAAGATCACGCAAGCACGCAAACTTCCAGACGCTGTCGTGCATAATGACGCCGTGCAACCATTTGTTCGTCAATGCCAACTTCGCCAGAGATTTTCCATCCAAAAACTTCGCTATATATGTCCATATATCCTCTTGATCCCTTTTTTATTAAATATAAAAAATAAACTTGTGAATTAAAACTACATCAACTACAAATCTGATTTAAAACTTAACTCATATCATCAGCTTGAGAATTAAGAGTGATAACTCTGTTTAAATCTCGATAGAATTTCTTATGAAGCAAGTATTAAAAATCTAAAAAGCACGAAATCAACAGGCTGATTTACAAATGCATTCAACATGATTATCTGTTTGGTTACCAAGAAAATAAAGGAAAGTCATAACAATTGTGTCTTTAAAACAGACCGACTTCCTCGATAATTAAAATATTGCAAATTAAATGATCTAATTATCAGTTGAAATAGATAGAGGACATGAGATTTAGTATCTTGTTGAATTGTATTTTTTTCTGCCACCAAAGAGTAGTCAAGGAATCCAAATGAAGTACTTCAGTTTTCACGAGATTGATTAAACCGTGCTACAAAATAGAAGCAGAGTTCTTATTTCAGCAGAAAACAGATTAGGATTTCCAAGTTTTAGAATTAACGAACGTTACAACTTATTTTGAACTTCGTTTTATCAGAGAAATACAAAAAATATCGAAGAAACGAACCAGAATCTCACATTAATAACCGATGAGCTAGTACGTTTCAAATTCAAATTGCAGAGCCCTTACAAAATTAAATATAGCTGAAGTCGACTGAATTTAAAACAAACAGCTCAAAATTGTACATCAAAGATCGAAATAAAGCAACAGTGAAATCTGATAGATGCAACCATATAGTTGTCTAAGAAATCTGAATAGAATTTCAGATAACCTTCGAATTCAAAATATACTTTCTAAACGAAATTAGAGATAGAGAGTACCAATTGAAATCTGAACAAAGATCGTAGTCATTGTAGCAAGGAGAGCTGCAACTGCGAAGTCCCTCGGTGCTTTTCTTTAATCTTTTCCTCATCTCTTTCTCTCGTATCTTAATGAATTCGAAATTTTAAAATGAGGCGCAGCTTTTAGAGTGGCGCTTTATATAGGCGCGCGAATTGCACTAGTTTATAATAATTTCATGCAATATTTTTTTTACAAAAAAAAAAAATGATAAAAGTTGATTGGATAAAAGTTTATTTTAAATTAAAATCAATCAATCATCTTTTATCATATTATATTATATAAAAAATGTTATATAAAAATATTGTATGTATGTATAATATTATGCAAAAACTTTTTACACAACAAATTCATTTTATTAATAAGTAAATTACTTACGTACCCTAAAAATAAAATTTATTCATATCGAAAATATAATACACAAATTATAACTCGTAGACTTTTAATTAATTAATTAATTTCCGAATCAACCTTAGTTGCCGCCTTAACTAAATCCAATAACAGAATCTATTCTTCATTCAAAATGCCATTTTTATTTGAAATTTTAAGAAGAAAATAATGTCAACAATAAAATGAAAAATATAATAAAAACAACTGCAAACTCCATTGTGCTTCTATTTAATATCTCCCACTCATACAGAAAATAATTTAGGGTGCGTTTAGTTCAATATTTCTACTCATATTCCCAATCATATTCCTCAAATATTGTTTGACACATTATTCCATAAATATTAGTGTATTTTTTAATTACTTTTAGACCCCTTAAGCTTATTAATTTCACTAAATACACCCAGAAAAAAAGGTTTAAAAATTAGCAAAAACACCCCCACTCACCCATACTTGCCAAATTCTAGCAACCACCATCGGTGGTAGCCAGAATCTATCACAACGGCTTACACCAAACTCGGAACTTGCTGTTATTCATCGATCTGGCCGTCAGTTTGGCGCCGTCGACGACCACATTTGGTCGTAGATTTGGCCTTTTTCGGCCAGATCAATGTATTACGACACAAATCCGACCTGTCTATGTCGTAACGCAATTTTTCAGCCACCACGTGGGGGCCGGAATCTAGCATTGCGGGTGGTGGGGGTGTTTTTATCATTTTACATATTGAGGTGTTTAATTCAATTAGCTAACCTTGGGGTTTTTTGATAAATTTTTAAATTTTACCACGTAATACTCCCTTATCTAACTACTCACAATTATTCACAAAATCCTATCCAAAATAATGAATCAAACGCACCCTTAAATTTTCGATATGCGTCCCATCTCTCAAACCTTGTACTACATATCTATAATAAAAGGTTAAATTTGAAGTTTAACCGAGTCAAAATAATGTTCAAGTAAAGAACTGCCCAAGGCAACCATTAATTAGATATTGATTAAGTGGACTAATTTATTTTCAATTTAACTAATATTATTAAGTCGATTATTATTGTTTTGAGTTACTTTAAAAAAGGAAGCCAATGGGTGTCGCACAAGATTCAAACCCTTCGAATGAACTTGGTGTGCTTGCACCTTGGTGATAGATGGTCGATGATTAATCGGTAGTTAGGAAATTTGACTTCTAGTTAGATTAATCTTCTTTTAAAGACATTATATTTCTTCATTTTCAGGTGGTAATATGGGTGGGTGTTGAAAGAGTAAGAAAATTACCCACTTAAAAAAAAAAAAAAAAAATACACAACAATGGAGACCTTAAGATGGCCTTGAAGAAGCTTCAACATTTTCATACATACAGATGCTTATGATGAAATACGAGTATTAAATTAAGAATCATCTCTCTCAATCTCAATTTTTGATTTTTTCTTGATTTAGTTACTTATTCTTATTGTTTTTTTTTTGTTTTAATTCTTGCTGGCAGTAAATGTAATTTGGACCTCTCAAGAAGACAATGAGTCCATCATCCATGTCACTTGAAGAAATGGAAAAGGATTATCCACATTTAGAGCCTCTGACCATGTAATTAAGTACCTGTCCAACCTAACTTTGTTCATTCATATAATATATATTTTTTTAATAATAACTTTTATTTGAAACAAATGATATTTCAAACACTTGGTCCTTGACTCCTTGTACAATATAACGCAGGAGAAAATAATATGAGAATAAAATTGTTAAAAAAAAGTAGTTGTTGTTATCTGATGGTTATACAATATCGAGAGAAATTCTTAGGCTTCCTTTGGCTCACATTTGGGAATACTATTATTACTATTCTCAATAAAATTAAACAGTAAAATTGTAAAAACTCAAAATATTATTCAACTTTTTTTAAACCCCCTAAATTTGTTAATTTAATTAAAAACCCTTAATGTTTTTTAAAAAATTATAAAAAAAACCCCAGCAACCCACATTTACCAGATTCTGGCCACCACCATCAGAAAATACCCAGAATCTGGTATAACGGCGCACTACCGACTAAATCTGGCCGATAGTGTACCGATTTAGCCTTTTCTGGCCAGATCCATCGTAGCCAGTCGTCAACAGCAAACACATGGTCGTCGTTGACCATCAACGATAGCTGTATCTTTGGCCGTCGTTGACGAGCAAATACAATCAAATATGGCTGTCAATGGCTAGATCTAGCCGCAGGTCTGGCATTTTCTAACTAGATCCACAGTGGATCTGGCCGAAAAAGGACATATCGGCGCACGACTGGCAATATCGAGCCGATCATAAGCCGATACGGTGGCTCCGGCCACTCTCCGGCGGTGGTGGCCGACTGTCCTTATTTATGAGTGGATTGGGGGTGTTTTGTTTATTTTGAATATTATATTTGGGGCTGTTTAGTAAATAAATAAATATAGGGGGTATTTATGTTAATTTTTAAAATTCTACATCGTAATACCCACCCAATTTAACTTTTTTTCAAAAGATTATTCTAAAAACTACCCAATAATGAACCAAACGGAGCCTTAGTATTGGGTAAGAGCAATGCTATATGAGAGTGTTCAAAAAAATGAAAAAATTGAATCGAACCGAAAAACTGGTTCAGTTACAATTAAAAGAATTCAAAAAACAAGATTTTAGGTTTTTCAATTTTGGTGAAAATGCAAACCGCTTAACCGAAACCGGTTTTATTAACTGGTTTACTAAAATATATATACTATATATTAAACTAAAAAAAAAAAAAAGACAATCTTAATGGATATTATATATTAAAATAAAATAAAAATTAAATTTATTTGTATCAATTTTTAATGTATTGTTAGTTGTGGTCAATGAATATGTATAAATGTTTAATTTTTATTTGGATATGTATTATTGATGTTTATAATTTAATTCATGAAATTTAAAAAAAAAAAAAGTTTAATCCAATTCAAGGGGAAAACCGATTAATCGGTTTTTTCAAACTAGTTAACCGAAAAATCGATTTTTCTCTAAATCGATTCGATTTCAGTTCAAGAATTTTCCTAAACCAAAAAACCAGTACACTTTTGAACACTCCTAATGCTACACCCACACTCACAACCTCTTCCCACAAACGTTCTCTTATAACTCTGATATGATACCTCGTCATTGGTCAACTTGTAAAATAAGTCTCATTTGCTTATTTGCGAGCTAACCAATGATAAAAATTGTCATATCGGAGTTGTGTAAGAAAGTTTCACAGGCAAGGTTATAGGGGTTATAGTGTAACTTTCCATAATATGGAGTTTGGTCTTTGGTACAGTCACAGTCACAGACTACTGTGAGCAGTGTTTTAAAACCCGGCTCGGCCCGGCCGATTAAATCGGTTGAACCGGGACCCGGAGGCTTCAACGGGCCGGGTTTAACTTTTCCGATTCACCCCAAAATCATAAGATTTGGGAGGATGATCGGCGAACAATCAATGGCCGGAAGGTTGGGGCTTTTGAAGACTAAGTGCCGCTGAATGTAATGGCGGTGACGGCGTTGATTTCCGGTGAGTAAATCGACCGGAAATCGAATAAATATGGCAGCGGCAACAATGGAATTTTGCCGGCGATTGGCGAGGCTAACGGGGGTGGGGTGAGCTGGGTTTTGGTCGGGAGGAATAGATGAGTGTTTTCTGGGTGATAGGGAGGGTTGTCGACGCCGGCGTGGATGAGATCTGGCTCGGAATGCCAACGCCGACGTCGGTGAGATCTGGCCGAAATCGAACCTATTTCGGCTAGATATTGGGTGGATTTTAATGGAAATGAGCTCAATAGACGATTGGGGTTGCATCTGCGGTGCTGCCGTCGCCAATCAGTCGCCGGTCGATTTGTATTTGGGGTGCGTTTGATAAAGTTCAAACATATGGGACTTAAATGTAATTTTCAGGGGCATATTTGAATGAATTTAAAAGTTTTTGTCAACCGGACAACCCGAGACCCGAAAACTTTGCCGAGTTTCACCCCGGGTTAGGTTTTAAAACACTGACTGTGAGTGAGGGCCTCCGTGATTTGTCAGACAAAAAGGGTTCACACACAGACACATGCGTAATCCTAATCCCTCCATATTATGAGAACACCAATGTTGTTTAAACTCCACGGCAGCCACGCTCATCGTAAGCCGTAACTTTGAAGAAGGTTAAAAACCTTATGCGTAAGACAAAAGCATGGTTACTTGAGATGCGCTTGGCGNTTTCCTCATCTCTTTCTCTCGTATCTTAATGAATTCGAAATTTTAAAATGAGGCGCAGCTTTTAGACTGGCGCTTTATATAGGCGCGCGAATTGCTCTAGTTTAAAATAAACGAACCAAACAGTTTAAATTTTAAAAAGTGAAATTAACCTATGTAAATACTTGAGAGTAATATTAAACATATAATATTTTTATATAACATTTCTTATATAAAATGATATGATAAAAGATAATTTGGTGAAAATTTATTTTAATTTAAAATTAATCAATCATCTTTTATCATGTCATATTATATAAAAAATGTTATATGAAAATACTGTATGTTTCATCTGAAATTTTAAAGACTAAACCCAGGGTCGGCTTAAGGGGTAGGCAGGTGAAATTTTAAAGACTAAACCCAGGGTCGGCTTAAGGGGTAGGCAGGTGAGGCACCTGCCTAGGGCCCCCAAAAAATGAGACCCAAATTTTTTATAATTTTTTTTTTTTTAATATCTTTCAAAATGAAAATGGTTCATGATTTCTTATCAAGCCAAGGGGACCCCCAAAAGAGAGCCAAAAGAAGCCAAATTTATTATAAACTTTCTACATATCTTTCCACCCAAAGTTTGATAAAATAGTAAGTTTATACCTCTAGTTTCATATGTTCCAGTTTATACCCCTAAATTAACACATTAAATCTCTTTTAACAATGAAAGGCTAAAATAGTCATTTATATATCTCAAATTACTTATCTCCAATTCAATTCCAAAATTTGACATTCACATTTGACATTCACATAAATCATCTTTAGCCCTCTTTTGTCGCCGGTGGTTTGGAGTTGATTTCGGTTGATTTTCTCACCAAAATCGATCAAAATCATCATTTTATCATTTCCCAACCTTCATAGCCCTCGATTTGGCTATTTTTTGATGAATCTCGCAACCCAACTCCACCACACGATAGCCATTTCCAGCCTTTTTGACATGTACCCAACATTATTGGCCTTTCCTGACATCACTATCTTCCTCCCCTCAACCCTCTAACCAAAACCTCTATCATACCTCATCCGTTTACTCTACCAATCACCAGCAACCGGTACCTTTTAGGCTGTGACTTCTCAAGCCTTTTCTTATCAATTTTGGCATTGGAAATCACCCATTTCACCACCCATCACTTCTCCAACATCTACTCTCTAAAACCCCCCATCAACCTAACCTCGTTAGCCTGTCGATTGCTGTCCACCTTTCCTAGTGATTTTTCATCTCAAAAGACAAAAAAATAAAATAAAATAATTTTTTTAATATATGCTTATATTATTAGAGGGTCCCAAAGTAGCTTCTGCATAGGATCACAAATGCTGTAGAGATAGCCCTGACTAAACCAAACGGAGCCATTAGTTTTATACAAAAACTTTTTACATAACAAATTAATTTTATTAATAAGTAAATTACTTACATACCCTAAAAACAAAATTTATTCGGATGGAAAATATAATACACAAATTATAACTTGTAGACTTTTAATTAATTAATTAATTTCCAAATCAACCTTAATTACCGCCTTAACTAAATCCAATAACAGAACCTATTCTTCATTCAAAATGCCATTTTTATTTGAAATTTTAAGAAGAAAATAATGTCAATAATAATATCGTTTGATTTGTGTTATTCATAAAATGAAAAATATAATAAAAACAACTGCAAATTCCATTGTGCTTCTATTTAATATCTACCACTCATACAGTAAATAATTTAGATTTTCGAAATGCGTCCCATCTCTCAAACCTTATACTACGTATATATAATAAGAGTAATACTATAGCCACCGAAGGTTGCGCACCGAATCTGTGCACCAAATAACGTGACAAAATTATGACCGTTAATTCATTATCAGTTAATATTAATCAACGGTCAGGATTTTGCCACATCATTTGGTACGCAGATTCAGTGCACAACCTTCGGTGGCTCTATCATTTTCGATATAATAAAAGGTTAAATTTGAAGTGTAACCGAGTCAAAATAATGTTCAAGTAAAGAACTGCCTAAGGCAACCATGACTTAGATATTGATTAAGTGGACTAATTTATTTTCAATTGAACTAATATTATTAAGTCGATTATTATTGTTTTGAGTTACTTTAAAAAAGTAAGCCAATGGGTGTCACACAAGATTCAAACCCTTCGAATGAACTTGCCAACTTGGTGTGCTTGCACCTTGATGGTAGATGGTCGATGATTAATCGGTAGCTAGGAAATTTGACTTCTTGTTAGATTAATCTTCTTTTAAAGACATTATATTTCTTCATTTTCAGGTGGCAATATGGGTGGGTGTTGAAAGAGTAAAAAAATTACCCACTTAAAAAAAAAAAAAAAAAATACACAACAATGGAGACCTTAAGATGGCCTTGAAGAAGCTTCCAACATTTTCAGACATACAGATGCTTCTGATGAAATACGAGTATTAAATTAACAATCATTTCTCTCAATCTCAATTTTTGAATTTTTCTTGATTTAATTACTTTTTTTTTTTTTTTTTAATTCTTGCAGGCAGTAAATGTAATTTGGATTTTGGACCTCTCAAGAAGACGATGAATCCATCATCCATGTCACTTGAAGAAATGGAATTTTTTTTTTTTTTTTTTTAATTCTTGCAGGCAGTAAATGTAATTTGGATTTTGGACCTCTCAAGAAGACGATGAATCCATCATCCATGTCACTTGAAGAAATGGAAAAGGATTATCCACATTTAGAACCTCTGACCATGTAATTAAGTACCTGTCCAACGTCACTTTGTTCATTCATACAATATATTTTTTTTTTAATAATGTTGATGCTGAATTTTGACACCAACTTATCACACATAGGAAATGTTGAGCGGACTCAAAGATCTCACGTGTAAATGGGGGTATTGGATTGAGTAAGAGATGAAGAATAATATTTAAAGTGGTTCGGATGCTTAAATAAGCGAATCCTACGTTCACTGATATTGTATTAAAGGGTTAAGTCAGGTCGCGTTCAACAAGCTGATTTATAGCTTAAGAAATACAATAGGGAGTGAGAGAATGTATGCTATTTCAGAGAAAAATTAGATAATCCCACAAACGGGAGAGGAGCCCTCTATTTATAATGGGATGAATTGAGGTAATGATTGCTAAATCTATGAGTGGGGCAGATGTTGTGCAAATCCTTCTCAGTGAATCATTACTCACCTGCCCTAGTGATTTTCTCGACTTGTGCAGGGATTGGACACATGGACAGTTTTCAGTCTTTTCACCAATCTGGCGCATATTGAACGAACAGAGAAAAGAAAAACTTCTGAATAATGCTCTTGACTTTCATTTATTTACAAAAGACTTTATATACAAAGTTTAGCTCACTAATTACTAACTAATTGACTAATTAAGTAACTAATCCAGCTAATTAAAACTGACTAACTAACAACTTAACAAACCAGCTAAAATAAGCTAAACTTGTTAAAGTTGAATTACATAAATATCCTTTCCAGATTTAATTCCTACATCCCCCCCTCAAGTTGGAGCTAGGTGACAATTAGCTAAGCCCAACTTGGACAAGAAATACGTAAACTGAGGAGCAGCAAGAGGTTTAGTGAAGAAATCAGCAAGTTACTGTGAAGATGGAATGTGCTGGGGAGTGATGAAACTTGCCTTGAACTAATCCTGAACCACACGACAGTCAATTTCCAAGTGTTTAGTGCGCTCATGAAAAACTGAATTGGCGATGATGTATAGGGCAGCTCGATTATCACACCAAAGAGTAATAGGTGGTGAAAAAGAAATCAGAAAGTCTTGAAGCAAATAGGAAATCCATTGCAACTCAGAAACTGTGGCTGCCATACTCCTGTACTCAGCTTCTGCAGAGGACTTAGAAACTGTAGTTTGTTTCTTTGTCTTCCAAGAAATAAGAGAAGAGCCAAGGAACACACAATAGCCAGTGAAAGACCTTCGGGAATCAGGGCAAAAAGCCCAATCAGCATCACAATAAACTCTGACTGTAAAAAAAGAGTGAGCTGGAAAAAATAAACCTTTATAGGGACATCCCTTTAGATACCGCAGGATGTATAAAGCAGCATCCCAATGTTCTTGGCAAGGAGAATTAACAAACTAACTCAGCTGTTGAATAGCAAAGCTAATGTCAGGTCTTGTCAAATTAAGATACAATAAGCGGCCAATTAATCTCCTATATTGATCAAGCGAAGATAAGAGATTGGAAGATTCTAAACTAAGCTTGCAACATTTGAGAAAAGGAGTAGAAACAGGTTTTGCACCAACCAAACCTGTGTCTTCAAAGATATCCAAAATATATTTCCTTTGATTGATAAAAGTACCCTTTGAAGAGCGAGCTATTTCTATCCCAAGGAAGTATTTGGCATATCCTAAGTCTTTGATAGTAAAAACAGAATGTAGATAAGCCTTAACTGCTGCAATATCACTTTCATTAGGTCCCATTACTGAAACATCATCAGCATAGACAATTAGAGCCAAGAGACTATTTGCAGAAGGTTTAGTAAAGAGACAATGATCATGCTTGGACTGAACAAAACCATAGGCCAGTAATTTAGTGCAGAATTCATGATTCCATTGCCTGGAAGCCTGTTTCAGGCCATATAGTGATTTTTTGAGTTTGCAAACCTCTCCATTTTGTGCCTTAGAATAACCATTAGGGGGAAACAAATAGACTTTTTCATCCAAATAACCATGTAAAAAAGCATTGTTAATGTCTAATTGATGTAGTGGCCAAGAATAGGCAGTAGCAATGGCCAAGAAAATTCTCACTGTAACAAGCTTGGCAATCGGAGAAAAACTTTCCAAATAATCCAACCCATAAATTTCGTTGTAGCCTTTGGCCACTAATCTGGCCTTGTATCTATCTACACTCCCATCTAGTTTAAGTTTAATTTTATAAACCCATTTTGTGCCAATTGGTTTTTTTCCAGGTGGTAATGAAACTAATTCCCAAGTATGGTTGGACTCTAAAGCATCAAGTTCAGCATTCATAGCTTTAATCCAAGCAGGATGTTGGCAAGCTTGATGATAAGAAGTAGGTTCTTAGATTGTTGAGACATTAGCTAAGAAATTGATATATGTGTGTGCTAAACAAGGAGGATCAATGCAAAGGTAAGTTGGAGGTGTATGTATTGAAGAAAAATTAGATTTATCAACAGATGAGAGCTGTTGGGAATTATGACAGTGCAGCACATAATCATTCATTCATTCTGGTGGCTGTTTAGATCTAAGACTTTGTCTAGGTAGAGAATGTGCAATTGGAATAGGTGAAATGTTACTAGACTGTGAATGTAAGTCTACATGATCAGGAGTCAAATTTTTAGGAAGCAATTCATCAGTAATAGGATCAGTATGCATAACAGTATCAACTCTAGGTGATGAATGAGTTTCTAATTTAGCAGAAGGTATAGAATCAGAAATGTCAAAATCAGATGTAAATTGTGAATGAGATGTGACAGGTGAATAATCATTTTCTGTAGGAAACAAATCTTCAAGGCACACATGAAGAATTGTTTGCAGTAGAATCAGTAGAGAAAGGAAACATATGTTCAAGGAAAAACACATCTCGAGAAACAAAAGTTGTTTTAGAAGATAAATCATAAAACTTAAAAGCTTTCTGACCTTGACTGTAACCAATGAAACAACACCTATTAGCTCTGGGTGCGAATTTATCCTTGTGTGGTAGTGTATTGGTTGCATAACAAAGGCAACCAAAAACCTTAAAAAAATTATAGATAGGAATCTGTTTATACAGTAGTTCATGTGGGGATTTCCACTGAAGGACTGAAGTTGGTAACCTATTAATGATATGAGTTGCCATGAGAATGGCATGATCCCAAAACATAACAGACATATTAGCTTGAAAAATCAGGGCTCTAGCTACTTGAAGTAGATGCCTATGTTTTCTTTCAACAATACCATTCTGCTGAGGTGTGTAGACACATGTTTTATGATGAATAATGCCTAATGTATGAAATAGCTGTTGACAATTAGAATTAAGAACTCAGTTCCATTGTCTGTTCTAATGCTTTTAACTTTAGCATCAAATTGGGTATCTACAAGATGAAAGAAATTTTGCAAAGTAGTGAATGTTTGTGTTTTGTGGGAAAGGAGAAATGTCCACACTGCCCTACTATGATCATCAACAATGGTCAGCACATAATGTGCTCCTGTAACGGATTTTACTTTATAAGGACCCCATATATCCAAATGAAGTGTATCAAAAGGTTTAAGAGATATGGTTCAACTTATAGGAAAAGGTAACCTGGATTGTTTTGCTTTGCGACACACATCACAATTTGAAAAAGATGCATCAGTAGATTTATCAATAAACTGTAAATGATGCAATGCATTCAAATAACCATGACCAAGTCTCTTATGCCAAAGAGATAATGAGCAGTGATCCACTTTATTAGCAGAAAAAGAAATGTTACAAGCAGGAGATAAACACTTAGCTAATATAGCTTGTGTTTTTGTCTTATTACATATAGAAGAATTCCTAAAATGGATAATGTTTTTGTCCAGAATGTATAAATTCCCAACAAGTTTCCCAACTGCTAATATTTCTTCATTTTGTAGGTCCTTCGAAACACAATGTTTTGGATAAAAGGTAAACTTAAGATTTGCATTAGTAGTGAGTTTGGGTACTGAAATTAGATTAAATTTGAAAGATGGAACATGCAGGGCATCATGAAGGGTTAATTTAGAGTTTAATAGGATGTTTCCAATATGGTTAACAAATTTTATGGTTCCATCTGGTAAATAGACAGGTGTAGGTTTGGTTACAGGTTTCGGTGAGTTCATAAGTTTCAAATAAACACACATATGGTTTGAAGCACCTGTATCAAAAATCCATGTTCCTACTTCTAAGCAATCAATAACTTGTAAGCTATAATTCATACTTGCAAAGTCCCCTAGATGAGCAAAGTTCACCTGATTATTTTCCAGCTGCATTTTCCCTTTCATCAGCTTCATAACCTTCTACTGTATAATATCAGTGAGAGATTCTCCCTGCAATCCTTTTTTTTCTTCTTCATCAATGTCCTCAAAATTCAAAGAAGAATCCATCATCTGTGCTGCCATTGCCCTACCCCCAGTATTGGCTTTACCCTGCTGACCTTTTAGCTCTTTATACCATTCTGGATAACCTATGATTTTGAAACAAAATTCTCTTGTGTGTCCATTTTGGTTACAAAATTCTCTTGTGTGTCCATTTTGGTTACAAAAATCACAGTGTTTATCAACATTCCTCTTCCTATTTTCCTGTTTATTCTTATTTCCCCCATTATAATTACTGCCACTGTTTCCATACTTGTTTGTTGAATTATTTCCTTGATTCATCTGTGCCTTAGCAAACATAGCAGATACGCTACTTGAATCTGAAAAATTGATATGAACCTCCCTTTGTTTTTCAACTTTCAAAGCCATAGAATAAGCTTTACTAACAGTAGGTAATGGTTCAAGTACTAAAATTTGGCTCCTTAATTGATAATAGGAATCATTAAGCCCCATCAAGAATTGCATCAAACGATTCAGAGAATTAATATCATTCATCTTCTTTCCTGATCCACAATTGCAATCAGGAACTGGCAAAATGCAGTTCAACTCATCCCAAAGTTTTTTTCAATTTAGTATAATACTTCGAAATTGTCTCATTTCCTTGTGACACTGAAGCAATTTCCCTCTGAATTTGACAGATCAAAGGTCCATTGCTTTCACCATAGTGTTCCTTAAGTTCATTCCATAGTTCTTCAGCAGTAGATGCATAAAGAAAAGCACCTACTATGTCACTTGAAACAGAGTTCAATAACCATGACCTAATCATGCAATCAACCCTTGACCAAAGTTCAAAACTGTCTTAATCTTGTTCTGGCCTAGAAATTTTTCCATTAATAAACCCTAACTTCTGTTTTGCACCTAATGCAATTAAAACTGATCTACTCCATGCTAGATAGTTTTCGTTACCTGTAAGTAGAAAATTCACCAGTTGCATGCCTGGATGATTCGAATTTTGCAGCATCATGGAATTCTTTCCATTATTCAACTCCATTTCTTTCAAAACTGAACTTTTGTTGGAGTTTGCTGGTGATTCTCCAGCTCCAGTATTACTTGGCTCTCTCACCATGTCGAGTAATCAATCAGTAACAAACCAAAGCTTCAAGAGCTCAAAGAAGATTCAGAAAAAATAGTATATCTTTCCTGCTCTGATACCATGAACGAACAAAGAAAAGAAAAACTTCTAAATAATGCTCTTGACTTTCATTTATTTAGAAAAGACTTTATATACAAAGTTTAGCTCACTAATTATTGACTAATTGACTAATTAAGTAACTAATCCAGCTAATTAAAACTGACTAACTAACAACTTAAGAAACAAGCTAAAATAAGCTAAGCTTGTTAAAGTTGAATTACATAAATACCCCTTCCAGATTTAATTCCTACACACACTCACTGCACTGGCAGGAGCAAACCGCTCATGTCAGCATGCGACGTGGCTGCGTTTGAATGGTTGTAGAACCTATCTAAGCTCTGACCGCCCATATTGACAAGGCTCGGCGTCAGCCCTACTTTTCCAGGCATAACAAATAATAACTTTTATTTGAAACAATAGATATTTCAAACACTTGGTCCTTGCACAATATAACGCAGGAGAAAATAATATGAGAATAAATTTGTTAAAAAAAATTAGTTGTTGTTATCTGATGGTTATACAATATCGTGAGGAATTCTTAGTATTGGGTAAGAGCAATGCTATACAGGGGTATTAAAAAAAGTGCAAAAACTGAACCGAATTGAAAAGTTGGTTTAGTTACGATTCAAAGAATTCAAAAAACCGGAATTTAGGCTTGGTTTCCGATTTGGGTGAAAATGCAAACTGGTTAACTGAAATCGATTTTACTATCTGGTTTACTAAAATATATATATACTATATGTTAAACTAAAATTTAAAAAAAAAAAAAAAAAAAAGACAATCTTAATGGATATTATATATTAAAATAAAATAAAAATAAAATAACATAAAATTTATTTGTATCAATTTTTAATGTATTGTTAGTTGTGGTCAATGAATATATATGAATGTTTAATTTTTATTTAGATATGTATTGTTGATGTTTACAATTTAATTTAGGAAAAAAAAAAAAGTTTAATCAAATTTATGGGGAAAACAGGTCTTTTCAAAGCAGTTAACAAGTTAACCAAAAAACCGATTTTCCCCTAAACCGGTTCGGTTTTGGTTTAAGAATTTTTCTGAACTAAAAAACCAGTATGCTTTTGAACACCCCTAATGCTACACTCACAACCACAACCTCTTATCATAAACTATCTCTCACAACTCTGAGCCTGATATGATATCTCGTCATTGGTCAGTTCGCAAAATATATCCCATTTGCTCATTTGCGAGCTAACTAATGATAAACTATCATATCGAAGTTATGAATGAAAGTTGTGAGGCGACGTTGTTGGGATTATAGTATGACTTTCCATAATATGGAGTTTGGGCTTTGGTACAGTCCCAGTCACAGACTACTGTGAGTGAGGGCCTCCGTGATTTGTCAGACAAAAAGGGTTCACACACTAACACATGCGTAATCCTAATTCCTCCCTGAGTAATGTCACATTTACACTATTTTATAAACATCATGATGTGACATATACTACAATCACACAAATTCTATTATAATATTAAAAATTAAAAATAATTAAAAATTTATGTGATTGTGACATATACTACATCATAATATAATAAAAATTATATAAAAGGGTGATGTAAATGTAACATTACTCTTCCTCCATATCATGAGAACACCAATGTTGTTTAACCTCCACGGCAGCCACGCTCATCGTAAGCCGTAACTTTGAAGAAGGTTAAATACCTTATGCGTAAGACAAAAACAAGGTTACTTGAGATGCGCTTGGCGGTTAGCGCTGAAAATCACTCTCCATCTCCCATCTTCATTACAAAAAAAAAATTATGTATATTCAGTCAACAATTTAAAAAACTCTGATTCATATCAGATTATCAGTACAAAATGATTTTGAATTTAATAGAGAAGTTATGAATAAAGCAGTTTGCAATCAGAGAATGAAACTCAAAATCATTTCAAAAAAGTTCAAAAAATTATAATGAGGTTATTGAGAAAGAAAATTCATCGGCATTTGATAATTTATTATTATTATTACTATTTTTTTTTTGCGATCAAAGTATTCAAGTCAACTTACGTGTACTTTAACAAATTCTTCAAAATCTTAAAAGATCTTTTAAGTAATATATTTAAAAGTCTTTGTCGAATTATTGACCACCCAAAAGTAGTTTTGCAATATTGAGTAAAAAGTTATAAACAAACAGATCAGCTTAATTTTAGAACTTATAAGCTAGTTTGACCAGCTTATAAGCTTAGACAAACACTCAGTGTTGGCTAAATTACTTTTGGAGAGGTTTTTTCAATTTGTAATTTTGAGGGAAATTTATTAATTCATCCGTAAGGTTTTGTATAAGTAAATTGATATATCCACAAGTTCAGAAAGTCATGAAAACACCTCAAAATTTTAACTGATGTTAAAGAACAAAATTAACTATAAGAGGGCCAAAAAGTTAATAGTAACTAGTAAGTGATATATTCACAATTAGTTAAAGATGCGGGTATCTTGATAACTTTCTAAACTTGTAGATGTAATTATTTATTTATGCCAAACCTTATAGGTGAATATAAATTATTTATAATTGATTAATCGTAATTCATCCTATGATATTCAAATAAAATTTATTATAAATTAACACGCCAATGGACGGAGAAAATGAGTATAACATCTGTCATGAAAATTTCCCGTAATTTTGACGTATGGACTGCCGTACTTCCGAGTTCCTAGACGAACTATCACGGACACGTGAATGCACGTGCAAGAGTAGCATAAAAACTGCGTGCTACCTTCAATTTTTCGTTTCGCGCTTTCCACAACATAATTTTTTCAAGGACTCCCTCCCCTTCCGAATATTTGGAGCCAAAAGCACGTCCCAGCTGGTGAGGTCCCCACCTAAAATCTCTTATTTAAAACTTTTAATTTAATTATTTAAATATTGAAAAAATATATAGTTACTGTACTTGTGCCTTGTGTACAACTCGCCGTTAAACAAACCCATCCCCGTGTCTTTCACATAGCAAATTTTATATCGGCCGAGTCCGTTGCTTTTTCTCGGCGGATTTTATTTTGTTCAAGGAAATTCGTTCTCAGTCCATTCGCTATCAATTCGGAGACTTTATTTTGCGATTTTTCCTTTAACTTCTCTACAATACGCTTCTCAATAAAAACCGAAACGTGTGAATTTTGCTAGTCTTCTGTGTCAGAGACTGAAATTAGGGTTTCGCATCAAATCTAGGGTTTCAATCGCTGTTTTCAATTGAATAAGGAAATATAAGTATACAGCCGTAATTTACTGGTTTTGACATTATAGGTATATAATTCGCCGGATTGGATGTGAAATTAGGGTTTCGCTTTTCGGGAAGAAGGAGAAGATGATAATAAAACGACCTTCCAAACTCGAAACGGCGAATCCAGACCGGAGCAAGATTGACGATCAATTTTATGAAGACGAAGACCTCGACGAGGTTGTCTACGTGTCAAATCCCAAGAAACGAAGAAGAAGAGACGGCGATGATTATCGTTCAATGCATCTTGAAGTCGATGATTTTAGCAGTGGTTCAGGTTCTTGGATTAGCGAGGACCCCTCTTATTGGGGTTCTAAATACGAATCCAATTCAAAGAATTTTAATTATATGAACAAAGGTACAAATCAGAGCTCCTTAAGGTATCAGCCTCCGGCATCAAAATCGTTGAGAGGAAGAACTCAAATGCTTCCTTCAAAGCACGATGACTCGGTTCTCATGGTAGGTGACACAGATTCGAGCTTTGGTGATGATGATGATAATGACGATGAGGAAGTTAAAGATGGTTTTGGGAGAAAATACAATGGAACAAGTTTTATAAGAGACAAGTTTGGTTTTGGAAGCTCGAATTACTACTCAGTAAGAGAAAAAGAGATGGGTTATGTAGGGTTTAATGATTTTGATCCCAGAGAGTATCTGGTTTCACGTAACTCTGCAATGCCGGTGCATAACCTGAATTCCGTACCATTCGTAAATAATGAACAGTATATTCCTCAGTTTGGTTCTAGAAATGTAGATAGATTGACCAAAGAGAAAGGTAAAAAAAAGAAGGATGTGTACAAGCCGGAGGATTTTGCTTTGGGGGATTTAGTGTGGGCTAAATGTGGGAGAACGTACCCAGCTTGGCCGGCAATTGTGATTGATCCCATTGTGCAAGCTCCTGAAGCTGTTTTGAGATGCTGTATTCCTGGTTCACTTTGTGTCATGTTCTTTGGCTATTCAAAGAACGGAACACAGAGAGTAATTTTGTTGCCTCTTTACTGCTTGGTCATGTTTTATTTTCTGGGTTTTTATTGTTTAATTTATAGCCATCATGTTTATTTATGTTTGCGATTTTGATTGGCAGGATTATGGTTGGGTGAAACAAGGGATGATTTTCCCCTTTGCAGAATTCATGGACAGGTGATTTATTACTTGTATTTTATGATTTTGGAATAATTTTGTTAGGGTATGAACCTTTTGGTTGATTTCTGTTTGTTTAGATTTAGGGAGCCGACTCAGTTGTACAAGAGCAAGCTGATTGATTTTCGGAGGGCACTGGAGGAGGCTATTTTAGCAGAAAATGGGTTTTTGGACACGAACCTTGGGATTGGGCAAATTCATTATCCTGAAGCTTATTCCTGCGGAGTCCAAGAAGTCACTGTTTCAAGTCAGGATAAATATTATTTTCAGAATCAGGCAAATACTTTTAGAATACTCTCTCTTCTTTCTTCTATGTTTGGATTCATAACTTGGGTACTTTATGGGGCATTTAAATCTCATGGGTTGTGTCAGTTTCAATGCTGTAGTCACTAGCCTAACACTTGTAGATAAGATATGCCAAAAGCTTATTAGCCTAATATACTTATGATTAGCACTAATTAGGTTGGTTTCTGTTTTGTGTTCCACAATATTACTTGAAACTGATGTAATTAATATATGAAAATATGATATACAAAGAACTTGTTTGTACAACGTAACTATTTAAGAATCCATGCAAATGTTGTAACTCAGTTCACGGCCTCACTGCCAGTAATAACCTTATGGAAATTTAAAAAATTGTCAACTTCAAAGAACTTTCAACTTGTCATCTCATGAACTAGAAACATGCTGGATACTTGCTTTTGGTTAATTATTAGAAAAGAAAACCATTCATGTTACTAGCTACTTACATGAATTGTAGTAATTTATTGTATTTATTGGTTGTTTCCATGCGAAATTCCACCTTAAAATTAACAAAGGTATCATCTAAAATTCTGGATAAATTTCAGTTGGAAATTTGGGTTTTCTATTATTATATTTTAGTCAATGATGCTTCAATAAATTTGGTTATTGAGTTACAACAATTCATCTAGTTAATCAATTGGTGCAGAATGCTTGCTATAAGGAAGCAAGGCTTTGTGATGGTTGTGGTTTAGTTCGTCCATGCAAAGTGAAGAAAATGGGGGGCTCAATATCTAAAACCCAGTTCTTCTGCAAACATTGCACTAAGGTTTATAAGAAAATCAATATTGATGAATTTTGTTCCATATAAGTATAACTTCCAACTTACTCAATTGTGAAAGTGAAATACATAATCTATTGTTCCTAAATGATCTCTACATTCATTATTTCTACAGCTACAAAAGTCAAAACAGTATTGTGGCATATGCAAGAAAATTTGGCACCATTCAGATGGTGGAAATTGGGTGAGTTTATCACACTTGAAATTAGGTTTATAATGCTTTCTTTAGTGCAACAAATGAATGATCTGAGAAATTTTTTATTCTTAATTTTCTGGCTCAGGTATGCTGTGATGGTTGTAATGTTTGGGTACATGCTGAGTGTGATAAAATTTCCAGCAAAGTATTTAAGGTGTGCCTATCGTACTTAATTTGTAATATTATGTTTTTGTTTATTTATGTTATATTATCAAAATGCATTCAGTTTGGGGCCTTACTGACTTGGTTTTGGTGTGAAGAGTCTGGAGTACATTGATTACTTTTGCCCGGATTGCAAAGCAAGGCTTAAAGCTGAATCAGGTGCAGACAAATGGCTGCCAAGTGTCAAGTATGTTTGTGTTGTCTCTGCTTATTCCTTTCTTCTCTTGGTTTACTGGCATTTTCATGTTCAACTTGAATGTTTATTATAGAATCTTTGGGATGTGAAATGTAAACCTAATTCTGTGTCAAATATCTTGAACAGGCCTATAGAAAATAATGGACAAGTTTTGCTGCCTGACAAGATAATGGTAGTATGCAACGACATGGAAGGAGCATATATTCCAAGACTTCATTTGTGAGTCCTTATAACTTTTTCATTACTGATGAGAGGTTGAAGTAGAATCTTAGTATTTTATACTTTTTAGTAAAAACCTAAAATAAAGATTGCTTCAGTGTTCATTCTATCTCTTCTTCTTCTTCTCCTTTCCATTCATATTCTTTTCTATGCTTTTTAACAACCATTTACTCTGTCTTTTCTGGGAATACGGATCTTGTGATTACCATGTGTTTTTCAAATATGTATATTATGTATTGTTTTACACAGGGTTCCTATTCATGATTTTATTTTGATTTCTTCAATTAATTTGTCCTTTTTATTGATAGAATTGCTCAAATTTTTTGTTTTGTGAATCAAACTTTTAGTTAATCTGAATTTTGTTATGTTGAAGAAAAATTAAGCTAAGTACTTCTGTTTCCTTTGTGCTCTAGAGTTGTGTGCAGGTGTGGTTCATGTGGATCTAAGAAACGTACACTTAGTGATTGGGAACGCCATACTGGGTGCAGAGCGAAAAAATGGAAGTATAGTGTCAAAGTCAAGGGTACATCGCTACCACTAGAAAAATGGGTTTGTATTGATCTTTTCTTTTTCAAAATTTCTAGTATAGTATGTGGTACTAATATGCTAGACACTAAAGGATATTACTTGATTTTACCTGCTCTTACGAGAAGAGTATGCCTATTTGTATGAAAGCTGCATCCAAGATCATTTGATGATTGTTTGAGGCTGTTGTTTATTTCTCTTCTTGTTAGGATTTATGCTTCTTATATGCAAAGTATTAACATTGAAGACCTTGCAGATTACTGAGTTTAATGCTCATGGTGTGGATCCTGTGAAGTTGGATAAGCAAAAGTTGATTTCCTTATTGAAAGGTGTTATTAGCTTTAATTGAAATTTTGCATGTTGATAGTTTTCTTTCCCATTCTTTCCTTCATTTAGGGCAGGGTGTTGAACATAATCTCTTAGTATGTCCTCAATAGCAGCAAACTTAATTGACTTGATTTAATTGCAACAGAGAAATATGAGCCTCTTGATGCAAAATGGACAACCGAAAGATGTGCTATCTGTAGATGGGTTGAAGACTGGGATTATAACAAAATTATCATCTGCAACAGGTAGTTTGGGCAAATAAATATTATGATAGTTGCTGATGCAAAGACTAGAGCTTAATTAATATACTAAATCATTTATCTGAGTAGCAGTGTTATTTTTTCAGGTGTCAAATTGCTGTCCACCAAGAATGCTATGGGGCAACCAATGTTCAAGATTTTACTTCATGGGTTTGTAGAGCATGTGAAACACCCGATGCTGAGAGGAAGTGTTGCCTCTGTCCCATCCAAGGCATGTCCCTAAAACTGAATTTCTTAATAGTTCTTAGCTGTTCTGAGACTTGGTATGAGTAGTTTTTGTATTCATTACCCAATGTAAGTTTATTACTAATACTGGAAAAAGAAAGAAAATTGGCAGTATTTTGATTTTACTTTCTGCATTGCCTTCAATAACTTGTCAAAATTGTTGATTGTTGTTATGTGCATTTCAATTATGTGTTCTGACATTATCTGACAAATAGAGGTGGCTCCAGAAAGTTTAAATTGGAAGAAAATCTTTCAGTGTATCAAGAATTGTATCAGTGTAGGATGCATTTTTCTATTCATCAGATGCAGCTAGATTTTAATCTTCTTTAGCATGTTAATAAAATCCCAAAATAATATACATTACACTTTTCAAATCGCATTTCTTATTCATACATAAAAACATAAAAGTACATATTTATGAAAGAATTCACAAAAAAGCCAAAGGCATGGCTGTCTTTTGACAAACTAGCTCTAGTCATCAATGGTAGTCTGTCTTATTTTACGTCAACTGTTTTTCTATTGTTTATATTGAGCACTGGCATATGAAAATAGTACTGAAACTTATCTGACAGTTGGCTGTAGTCTCCAATGCTAAATTGTTTTATCTATTGAAATTGCTTTTCTAGGTGGTGCTTTGAAGCCAACTGACATTCAGCCGCTTTGGGTTCATGTTACATGTGCTTGGTTCAGGCCTGAAGTTGGTTTCTTGAATCACGAGAAAATGGAACCTGCAACTGGAATCCTTAGGATTCCAACAAATTCATTTTTAAAGGTACACTGGTCATAATGATTGTGTAGACAGCTTTTCTTTTCTGGTACTAAATAGAAATATCTATTGTCCAACAGTGCTAAGATTGGGCTGTGTCATGCTTGAAGTTACTTCTGTTTCTTCTCCTAAATAATATTTTCATGGTGTTAGGATGAGTTTTTTGCCAAGGACTGTGGTTCAATTGCAGTTTTTTCTGTTAATGATATCTCTTTCTTAATTTAATGCAAATTTTATATCGTTACTCTTTCAGCTCATACATTTTTTTGCTATGTGAATGTTTCATTAAACTATGTTTTAACTGTGACTGCAGAATTGTGTAATCTGTAAAACAACTCATGGTTCATGTACTCAGTGTTGCAAGTGTGCTACTTATTTTCATGCAACATGTGCATCAAGGGCGGGATATAGCATGGAAGTAAGTTTTTAATTTATCGTTTAGTTCTAAACATATTCTTGTTGTGAAACTTGTGATTGTATCACTGTCTAATTGTGGATTCCAATCGTTCTGAATTGGAAATTTGTTAATTGAAGAAAGTAATTATATATTAATCTGAAATTTCAGATACAATGCTTGGAGAAGAACGGGAGACAGATAACAAGGAAGTTAATATACTGTGCCATTCACAGGTTGGGAAATTTGTCCATTTTTCATCTTATTGGAAAAGCTCTCTGATCTCTCTTTTTGTCTCTCTACCATAGAATAGAGAAGAATTTGTGAAACTTCATGCTCCACATCTATTTGTTTGAGTCTTTGTTTCTCATGCCCTGGTTTTGGTATAGGTCCCCAAACCCAGATGCTGTTGTGGCTGTACATACTCCAACAGGAGTTTTTGCTGGAAGAAGCTTGCTTCAGAACCAGAAAGGTTGTTTTCGGGGTTCTAGGTTGGTTTCGTCTAAGAGAACAGAGTTT
The DNA here is from genome assembly GCF_008641045.1 of Pistacia vera. Classification (NCBI taxonomy): domain Eukaryota; kingdom Viridiplantae; phylum Streptophyta; class Magnoliopsida; order Sapindales; family Anacardiaceae; genus Pistacia; species Pistacia vera. The sequence goes on along the minus strand of NW_022195323.1, from coordinate 160,135 downwards.
CCTGAAGCTTCTACCTCAGAGGCTAATGAGCTTGAACCTCTATCTGCTGCAAGGTGCCGTGTTTTTAGAAGATCAAAGGATAAGGTGATAGATTTGGGAACCAAGATGTATTACTATGCTATGACTTTTTTTCTGGGAATTCTTGTCATTTTCCTGTGATTGAACTGAGCTTCTTGCAAAGCTTGTATTTCTTGCCTCATAAGGGCAACATCTGATACTGTTTCTTTTTTTGGCTTGTAGCTGAGATTGTTTTGATCTATTTTTCTCCTTTTTATGTCTCATTCTAATCATTATTCTTGTTTGTTTGTAGGCTATGGAAATGGTGCCAATATTCCACCGACCAATGGGACCAAGTCATCATTCTTTAGATGCAATAAATAGCCTGAGCACATTTCAAGTAATATTCTTGTCCTTTTTACCTTAGATTTTTTCTCAAGCTTTTCGTATACATATATATGGCTATGGGTTGGGATTAGAGGAGAGTAGATTAATCTAATGGTCTAAAAATTGTGTCAAAATTTGATGCCATTGATATATAAGAGTGAAACACTTTCCTTTGGATTCTTTTCCATTATTGTAACGTATCTTGTCATACTTATGTTGTCACATAGCAGGAAATCAGTGAACTTAAGAATTTCTCGTCATTCAGGGAACGGCTCTACCACTTACAGGTAAACCATAATTCTACATGCATAATAACTATGCCCTAATCTATGTAATGTTGTAATTAAGTTTATTTCTGCCTTCAGAGAACTGAAACCCATCGGGTTTGTTTTGGGAAATCTAGCATTCATGGATGGGGCCTCTTTGCACGTAGAAACATGCAGGAAGGAGAAATGGTACTTGATTTATATGATCTTTTTAATGCTCCTATCTACTTTTAAGGCTTCGTGTTTAAGTACTGGACCCCTCTTTTGGTGACTTTTTCAATAAGACAATTGTTGTCTGGTTACCTCTTAAGTGATGCCATTTTAATGCTAGGCATGTCTATTTCCAGGTCGTTGAGTATCGTGGTGAACAGGTGACACAAAGTGTTGCTGATCTGAGGGAGGCACGATATCGTAAAGAAGGCAAAGATTGCTATGTGAGTTTTTTTTTTTTTTGGTGCCTATTGTGCTTTTACAAGTGCATGGACTTGGGTATTGTCTCATACATAGCTTTTGTGCTATTTCAGCAAACTGGAAATGTAACATCAATGTCTGTGTTATGAAGTAATTGAATGTTTTACTATGCTGTATTTAGGGGTGAACAGGTCTGGTATCTGGCCCAATTCCTTGGAACTGGACTTGACAGTTCCTAGGATTTAGGAATTGGAATCGGAACCGGAACCGGACCCGGTCAGTTCCGGATCCTAAATGCCTGGAACCAGAACCTGACACTGTTCATACAAAATCACAAATACACCCCTCATGTTCACAAAAATGACAATATACCCTGTGAAAAGTACAATACACTCCCAAATGTTTACAGAAATTACAAATACACTCTGGGTATCTGTCGGTTCCACCCCGGGTACCTGGACCTTGGTTCCGGTTTCGGTTCTTGAAGTGGTGGAACTGGAACCAGACCCATACAGTTCTGGTTCCACCAAATCTGGAATCGGAATCGACACCTTGAGTACCAGTTGGTTTTAGTTCTACTCTAAAAATTTGCTCACCCCTACCTGTACTGTTCCTTTACTAATTTGGTTTCTGTTATTGGAGTTAACACCTAAAATGGAGAAAAGATCTCCAAAATATTCCATTTAATATTGATGCTCTGTTAGTTATTTATTTATTTTTGTATTTATGGTGTTCTTAGAAGTTGAATTAAATGGTTTTGACAGCTATTCAAGATCAGTGAGGAAGTGGTAATTGATGCCACAAACAAGGGGAATATAGCACGCTTAATCAACCATTCGGTAAGTTCTTGTTACTGCAGCTGAAACTATTAGGATTGAGAAGCAAACTTTTCCAATATTCCCACATTTGGCTTCCATATAGTTATAGCTTATTGCTTAGGGCTAATCTGGTTTCTCATTGCATGCTCGAACTATGTCTAACTCAAGTTGTTTACCCTGAGCAGTGTCGGCACTATTTGCAATGTCCACCAGTTATAATACTCATATTAGCCTGTTTTTAATGGTTCTCTTGACATCTCAGCCCGCTGTTTGCTAGATGACCTAAACAATTAATTTCTCTTGTTGCAGTGCATGCCCAATTGCTATGCAAGGATCATGAGCGTAGGTGATCAGCAGAACCGGATAGTTTTGATTGCTAAGACTAATGTGTCAGCTGGAGAGGAGCTAACGTATGATTACTCTCCCTATAAATTTCTGCATATGAATTTGTTTGGTCTAGATTCATACTTATCAATCCATTAAAATAAAAATTCAATTTGTTTAACAGGTATGATTACTTATTTGATCCGGATGAGCATGATGAATTGAAAGTCCCTTGCTTATGCAAATCTCCCAACTGCCGGATGTTTATGAATTAGGTTACTTATTTTTGTATCCCATTGTAATTCTGCGAACAACTGGGGCTCATCTTTAATACCATTGGGAATCTCACATTTTTTCAAGTGAGCTTGTAATTTTTCTTTTTGGTTTTTTTTTTACCCCCTTAACTGTAGGCTCATTCCTTTTGTAATTCTACAGATGCAATAAAATGTAAATTTTAGTAGTTTGGCCGGTGGCTTCTGTAAATTTATGTTAGCTTATAATATAGTATAATGTTGGAAGTGCCTCAGATTATATAATGGGTAATATTATAGTTATAACACAATCTCACCAACTTTTTTGGCACAACATTGACGTGGTAGACAGGTAGAGCAGAACGGAAGCTCTCCCTTCTACAGAAGCAGAGAGAAGGCACCGTTTCGGAATTGGTATTTAGTTATTTAAGGGCAAATGCTCATTTCCTTCCAAATTAGAGAGTATGGAGTAGAAGCTCTGTATGAGTGCGTCTATGTTAAAAGGATTATGTTGTGGTTTGAATCCGTCTACACAGATCAAAATTCAAGGATCACACCCTCAAAATAGATGAGTCATTATTATTGTGAGTTGTGACTGATAATTACGATTACTTGATAAATAGGAATCATATTAAAAATAATAACTTGACTAAATTTATACACAAAATATCTGAAAAAATTTAAACTTACTGATCCCATAAGAAGATGTCCAATTCTCTGAATGTCGAAGTAGAGTAAGTGAGTAACTAGAGTTACGAACAGTTGTACAAATTGAAAATCTCCAAGAAATTGGTAATGGAAGCTCTCATTTTCTATTTTCAATATGTGTATGATTTATACAATTACATAAGTTGTAACAAAAAGAGATGAAATAATGGGAAACTACCTCGCACATGACAAATGATGCAGGTAAATTATCTCGGATTCGTCCATATAAAGGAAGAGATGTAATCTATGTTGGACAGTTGGAGATGGTAATATCCTTTCAATTTCTCATACTGCTGATACTGCTATTAATACTCATGATGGAATATAAGATTTAAAAGATGTTTTTGTTGTTCCCGAATTAACCAAGAATTTGCTCTCTGTTGGAAGTTCATCTCTGATAATATGTGCACTTTTGAATTTACAAAATTCGGGTTTTGTTTTTAAAGGATCGAAACCAAAGGACGATTGTGAAGGGGCATAAAAGATGACAGCTTTACGCTTTGGATGAGAGTTCTCAGGAGGCGTTGAACATAATAAAGAAAGGTGGTTCCTCTTCGGCTACTCAACGACTCGAACATCCATTCTTTAAGGATGAAAGAGTCACTGATGTCACACATTGGATAACAAAAGCCCCCTATATGTATTAGTTGCCAAATGGGTAAAAGTTTTAAACTACCCTTTAATTCTCTAAATAAAATTTCAACTTGTCCTCTTGAGAAAATTCATTGTGATCTTTGGGGACCAGCCCCTGTTGCTTCGAATCAACGATTTTGATTTTATGCCGTAATTATTGACGATTATTCTCGATTTACTTGGCTTTATCCTATGCGACGGAGATATGAATTTTTTGATTGCTTTCAGAAAACCAATTTGATCGAAGAATCAAGATTTTCCAATGTGATGGAGGGGGAGAATTCAGTTCAATCTTGTTTATGGAACATATTAAGAATTCTGGAATTGAATTACATGTTTCTTGTCCTGGGGTTGCCGAACGAAAACATCGGCATGTAGTGGAGACTTGACTTTTTCATGCAAATTTGTGGTTATCACTTTGGGTTTATATTTTTCTCACTGCAATTTACCTTATCAATCGGCTTCCTTCTTCAGTTTCACAATATGAGAGTCCTTACCATAAGCTTTACAATCAGCATCCAGGGCGATAGGATGTCAAGGCAGTTGACTTCACCAAGAAAACTTTCCTTTGTGTGTTTATAAGTTACAACCCTATTCACAAGAGTATATACATCGCGGCATGTAGTTTTCGATGAACAAACCTTTCCTTATAGGCTTCAACGGAAAAAAAAAACAAGGGAATTATTGAATTGTCTCTAATTAAATATTATCATTTAGATTATTCATAACCCTCTATATTTAAAACTTAGCAAAAGTAACCCTATAATAAAAATTTGAAAAATCAATAATGCACCCCCCACCAATCTAGCCATTGCCGGTCACCAGCAATGTTCTGAAAATCGGACCAAACAATGACCCGTTCAAGGGTCTAGTTTCCGGTTTGACTGGTTGGATCGGTCGATTAGACAGTAATTTGTAAAAAAAATTTAGTCCCTGAAGGTTTGAAATTCATCAAAAACACCCCTATAATACTCCCTTAAGGTTTGAAATCTATCTAAAACACCCTTATCACGCAAAGATTCTGGTGAGTAGTGGTGGCAGCGGCGATCGACGGCTAATCGAAGCTGGAATCTTGGGGCTTTTGATGTGTAGGTGTCGGCGACTCTGATGGTGGTGCTAGGGAGTTCCATCGGCGTCAGAACTCGCCGGAATCAACAAATGAAATCCGACGTTGTGTAAACTTTAGGTGGACGACGATCGACGAAGGTGATTGAAAATGGATGGGTTTGGTCGTGGAAATGGGGGTGTTTTCTCCGTCGAAAGATGCCAGAATCCGAAGAGGTTTAGCTGCGATTGGACCGCGATTCGACACTATTCCGACGATCCAACCCCCGTCCAATCCGGTTTAAATCAAAATAGCAGTTTTTTATATATACTGGACTGGATTTGCCGCCGGTTGTCGGTCGAACCGGTCCGACCGGGCGGTCTGGTTTTCAGAACATTGGTCACCAGTAAACATGACCGGCCGCCAACAACTAGCAACCTAACGGTGCATGAAAGGCTAGAAATGGCCTTCATGCACTGATATGGCCATTTTCGGCTAGAGATCTAGCCAAAAATGGCCAAATCGTGATAAATTCGATCCGAAAACGGTCGTTTCCGGCTAGATCCGTCAATCTGGTCGTTGATAGCATGATCGATGGCCATTAATAGCCGCAGAAAATGGAGGTTATGAGATTATCTCTAATATTACCAACAGTAAATACTATTGGGTGCGTTTGGTTCATTATTTTGGATAGAATTTTGGAAATAATATTAGATAGTTGAGTAGGGTTATGATTACGATAATAGGATTTGCAGAATATGTGTTTGATAGAGTATTTTGACCTTAATATTTGTGTTGAATATTTGATTGATATATTTTTTTATAAGTGATTTATTAATATAATATAAGTGAACAGGTGACGTGAAGAACTAGTGAAAGAAGAAAAGTGGAAGAAGCAATGAAAGAAGAAAAGTCAACTCACAAATAACTTATAGGCCTGTCTTCAAACGGTCATAAAAGGGTCAGGAAGTGTCGGGATAATATTCTTAAGATTCTATTACACAAATATTGAACTAAACGCTATCTCTAAAATTTGGTTGAAAATATGAATAAAAATATCCAATCAAACGCAATTATTGATATTGAAAAATTACCAGAATCTTATATTATTTGATAACCAAACGTGATAATTAAATAATATAATATGACATAACTTCAATATTCTTATTTGACCCTAACCAAACGCCCTGACAGATACATGAGAGATACATTTGAAAACATTTGTCAGAGACAAAATTGAGTGTGTTGGGTTCCAATCTGGATCATGCGGCTGCCACTCCCATAACATAGTTAATGGGTATTATAATTACATTCTGGTTGCCTAAGCGCTTGGGAGTCTTTCATTGGCCTACCAACAAAAAAACACAGTGATTTGATTGGTATGTTTTGACCAATCCTAAAAATTCAATAAACTTCTCTCCCAATAAAGTATGATTAATTAATTAATTAAAAATTCGGCATGTGGAATACACTTGAGCAACACCATCAATCGACATATAACAAAAAAAAGAACTAGTAATATAATCAAATCGGTGTCCTTTTTTAGTATAAACAAAGTTAAAACACAATCTAATGCCGCCCCACTTAAATTGAATGAAGTGGGTAATTGATCCCATAATCTTCAGTCACTAGTGGTGTGTCTCTTCTCTAGCTAGTTGACTTGTATAATTGATTATTATATTTATGTGTCCTTTTATGCTAACACAAAGCAGCTTCAAGAAGGAAAAAAAAGTGTTTCCATTATAGAGATAATGGCTTTGAAGATGCTCCACATTTGCGCATTAAGTAAGCTCCCACGCAGTGACGGTTTGTTTTGTTAATTAGCTGCGTTACTCCACTTCCATCGGCTTTCATTTAACTACAGACGAATTAAATTAATTTTATTGTAATTATGATACGTAAAGGAGATCAAATTCTAATAAACTCATGCTTGTGACGTGTCCATTCATGAAAAGCAACTATATATCAGAATGAATTTTATTTTACAAAAATAAATTGAACATTATGTGCTAAACTTAGTGGTAATGCAACAAGTTCAGTCAATGTCAACATCGAATAAGGAACTTGCTTGCTGTATTGTGTCTCGTGTGGATCACTTAACAGATGAGATATGTGAAACAAAAAATTATTAATAATTCAACGATATATAATATCGACGTTTTGTTCATATGCACTTGAATTAAAGAGATCCACAATTTGCATATATTTCAGAAAATGAACTTGTAGAATTTTATTGTGGAACGCAAGGTAGAGAAGCGTGTCAAATTCATCAACCGCTTACCCAACTTCGATAAACAAATTCTGCCAAACACAATAAACTCTTTTTTTTTTTTTGGCATGCTTTCAGAAAACCAATTTGATCGAAGAATCAAGATTTTCCAATGTGATGGAGGGGGAGAATTCAGTTCAATCTTGTTATGGAACAAATTAAGAATTCTGGAAATGAATTACATGTTTCTTGTCCTGGGGTTGCCGAACGAAAACATCACCATATAGAGTGGAGACTGATTAACTATGCTTTCATGCAAATTTGTGGTTATCACTTTGGGTTTTTATTTTTCTCACTGCAATTTACCTTATAATCGGCTTCCTTCTTCAGTTTCACAATATGAGGGTCTTACCATAAGCTTTACAATCAGCATCTAGGGTGATAGGATGTCAATGTTTTCCATCATTAGATGTCAAGGCAGTTCTGACTTCACCAGAAAACTACCCTTGTGTGTTTAAGGTTACCACCCTATTCACAAGAGTATATATATCGCGGCATGTAGTTTTCGATGAACAAACCTTTCTATAGGCTTCAACGGGAAAAAAAAGGAAATTTATAAATGTCCTTAATAATATTATTTATAGCTTATATTTAAAAACTTAGCAAAAACAACCCTATAATAAAAATTTGAAAAATCAACAATGCACCCTTACCAACCCAGCCACTATCGGCCACCAGTAACCACAACCAGCCACCGACAACTAGCAACCTAATGGCGCACAAAAGGCTGGAAGTGACCCTCGTGCACCGATATGGCCAGATTGTGATAGATCTGACCCGAAAACGATCATTTTCGAGTAGATCCGTCGATCTGGTCATTGACGACATGATCGAGACATTAACGGCCACAGAAAAGGAGGTTAGGAGTTACCTTCAATTTATCAACAGTAATATATTATATTGAAATATTACTAGAAGCCTCAACGACTCGAACATCCATTCTTTAAAGGATGAAAGAGTCACTGATGTCACACATTGGATAACAAAACCCCCCCATATGTATTAGGCCAGTAGCGGATCTAGGAATTTCTTTTAGGGTGAGCCAAAATAAAAATTTATTATACATTACTATTTTTGTCCATTAATATTTTTGTTAGGGTGGGCCAAAATATATAAATTTACATATTAATATTAAAAAAAAATATTTGAGGGTGGGCCATGAGTGGCTGGATCCGCCATTGATTAGGGCCGAACGACTTACGCATACCCAAGGTTTATCAAAACGATAAGTTGGTACCCAAAAGGTTTTGAAACGACAAATAGGTACCTTCCGTCATGTTCTGTTAGTAATTTTCGTTTGATAATAGTGAAAAGACTAAAATGCCCTTGAAAGTTTAATATTTTAGTTTTTTATAAATTTAAAAATTTCTAAAAAACCCCCTAGGTTTGCTAATTTGACTAAATACCCCAATATATAAAAACTTTATAAAATAAAAAAAGCACTCCCGCCACCCGCAGTGCCAGATTCTGGCCACCACTGCCGGAATCTGGCCGGAAAAATTGCGTTACGATACAGACCCATCGAATCTGTGTCGTAACGCGTAGATATGGCATTTTCCGACAAGATCCGTGGCTGATCTGGCTGGAAAAGGCCAGATCTACGGCCAGATCTGGCCGTCGAGGTCGGATCTTGCCGAAAAATTGTGTTACGGCATAGACCCTTCGGATCTGTGTCGTAACACGTCATTCTGGCATTTTTCGGCCAGATTCGTGGAGGATCTGGCCGGAAAAGGCCAGATCTGGCCGTCGAGGCCAAAAAAGGCCAGAAGTAGAATTGGCCTTTTCCGGCCAGATCCGCCACGAATCTGGTCGGAAAAGGCTAGATCGATGCGTTACGACACAGATCCGACGGGTCTATGTCGTAACACAATTTTCCGGCCAGATTCCGGTAGTGGTGACCGGAATTTGGCACTGCGGGTGGCGAGGGTGTTTTTGTTATTTTATAAATTTTATATATATATATATTTGGGTATTTAGTCAAATTAGCAAACCTAAGGGGTTTTTTAGAATTTTTAAATTTATAAAAAACTAAAATATTAAACTTTCAAGGGCATTTTAGTCTTTTCACTATCATCAAACGAAAATCACTAACAGAACATGACGGAAGGTACCTATTTGTCGTTTCAAAACCTTTTGGGTACCAACATCGTTTCGGTAAACCTTGGGTATGTGTAAGTCGTTCTCCCTATGCATTAGTTGCCAAATGGGTAAAAGTTGTAAACTACCCTTTAATTCTCTAAATAAAATTTCAACTTGTCCTCTTGAGAAAATTCATTGTGATCTTTGGGGACCAGCCCTCTTGCTTCGAATCAACGATTTTGATTTTATGCCGTAATTATGGACGATTATTCTCGATTTACTTGGCTTTATCCTATGGGATGGAGATCTAAATTTTTTGATTGCTTTCAGACAGGCCTGGCTCAAGGGGTAGGCAGGTGAGGCACCTGCTTAGGGCCCCCAAATTTTTTATAATTTTTTTTAATATATTTAAAAACGAAAATGGTGTATGATTTTTTATCCAGTCCAAGGGTTAAAAAGAAAAAAAAAGGGGCCAAAAAGACCCAAATTTATTATAAACTTTTTACATCTATTCCCACCCAAAGTTTGACAAAATAGCAAGTTTATACCTCTAATTTTATATATTTCAATTTACACCCCTAAATTAACACATTGAATTTCTTTTAACAATAAAAGGCTAAAATAATCATTTATATGTCTCAAATTACTCTACCCCAATTCCATCCCAAAATTTGACATTCACATAAATCATCTCCACCCCTCTTCTGCCGCCAACCGTTTGGAGCTGATTCGATCAATTTTCTCACCTAAATTAACTGGAATCATCACTTTATCATTTCTCAAACCTTGATAGCCCTCGATTTGACCCTTTTTTTACGAATCTCATAACCCAACTCCACCGCACACGACAGTCATTTCGGCCTTTTCAGCATGTACCTAATGTTGTTGGTCTTCCCCGACATCACCATCTTCCTCCCCCTAACCATCTCACCAAAATCCCTATCATACCTCATATGTTTACTCCGTCAATCACCAGCCACCGATACCTTTTGGGTTGACTTCTCAAGCATTTTCTGGCCAATTTAGGCATTGGAAATTACCTATTTCACCACCCATCGCTTCTCCAACATTTGCTCTCCAAAACCCCCCACAAACCTGAACCCGTTAGCCTGCCGATCGTCATCCACTTCTAGTGATTTTGCATCTCAAAAAGCAAGAAAATAAATTTGAAATAATTTTTTTTAATATATGCTTATATTATTAGAAGGCCCCCAAAGTAACTCTTGCCTAGGGTCACAAATGTTCTTGAGACGGCCCTGCTTTCAGAAAACCAATTTGATCGAAGAATCAAGATTTTCCAATGTGATGGAGGGGGAGAATTCAGTTCAATCTTGTTTATGGAACAAATTAAGAATTCTGGAATTGAATTACATGTTTCTTGTCCTGGGGTTGCCGAACGAAAACATCACCATATAGAGTGGAGACTTGATTAACTATGCTTTTTCATGCAAATTTGTGGTTATCACTTTGGGTTTTTATTTTTCTCACTGCAATTTACCTTATTAATCGGCTTCCTTCTTCAGTTTCACAATATGAGGGTCCTTACCATAAGCTTTACAATCAGCATCTAGGGTGATAGGATGTCAATGTTTTCCATCATTAAGATGTCAAGGCAGTTCTGACTTCACCCAGAAAACTTACCCTTGTGTGTTTATAGGTTACAACCCTATTCACAAGAGTATATATATCGCGGCATGTAGTTTTCGATGAACAAACCTTTTCTTATAGGCTTCAACGGGAAAAAAAGGAAATTATTAAATTGTCCTCTAATTAAATATTATTTATAGCCCTCTATATTTAAAAACTTAGCAAAAACAACCCTATAATAAAAATTTGAAAAATCAACAATGCACCCTTACCAACCCAGCCACTATCGGCCACCAGTAACCACAACCAGCCACCGACAACTAGCAACCTAATGGCGCACAAAAGGCTGGAAGTGACCCTCGTGCACCGATATGGCCAGATTGTGATAGATCTGACCCGAAAACGATCATTTTCGAGTAGATCCGTCGATCTGGTCATTGACGACATGATCGATGACTATTAACGGCCACAGAAAATGGAGGTTATGAGATTACCTTCAATATTATCAACAGTAAATACTATTGATATTGAAATATTACTAGAATCTTATATTACTTGATAACCAAACGTAATAATTAAATAATATAGGATGACATAACCTCAATAATCTTATATGATCCCAACCAACCAAACGCACTCAAAGATACACGAGAGAAACGTTTGAAAACATTTGTCGCAGACAAAATTGAGTGTGTTGGGTTCCAATCTGGATCATGCGGCTGCCACTCCCATAACATAGTTAATGGGTTTTATAATTACATTCTGGTTGGCTAAGCGCTTGGGAGTTTTTCATTGGCCTATCAACAAAAAACACAGTGATTTGATTGGTATATTTTGACCAATCCTAAAAATTCGACAAACTTCTCTCCCAATAAAGTATGATTAATTAAAAATTCGGCATGTGGAATACACTTGAGCAACACCATCAATCGACATATAACAAAAAAAGAACTAGTAATATAATCAAATCGGTGTCCTTTTTTAGTATAAACAAAGTTAAAACACAATCTAATACCGCCCCACTTAAATTGAATGAAGTGGGTAATTGATCCCATAATCTTCAGTCACTAGTGGTGTGTCTCTTCTCTAGCTAGTTGACTTTCATAATTGTTTATTATATTGATGTGTCCTTTTATGTTAACACAAAGCAGCTTCAAGAAGGAAAAAAAAGTGTTTCCATTATAGAGATAATGGCTTTGAAGATGCTCCACATTTGCGCATTAAGTAAGCTCCCACGCAGTGACGGTTTGTTTTGTTAATTAGCTGCGTAACTCCACTTCCATCGGCTTTCATTTAACTACAGACGAATTAAATTAATTTTATTGTAATTATGATACGTAAAGGAGATCAAATTCTAATAAACTCATGCTTGTGACGTGTCCATTCATGAAAAGCAACTATATATCAGAATGAATTTTATTTTACAAAAATAAATTGAACATTATGTGCTAAACTTAGTGGTAATGCAACAAGTTCAGTCAATGTCAACATCGAATAAGGAACTTGCTTGCTGTATTGTGTCTCGTGTGGATCACTTAACAGATGAGATATGTGAAACAAAAAATTATTAATAATTCAACGATATATAATATCGACGTTTTGTTCATATGCACTTGAATTAAAGAGATCCACAATTTGCATATATTTCAGAAAATGAACTTGTAGAATTTTATTGTGGAACGCAAGGTAGAGAAGCGTGTCAAATTCATCAACCGCTTACCCAACTTCGATAAACAAATTCTGCCAAACACAATAAACTCTTTTTTTTTTTTTAATAAAAATTGTTGGAGAATTTAAAAAATAAAAAATAAAGAGTCTTGAAAAACCCCTTTCGAAAAGAACTATTATGTGTTTTTCTTATAAAAAAAAATTGTTTATGCATTTTTTTTCATAATTCATAATTAAAATATTTGANTTTTTTTTTTTTTTTTTTTTGTAAAATAATAATATTTTAATTATATGAGTTAATTTTAGAAAGATAAAATTATCTTTCATAAAAGAGTGAAAAAAAATAAAAAAAATTACGTGTCATATTGAAATAATCGAAGTGAATAAACACAGGTTTTGGGAAGACTAAATAGAATATACGCTAATTGCATTGAAGAAGGCTGAAAAATGAAAGGCGTGTGTACAACTTATCCATTGACTATCGTTTTCAAGGAAAGTGGTAGAGGATTATCGGCTCACAAGAAACATGCAAGGAATTAATTTAATTTCGATATCTAAATGAAGAAAAACCTGTCCCGCGTACTGTTCAGGTTGCGTTAATTAGATTGACTAGTGGATTCAATTATAGTCACAAAGCATGTGTGTGTGTGTGTGTATATATATATATATATTGGTTATATTGAGTTTGACTACATATTTTCTTTTTTAAATTTCATCCACACATCAACCAACTTCTTATGAGTTTAATCTCTATGAATTATATTGTTGATGTTTGATTTTGACATCAACTATTCACGCGTGTAAAGTGCTAAGCTAACTTATAAATCATACGTCGTATGGAAGTGTAAAAGAGATATTGAACATGTAGTAATTTTTAAAGTAGTCCGGATGCTTTAAGACGAATCCTATGTCCATTGTGATTATATTAATAGTAAATTACAATCAGGTTACACTTGACGAGCTAAATTATAACCGAGAAAATAAATGTAGAGAGAGAGAGAGTGTGTATGCTTTGAGTGGTGGATGAGCCAATTATGTAACATAGAGGAGAGCCCTCTGTTTATAGTTAGAGGGATTCAAGCTAGTAATCGTGATTCTGCGTGCGGACAGGTGTGGTACAATTCCTAACCCGCTTTCCATTGGTTGTCTTCACGAGAAATATCTTTAAATCGCATACAGTTTTAGCAGGTGGACAATTTCTAGCCACTCATAAGTCTGGCGTTCACCTGCCTCACTGACGATGACCTTACCCATCTCGTCCTTGCGGGACGTGGCTGCATCTAGACGGCAAAAAACTTTCCTGAATTCTGGTTGGTTTCTGGGATTTATGCTTACGTCAGCCCTTTGGACATAACACATATCACGTGGAAATCAAACCAAAAATCCGATCGTCAAATAAAATAATAAATAAATTAAATAAATTACCTTTCTTTATTATTTTTTATTTTTAACAGAACTCGGAATACAAAGGACTGTTCTAAGTCATAGTGTCATACCAACCATGAACCATTTAGATGTCATTGACAAATTAAATAAATAAATAAAACCAATGAGCAGACTTTTTATGCAATGATAGAATATGCTTTAATTAGCAATAAGAGAAAGTCTTATATTAATAAAAGGATATTGTCACAAACCAATAAACAGAAGTTACATAAATATAAATATTAAATTTGATAAACTACAAATCATATTGATTTGAGAAGAAAAAAATAAACATAACTTAAAAATAATATTAGTTTGTGGTATGACTTATGTGATGAACTGATGATACACCTATATAAGTTTGATCGAGTCATTTTCTTTCTTTCTGCATGCCATTTGTCGACTGCAATTCAGTAAGGAATTGTCTATATAGGAGAAAAGTTCACATGTTAAAAAGAAAAGTTCATAATCCACAGTCATCCAAACACCAAGGAAACTGTATAAAGCATCTCAGATCAGTACAGATATTTCATAAGTGCATGATTGACGGTTTGTTTAATGCATGATTATGAAGTTCACATTACCCAAGGTAGGATACTTGTTTCAGTGTACAAATACATGCTAAATCAGAAATGAGTTGTCGACATGCTCATTTCTAACACCATTGTGATGGTCCTTCAGCCAATACATTAGTGACCATGTTTTGTTTATCTGTCAACAAATTATTATAGGAAGAAAAAAAAAAAAAAAAAAAACATTAGGAATAATATATTTGTTGATGTTGATTTTGATACCAACGACTTGTACATGTAAAGTGCTAAAAGAGTCTTAAAAATTACACGTGATGGATTCATGAGATTTGAATATGGTACTGAGATTATATATGTTTGCAGAAAATATAAATAATAGATAGACAAGAGAGGTTTTTATAGTGATTAAGATATTTAAAACAAATCTTACATCTACTGTTATTTTATTATTCTCTGACTATTTCTATGATATTGCCCGTAAGGCATACAAAGATGGAGAAATATTTTATTTACAGAGAGAAATAATGAAGCTCAAATTTTGCCTAGCTTTCATCTGCCCAGCCCCCTCTTTTACGAAGAGAGGTATCAATTTATATACCTTTGAGGTCAATGTAATAAGTGTTTTTGCAAGTTGTTTTGACATATAGAGAGCTCTTATTCAGACTTATCTTAAAATGAGATAGAGTTGATACAAAATATATTTGAGGCAATATGAGTTTAATAGTTAGTATACTTTGTCTTTTAAACACCTATTGAGCTGACATCATTGTGATTTTGTAGGCACAAAAATATTATAATATGAAAGCTCCAATATTATTGACAATTACGAATAATTTTGAAGTTGTAATCATAATAAATGTATTGATAATTAAAAGCTTTACCTCAATTATTTTCCTATAGAATCCAAACATTATTTCTAAATCTCTATATTATCAAGTCCTATTTGCATCAATTAAAGACAAAACTACTATATATAGGGTATTAACTCTTCGACTTTTGTTGAAAAATCATGTTTTGCATGTTTCCTAATTCTCATTAACAAAATTTATTTTCCTCTTATCGGAAATTCTGAAAGGCTTGGATTGGATTGGCTGATTTTATAATAGGTGTTTTGAGGTTTTATTAACCAGAAATAGACAATGGCGTCTTATCTGCATGAAACTGCAACTCCGCAGTAATTTTGGGTTGATTTTCACTTTTGTCAGTTATTTATAATTTGATATTTTATTTAATATGATTAAAAAAAAATGAAATATCCAGAAAATATGATAATTACTGTATAAGCCAGAAACTGCCATAAAATGCCATATATCATCTGACTGTTAAATCTCCGCCCTTCCTTCCTTATCACAACCACCTCTCTCTATATCTCTTTTGTCTCACCAAGTGGATGAGAGCTTCATTTCAAACCTCGTTAATGGTTAAGCACTCTTCATTATCCTACTTCTGAAAAACTTCACTCTCCTTGCTGTGCTGTTTTTAGCTTATATCTTTTATGGTTTTTACACATATTTCAAGTAACGTCTCTTGTTAGTTTGGTGTGCAATCATCCCGAGGATTTTGATAGTACATTAAACACCCTTTTTTTATCTCTTCTTCAATCCTTGGAATTTCAGAATTCCTCCGTGTCTTCTGCTTCTGTTTCTGCTACTTGGTATATGTTTATAATGCTTCTTAACTCTTTAAACTAGTTCATGTTTGTTGTAGTACTAAAAGAAACAAGTAATTGTTCTTCTGAACTTTCTGAATTTTCATTTTCTATCTTGAGTGCCTTTCTGGTTTGGACTTTACTGTAATTCTGATTGTTTTGCCAGTTCTGAGCAATATTTCTCAGTGGGTATTGGATTTTAAGATTTAATTAACTACAGCAGTACTGTAAGACCACATAGGAATTATGAATCGTTGACGTTGTTTTATTTGGTTCATATAATGAAACTGTTCTCAGATATATCTGATACAGGTATATTCACAGAGCTTAAAGTTTTAGCTTAGTTCATCTTCGCAAGGTTCAAAATGGCTCCAAGGAACAGTCGCGGCAAGGGTAAAGGCGAGAAGAAGAAGAAGGAAGAGAAGGGTACGGATTAATTAACTTTCAATATTGTTCATCATCTTCATTCAATTCTTTGTTTACCATTTAATCAGCTATAATATTAAAATCTTGTTTATTAAATTCCAGTTCTGCCGGTTGTTATGGACATCACCATAAACCTTCCCGACGAAACTAGCGTTATTTTAAAGGTTTGGTGCTCCTAATTGAAGTTCATGGCTCTTGTGTTGAAGTTTAGTTTGAGTAAATTCAGCTAGAATTATGCCCACATAATTTAATTTTTTCGATGCAGTTGCAAATCAGCGCCACCAACTTTGTGACAGTGCCATTTGTGTGTCTTCATTCTTTAATTTTCTTGGACATTTTATACTTTTTTATGCTTGCAAGATTTATTTTCTTCCTCTTTATCTTGACTATTCTAATGTTAGCCGTCGTGCCAAGCATCTTATTGGATATGTTTCCACGGTATACACTAGTTGGTGAACAACACTCTATTGATACTAAGCATAGTAAACGAAATTGGTTTTGGAATTGAAATAGTGCTGTCGTTTTCTTTCAACGTGTTTTACATCACTTGATTCATCCGTTCCGTATTTTACTAGAGAGATGATAGGCGTGATCATAACTTAATGAATTTTGACTGTGTTTTGTCCAATTAGAAAATTGAATGCTTGCTCTTGACTTTTGTATTGACATAAGATGAACATTGGAATTACGAGCAGGGAATATCAACGGACAGGATCATAGATGTTCGTCGGTTGCTGACTGTGAACACTGAAACTTGCAGTATCACAAATTTTTCATTATCTCACGAGGTAAAAAGTCCTTGTTTAATTACACATGAAGATTTGGCATTGTTTTATCAAATCTGTTTGAAGTTTGAACTTGTTTAATTACACACGAAGGGTGTTTTCGTAATTTAATCCTTTACTTATTGGATTTCGTAATAAATGGTAGGTACGCGGGCCACAGTTAATGGACACTGTCGACGTGTCAGCATTAAAGCCCTGCGTTCTCACTTTAGCGGAAGGTAAATCTCTTTTAACGCGAATTAATTATTATTAACGGTTCCGTTTACCGTGTGTCGTTTTGGCGCCTATATAAATAAATAAATAATCCGTGATTTTTGCCTCTCAAATTTCAAAGAGGATTACGATGAGGAGCGGGCCGTGGCGCACGTTAGACGACTGCTGGATATCGTCGCATGTACGACTTGCTTTGGGCCATCCGGTGCAACCAAGGACGGCGCGAAGTCAGACGTGGCCAAGAATGCGGTTGATATTAAGAGCGCCAAGAAAACTACGGCGAAATCCAGTAATGACAAGCAATCGCCACCACCGCCATCATCCAAAATTTCAAAATCACCGTCGTCAAATGACGTGCCCGTTGACGGAGACGGAGATATGAGCCACTCCTGCCCTAAACTCGGCAGTTTTTATGAGTTCTTCTCTCTTTCACACCTCTCTCCTCCTCTTCATTGTAATCTTCTCTTTCTTTGCATCTCTTTATAAAAAGTATTTTAAATGTTTATATTTATTAACGACGGCGGATGTGCATCTTACAGTTATAAGGAGGGCAACGAAGCGGCATCTCGAAGACGTTTCCGCTGATGATCATCTTTTATCACTTGATGTAGGAGCTTCTTACTTATTGATTGATCTTACACAAGTGATTTAGATAATGTTATTTTGTAATTCGTCTTTGGAATTTAAGATTTGTTGTTAATTTCAGGTGAAGCTTTGCAGTGGGAAGTTGCTTCATGTTGAAGCTTGTAAGAAGGGTTTCTATAGTGTAGGAAAGCAGTCGATACTTGGCCACAATCTTGTTGATTTGTTGCGGCAGCTTAGCCGAGCCTTTGATAATGTCAGTTTTTTTACTGTTAATTTAGTTTCTCTATATTATTATCTCTCATATAATATGGATAGCTTTTGGATATAATGCCCTAATATACATAAAAGGTAGCAAATATGTGTTGGCATTTGGTCTTTTATTTTAGTTGTAGTTTTAATTGGATCGGAGGTTTCAGATTCTGCCGAACTTCTTTTTACCTTATGCTATTTTCACTTGATACTTTCTTTTTTGGATGGTAAAATATTTGGTTGAAGTTATACATCTCATTTTTATCATTTCAGGCTTATAGTGATCTCATGAAAGCATTCTCGGAGCGTAATAAGGTGAACAATTGTTTCAATAATTAATGTTATTTAATTTTGAATTTTAACATGTCAAATATTCTTTGAATAACATTGTAAAAGAGCTGTTTAATAAGATAGTTTTAGGAATTCTTACTTTGTAGGCCCTGTTTTATGCTATTAACCAATTCTATTGTACCTTGTAGTTTGGGAATCTTCCTTATGGTTTCAGAGCAAATACATGGCTCATCCCTCCTATTGCAGCACAATTACCATCAGTTTTCCCTCCTCTTCCGGCAGAAGATGACGCTTGGGGAGGAAATGGAGGTGGTCTAGGAAGAGATGGAAAAAGTGATTTGATACCTTGGGCTTCTGAGTTTTCGTCTCTTTCATCTATGGCTTGCAAGACAGCAGAAGAGAGACAGATCCGAGACAGGAAAGCGTTCCTTCTGCATAGCTTATTTATTGATGTTGCTATTTTCAAAGCCATCAATGCAGTGCAGCATGTTATGGGAAGATCGGATCTAACCTGTTCAACTAACACCGAAATTCTTTATACTGAGAAAATTGGGGATATGAGCATCGTGATTATGAAAGATGCAACCAATGCAAGCTTTAAAGTGGACACCAAAATTGATGGAACTCAAGCAACTGGAGTGGATAGAAAGAATTTAGTAGGAAGAAACCTTCTGAAAGGGATCACTGCTGATGAAAATACCGCTGCACATGTAAGATTTAAAATGTTATTAACTGATGATGTTATCTCTTTGTGGTTGAGATGTTATCTAATTTCCATGAAAATGTTTGAAGAAGGCTTTACATTTTGATTGCAGGATGTTGCTACCCTTGGTGTTGTCAATGTAAGATATTGTGGCTATGTAGCTATTGTGAAAGTTGATGAGAGAGGGAACAAAAATGTTGGTCCTCCATCTCAAAGCGTTGAACTTGAACAGCCTGAAGGCGGCGCTAATGCTCTAAATATTAACAGGTTTTTGCAAACTCTGCAATGTTGTTTCAAAAATATTATATATTAGTATTTGTTGCCCCTTTTAAGGCTTGAGAATTTCAATAGGTTTTTAATGACTAAAGTAAAAATTTGAAGCTTAGAATAGCAATATGATCTTGTTATCGCATACTGTTTTAGTCTTTGCCTATGTATGCCACAGTCGGGTACTTAATCTGGTCATTCTTTAATTCTTATTCTTAATTGACTATGTAATTCTTATTTTGAGTCCCTTGAAGTTTTGAAGATAGTAGGGTAGCTGAATTCTGCATGTGAATTATTACTTCTTTAAATTCTGTGCTATTTGATGCATTGTATCATTCATTTTGTGGCTACAATATATGTTTATTTTATTTTATTTTTTTTTTTTTGGTGGTGGTTTTCCTTTAGTTATTTAGCGTAATTATGCAAAGTCTAAGTCCCACATTTTCTGACAGTTTAAGATTACTTCTTCACAAAACAACACCTTTAGAACACAATAAACTGTTGCCACATTTGCTAAATTTGGAACGAGAAGAGCTTAATGCTTCCCAAGCATTTGTGGAGAGATTGCTAGAAGAGAGTATTGCTAAACTTGAGGAAGAGGAACCAGAGCAGGATCAGTTTGTGAGATGGGAACTTGGAGCCTGTTGGATACAGCATTTGCAAGACCAAAAAAATGCAGAAAAAGACAAGAAACCAACAAATGAGAAGGCTAAGAATGAAATGAAGGTTGAAGGGCTTGGTACGCCTCTTAGGTCGCTTAAGAACAATAAGAAAAAATTGGACGGAAGCAATCAGAAAATTCAGTCTGAAAATTTAAAATCCCATGCAGATGGAGTTACCGGGGAATCTGAATATTCTACTAAAGCTTCTATAGAAGCTCAGCTTGAAACCAGCGCCAAAGATAATGAGCTTGCACTTAAAGAGATGCTGTCTGATGAGGCGTTTGCTCGACTAAAAGAATCTGAAACTGGACTTCATCGTAAGGTAATATTTGTTGATATCATTTTGGGGCAGGATATGTTAAATATCCTGCTGTGTATAATACAATACAGTGGGAACTAATTTACCATGTATTTGACAGTCTTTGCTGGAATTAGTTGACTTGTCCAACAAATATTACGTTGAAGTTGCTCTACCGAAACTGGTAATTATTATTTGATTATTTTTCCTGTGGATCTGTATGTAAATAAGGTTATGGTGATTCTTTCTTCTAGTACTGATTATGCAATACAGGTAGCAGATTTTGGTTCTCTGGAACTTTCTCCCGTTGATGGCCGGACTCTGACAGACTTCATGCACACTAGAGGCCTTCAGATGCGTTCTCTGGGACATGTTGTAAGTGCCTTTTTCTGAACTGGGGTTTTGCTGCTTCAGTTTGTACATATATACATGTTCCTGAGGGAATCTCTATTTTATATTACTCAAGTCATTTGAAATGTTACCATAGGTTAGATGATATGTATCTGTGTTTAACATGCTAGTGTTGGGATCCTTATGACATATGCACACACTTGCCAAATTGATGTTAGTCACACTCTTTTAAGAGTATTTTCATTATCAATTACTGCTGCTGTATGTCTCCATATATCTTCTAAAATTTCAACTCTTGTTAGAACAACGGATTGTATGCCTGTCAAAGTTTGTAAATTATGTGGATCCAGAATATTAAGATGGGGCGCAATAGGGGTAGGTGAGAGGAATTTAAGACTGGTTTGTCGATATAAGAAATAAGTAAATCTTGGGTGGACCACTTATATATTCTTTCTAAAATATCATTTGAACTAATAATAAAACTGCAGAATCATATACACCGTAAACATAGCTTAATCTCCTTTCTGATTTTGTCTGCCTCACTTTGAGTATTAATGACAATTGCAGCATTAGACTTAATCTAGTTTGCAAATTGTTAGAACCATCTAAGGATTTATATCCTAATGAAAATGAGGAAACATCTAATATATCAAATGCTACATGTAGGGGCTTTTCATTGTCTCTGATGTTGGCTATTTGTTTTCAAAACCAGGTGAAGCTTTCAGAAAAGTTGTCACATGTGCAATCACTCTGTATCCATGAGATGATAGTTCGAGCCTTTAAGCACATTCTTCAGGCTGTGGTATCTGCTGTTGGTAATACTGAGAAAATGGCAGTATCAATAGCTGCTGCACTGAATCTGATGCTGGGGGTTCCTGAAAATAAAGAACTAAATAAGTCTCGTAATGTCCATTCCCTTGTGTGGAGATGGTTGGAGGTGTTCTTGATGAAGCGATATGAATGGGATCTTAATAGCTTAAATGACAAAGATGTTCGGAAATTCGCAATTCTACGGGGATTATGTCACAAGGTATTTGACATAAACTACAAATTTTAACTTCCAAAGTTTTTTGGAACTACCTACATTATGCAACACTGATTTTATGGATTTGCAGTTCTCTCATTTATGATAACTTTTATTTCAGTCAGTAGCATTTTATATTAGTTTTGAAGAATTGATGGCAGGAGAAACACCCATTTGTTGTTAAACCTGAGATTTTTCATATGAATGGATGATTTGATTGTCATCATATGTTCAAAGACTTTTTCCAAATTATGGATGTGCACTATATGATTCTAATTTGATGGCTAAAATTCATGAGTAAATTTATATTTAGGCAGGTATTACTCTCTGAAACCCATCAAGTGATTACTATACCAAAGTATTCCCAATATCCGAATTTATGTAGAGATTTTTAAAATGGGTCAATTGTAAGATATACACAGATAAATTAAATGTTTTACTCAGTTGGGAAAGTCGGGACTGGAAAGTAATTGTTACTGGCTGCAATACAAACAATATCTTGCATCTGCTGAGAAGTTTATAGGTCATGAATCTTATATTACGAATGAAACATTAACTAAGCATTTTATTTTATCGTTTAAGGTGGGCATTGAGTTGGTTTCAAGGGATTTTGATATGGATTCTCCAAGCCCATTTTGGAAAACAGATATTGTCGGCCTGGTGCCTCTGCATAAGGTAATGAATAAGAAATTGAATGATAGAACATGTTCCTTTCTACCTTGCATCTGAAATGTTGAATTTTTCTGTACTTCATTCTTAATTGCATTTTCCAATTATTTGCAGCAAGCAGCATGCTCATCTGCAGATGGAAGGCAACTCCTGGAATCGTCAAAAACTGCTTTGGATAAGGGAAAACTTGAAGATGCAGTTACCTATGGAACAAAGGTGCTTCCTAGACTAACTTAAATCTGGCTTTAGTATAAGTCAGTATTAAGGTGCTTCAGAAACTATTTCTTCATCTTACTTCTTTCCTTCTGTGGTATGTAAAGGCCCTTGCAAAGCTGGTAGCAGTTTGTGGTCCCTACCATCGAATGACTGCAGGTGCTTACAGCCTCCTTGCTGTAGTCTTGTATCACACTGGAGACTTTAATCAGGTTTGTTGGCTATCCATTTTGTTCTAGTGTTGCTAAGACATCTTAGCACCAATAGTTTTTTAGCTTCTCAAAATTTTATTTGAATATTCTTATAAATGCACAAGATGGGTGCCCGCATAAGGATTTGGTTAACTGTTTAAGCACCTTAACAACTGAAATTAGTATTTGCATTTCTCTATGATGAATATTTTCAAGACAATCGACAATCTGTCCATAATACAGGCAACAATTTATCAGCAAAAAGCTTTGGATATCAATGAGAGAGAACTAGGACTTGATCATCCAGATACGATGAAGAGCTATGGGGATCTTGCTGTGTTCTATTATAGACTTCAGCACACAGAGCTAGCTCTCAAGTATGTTTTATTCCTGACAAACTTGTAGGTTTACATTAACTCTGTATTAAGCCTTTGATCAAATGGTAGGAGTAAAGAACTGAAGCCTTATACAAAATTATCAAAAACTTTTTCATGGTCAAAATCACATTTCTGAATTAAGTTTTTTTAATTGGTTTTCCAAAATGGCACACTAGTTTTCCTTTTTCACTGATGATGATGAGTACCAGCATATCCAATTAGGTCTCCAGACTTTCAAATTTTTTTGATCTCGGAATATTATGAAGAATGCCCCTTCCTTTCTCTTTTAGTACGAAACAAAAGGATGATGGATGACGTGATACACCGTATGATTGATTGATTTCTATGAAGATTTCAGGAACTTGTTTCTAGTTTAGATTTTTTAATATTCTTTTTTCTTTAAATAACTTCCAGTTTTATCTTTGCTTATACATTTTATTAAGTTTCCCTTTTTTCCCCTTTTCAAAAAAGTCCTAGTGACATCATGTTAGTCATTCCTGAAGATTGTACACTTATTAATGCCTAGAATTGCTGTTGATCAGATATGTTAAGCGTGCTCTATATCTTTTGCATCTCACTTGTGGCCCATCTCATCCAAACACTGCTGCAACATACATTAATGTGGCCATGATGGAAGAAGGACTTGGGAATGTGCATGTTGCCCTCAGATATCTTCACAAAGCACTGAAGTGTAATCAAAGGTTACTTGGTCCAGATCATATACAGGTTTGGTTTTGTTTAGTTTATTTAACTTTTCATTTAAATTTTGGCCAAAGTTTGTAAATGTTATACTATTTGTATACTCTGATAATTTCTCATTGATGGTTGAATGAGACATTACATATAGCACTATGCCACCACTATAATTAAGCCTATCAGTCCATGAAGCTTGAGACTTGGACAATTTTGGTGTGTGGAATGGGACTGCGGTATGTCAGTATAGAATATGACATGATAAGGGTAGGCCTGTTAATACTGTAAATAGGAAAAAAAAACTGGAAATGCCTATCTAGAGCCGATTGATTGGACCATGATAATTAATAAATTGCAGTAAGAGTGAGTTAGTGCTAACTCATATGGAAAAACAATTCTGATATGGTGTTTTGGTGACAATGCAGATTTTTTTTTAAGGAATGAATAATTGACTTCTGAATTTTTATTTTGCACTGTGGGCATGCTCATACTACACGTTACCACTGGAATATCTAATGGAAGATTTATTAAATATTCCAGTTTACTGAAATTTTTGTCTGCAGTTATAACTAGATTTCTCTGTTTGTGTTGATGTTCTCCAGACCGCAGCAAGTTACCATGCCATAGCAATTGCACTCTCATTGATGGAGGCATACCCTTTGAGTGTTCAACATGAACAAACAACTTTGCAAATTCTTCGAGCAAAGCTGGGCCAAGATGATCTACGTACACAGGTATTTTAATCTTAGTTACAAGAGTTTTACTCAACAATTTTGGTTTTGTTTTTTTGGAGGCCCTTGTGCTCACCCTAGCTTAGTCGTAATACAAGTGTTTTTGAATTATGTGGGAAATAATACTTCATTGCCATTATTCATTAATGAAATATTTGGCGTAAAATATGCAATCAAATCGGAGTTTGTATTTTTTACTCTTCAAATGAGGAGCTTTAAACAATGAGTTCTGACTTCACATCAAGACAACTTTATATTTAGATTTTATGCTGTGGTGGTGGTAGGATATTTGGTGTAGTCCAACGAACCTTCTAATCATTAATACTTGATTACAAAATTTGTGATCTGATGCTGCAGGATGCTGCTGCTTGGCTTGAGTATTTTGAGTCCAAGGCTTTTGAACAGCAAGAAGCTGCACGAAACGGTACTCGGAAGCCTGATGCATCCATAGCCAGCAAAGGCCACTTGAGGTAACTTGTTTAAGTGCTGTCCTAGATGGTATGGACCTTTATGCGATTGTTGATTTGTTTAAACATTTATGTTTAGGATGTGATGCATTTTCTTTCATATAGAAAGACCCAATCCTTTCGTTGCTAATACCTTGTTCTTCTTTTAACAAAAATTGACAGTGTATCAGATTTACTTGACTACATTAATCCAAGTCATGATGCCAAGGGAAGAGATGTCTCAGCCCTAAAGAGAAAGAGCTATATTACAAAGGTATGTCGTCGTTTAGGTAACAATCAGTCAAGTAAAATTTTGGCTTGTGGTGGGACTTATGTATTTTTACATAACCATTTTGAATATGCAAATATCTGAGTGAAGCTTAAGCTTTACACTTGGGAAAGAGTTTCTAAATTGTTTGTGATGGTTACCATGTGTGGTCCATTGTGTCAGATAAACTCTAGATCTCTGCATTGTAGTTGGTCATACTTAATATAAATTTTTGCAGGTGAAGGGAAAATCGTTCCGAGATATCAATATCACAAGTTCTGATGAATCTCCCAAAGAAGATCTGAAAGAAAGTTCAGATGATGAGACACATGTACCTGAACCAGGAGCTGACGTAGAAGTTAACCAGGGGATTAGCGCTGTACCGTTTCAGCAGCAGCAGCTTGTGGAGGAAGAGGCTACAAAGGAAAATTTCAACGTTGCCAAAGAAATTTCATCTGAAACACACGATGGAGGAGATGATGGATGGCAACCAGTTCAAAGGCCCAGATCTGCTGGCTCATATGGACGGAGGATAAAGCAGCGGCGAGCGACAATTGGCAAGGTTTATAGTTATCAGAAAAGGAGTATGGATGCAGTTGTGGACTACCCACCAGTCAAGAATACTCATCAGAACAGTAGGTATTATCTTTTAAAGAAACGGACAATATCTCATGGAAGTTCTGTGGACCACACTGTGAATTCTTTGCAAGGTACCAAATTTGGACGTAGAGTAGTTAAGGCTGTAACATACAGGGTAAAGTCCACTGCTTCATCTACCAAAACGGATACAAAAGAAAATGCTAGAAATGGTGGTGAGCCCTTAAGTTCTCCATCAGTATCTCACCCCACTTCTGTACCAAATGATCTCAGTTCGATGAAAAAATCAATAATCAGTCTTGGAAAATCTCCTTCTTACAAGGAAGTGGCATTGGCCCCACCAGGTTCCATTGCAATGTTGCATGTAAGAGCTCCCCAAAGTGATATTCCAGATAATCAAGAATTCAGTGTTGGGAGATGTGAAGATGAAGGAAATGAAGAAAAAGAAACTGTTAATACTGGCACAGAAAACTTTGTTGAAGAGAAGAACAGAAATTCTATAACGGAATCAACTGATAACTCAAAAGAGGAAATTGGCATTGTTGAAAAGAGGGAAGAAACTCAGTTAAATGATTTGGTGGAAGGTAGTCCTTCTTTGATGTTGTCTAAGAATGGGAAAGAACTTCATTCTCGTGTTGTTGAGGTTCATGAAGTGGTACAGGATACTAGATTGATTGATGGTATACCCAATTCAATTGATTCTCCTCCAAGGGAATTTTATGAGAATGATTCATCCAGAGGTTTGGAATCCCCTGATAATTCAAACCCTGATGTGCAAGTATTAAAGGATTTGAAGGACAAACCTCTGCCTACGAATTCAGATGATACTAGGGGATTACCGAACAGGAAATTGTCTGCATCAGCAGCACCATTCAACCCATCACCAGGTGTTTCACGTGCACCAGTAGCCATGAACATGACTATGCCTCCTGGTCCTGTTACTCCTTGGCCTGTAAACATGACTCTTCACCCAGGGCCTGCTGCTGTCTTATCCACAGTTAACCCAATGTGCTCTTCCCCGCACCACCCATATCCGTCACCTCCTCCAACTCCTAACATGATGCAGCCATTGCCTTTTATGTACCCTCCTTATTCACAACCTCAAGCAGTGCCTACCAGTACATTTCATCACAATCATTTCTCATGGGCATGCAATGTGAACCGCAATGTATCAGACTTCATTCCTGGAACATTTTGGCCTGGCTGTCATCCAGTGGAGTTCTCTGTTCCACCACCAATTGTTGAGCCAATTGCTGATCCAATATTGAAGCCGAAATTGCAATCTGATGACGCTACAAGTCCAAGTTCAGTACCAATCCTGCCAGTGGATATTGATGCTGTGGAAGAAGCTAAGAACGAAGTGAACATTCAAGCATCTAAAGCTGTGGATAATGCAAATGAAGCTGTTGAGATTGGTTTGGAAAGTGTAAAGGAAAATGGTGATTCAAATCTAAGTGGGATTGAGAATGCCGGGAACAGGCCACATCATTTCAACAGTCCAAATGAAAGTTCTGGAAGTAGAGTTGAAAGAACTGAAGGTGAGAAAACCTTCAGCATTTTAATAAGGGGGAAACGGAACCGAAAGCAGACTTTGAGAATGCCAATTAGTTTGCTTAATCGACCATATGGGTCACAGTCCTTCAAAGTCATATATAACAGGGTAGTCAGAGGGAGTGAATCTCCAAAGTCAACCAGCTTTTCTTCAGCTGAAGATTCTGCTGCCAGTGCTATATAATTTAGGTTTTGTTTTTTTACAAAGCTAGTATAGCAGGTCCGTTGGGGAAAAAGAAAGAAGTTGCAAACCTTCATTCTATCATAAAAGGGACACAAGTTATTTTTTTTTTTTGTTTGTTTTCTCTTTTTTCCTTTTTTCTGGCATTCATCCGTACAAATTGCCTTGCCTCATCAGTTTTATGGTCACACTACACACCACCTTCTGAAAGGATGCAGGTTAGTCCACTTAACTGAGGTGTATGCAAATATGTATTGCTTCTTTTTCAGTGGATTTCTTGATGAAACATCATATATGTCATTGCCTACTTCACATTTTCTTTTTCTTTTTCAAATTTTTTTTTCGATACAAACTATAAGGGACAAAAATGGGGAAACTTTCTCATAATATTCTACCAATAAGATGGATATAATTGTGCGTAAGGTTTGTTTTCAAAACTAAAAATATTGATATCCACCAAAAATTTGCAGATACTCTGCTTTTGATGATATGCAAATGGATGCTGGTGATGAGGACCGAAAGGCTCTCTCTTCTGCATCAGGTATTGAAAACCACTGTTTTGTTTTAGATAAGTATAATGCTAAAGTTGGTATATAGATGATGTCCCTAGTGCCGTGGGTAAGAAAATGGATAGACATGAATCAGTTTTGGCATGTTGGACCTGCCCAATTTTATCCTTTCAGAGCTGGGTGCTATAAAATTTATAGACTCTGATTTGGAGCTTTCATTAATATTTATCGGCTGACCAAAGGTTTTGCTCATTTTGCAGGTTTACAATTTGAAGATTGCGCCTAGGACTCCCCATAGCTTTTGCTTGATTTGCAGGGTTATGATAGTAAGATACTCCTGGAAAATCATAGTTGTTTTTTTATGATAACAATTTTGATTCATTCATGATATGGTTAGGAAATTTTGGTATCTTGAAATTTAAGTTTTTTGATTTGTCATAGCAATAATGAGTTGGATCATTAATTTGATTTAATTGTACATGACTATTTTTTTTTTTCAAAGAGGCATTGACATATTGTTATTAGTTTACTCAGTAATTATCCTTCTTGTTTCCTTACAATACAATAAAGCCCCTCAAACAAAAAGGTGTGCCAATAATATATTGTACTATACTGAATGCCTCACCAAGTATTCCATTAATGCAATCCAGTTTACTTGTGATGATTCATTTTGAAGAGACAAAATTGACTATTTTACTTTTCCTTTTTCATTTTCTATCATAATTTATCTGTATAAAAATGAGTTCTCAAAAAGAAAATCCAGAAAAATCTTATTTAAAGGTACCTCTAAGCCTCAGTTGATCAGAAGCAACCGACATAAACTCTGTCCTCCACCATCAGTAGAAATTACAAATAGATAGTAAGGCCAAGTTTTTCAAGCAGATGTCTACAATTTTAGGGATCAATATAGGCTTGATAGAGACTGCCGATTGTTTAAGAATGCTGTGAATGTGCGAGGCATTTTCTTTCAAAATTTTTTTTATCACATTTAAATGATTCTTATATTAATGTAGTATATAAATGTATAATGTCGTATCAGAATTACTATATATATATTATGACCGAGGTCCGAGAGCGTTTGGACCAGCTTACGTATATCTCAACTAATCTCTTGAGACCTTGAAACTTCGGCCAATAAAAGCTCTAACAACTATCTCTGTTAACACTCGAAGAAGGATTTGAATTTAGAATCTTTTGAACAATACATCCGAGAGTCTTTATCAAACTACTCGATCATTCACAAGTAGCTCATTCGACATGTTTTTCACATACGTTTTAGTTGATAACATATTGGGATAGTGAATTAGTGATGAGTAGAATCATGTTGTGACAAACAAACTGAGATTTGGTTCCAACAGCCTTTTCCAAACGATTTTTTGATTGGTTACTTATGGCACAATGGATCGGATGAATCAAAGATGTTATCATAGAGGTTAAAATTTCTTCTAAAGAAAGAATAAAAAAGTTGATGAAAAAGGATATCATTAATAGATTATATTTACTTGGAAGAAACGTTGAACTCAAGTTTCCTTGTATTCCAAATCTTAGTGTGTAACAATAATGACTCATAAAATAAAGAAAAGGGTTACATCCAATGATCTTATATTTGGATAAATCACATACACGTTATTTTTGTGACAGGAACAGTGATGATGACATTATACCTGAACTCCTATTATTAATAGCCATGTGAATAAAAGTGGCGATGAGTAAAGTCTTTAGTCATGTAATTCTCAAGTTTGCCTCTTTGGATTTTTGGCTTATGGAAGTATGGCTGTATGGGTGTACCGTTCAACCTCCAATCAAAAAGATAGTTTTGAGTGTATTTATTGCAAGAGAAAAAATAGTGATGGCAGTAATAAATACGTTACTTAAACTGCAATTATCAAACTAAATCTTTACTTAACTATGAGTGTTAGTTTTATGTTCATGCGTGATTTTGACACCAATAACTCATACGTGTAAAATATTAAGTTGTTCTTAGAAATTATATATAAATAATTCATGAGAAGTGTTTCTGGTGCTGAGATAATATATGCTTGATGAAATATCAATAAAAAATTAGCAATAGGGATTTTTATAGTGGTTTGAAATTTTCGATACTTAAAGTGAATCTTATCTCTATTGTTATTTTATTATTTTCTGACTCTTTTTCTAATATTGCCTGTAAGACATACAAAAATGGAGAAATGTTTTGTTTACAAAGAAAAAATAAT
This sequence comes from Pistacia vera, assembly GCF_008641045.1. Classification (NCBI taxonomy): domain Eukaryota; kingdom Viridiplantae; phylum Streptophyta; class Magnoliopsida; order Sapindales; family Anacardiaceae; genus Pistacia; species Pistacia vera. Next base: position 129,593 of record NW_022195323.1, on the reverse strand, counting down.
AAAGCTTAAATGTTTGTCTAACTCTCATATGCTCAACCAACCTCCTTTTCAAGAAGAGAGATACCTATTTATACTTTTGAGGTTAATTTAATGAGTATTTTTGTAAGCTATCTTGACATGTAAGGATAATTCTTCAATCTTTATCTTAAAATGGGATAAGATTAATATAAAATATCTTTTAAAGATAAATAATTTGGGTTTTTAACTGATAATACCACGATATCTTTAAATACTTGTTAAACTCTGATTAATAGAACTAATAAACTCTAATGAGTGATGCTGGCATTAATGTGTATTTATAGCATAATATAACAGACGGAATGCTTTTTTACGTATTCAAGAATTCAATTCATACGGCTAAAACTACATGGTGACCCTTTTGACTTTCTTTAATAAAACCATCGACGCCCACAAACACAGCACGTAAGAATATATATGACGAGTGAGGAGAAGCTGTAATGAAAAAGCAAGACGTGTCATGTATTAATAATAAAAGAGCTCAACTGCTCAAGTAGACCAATAATGTATAGTTGTATACCACATTGAGATACACCCTAGAAAGATCCCACAGGGTGGGGGTGGGTGACCCAGATACGCTCCACATATTTAAAAAAAAAAAGAAACAGTAACAGCTAACAACAACCAACAAGATTTAGTTAAAGTAAAATTCTTATAATTAATAAGTGAATGGCAATAATTGTAAATTACCGTCCTCCCTTTCATCATTCCACCTAATCTTTCTACCAAAACTTTGCTTATTTTTTAAACTCTCATCTCTTCTCTGAAACCCTTTGATGTTCATCATTTCACTCTAAACAATTTCGGCGGTGACTTTCTCTCTCTCTCTCTCTCTCTCGCAAAGCGTCTCTTTTCAAGAACTTCTGCTTCTCCTTTTTTTTTTTTTTTAACGCGGATTTATTTTATCGTTTCTTGTTTTTCTTCTAATTTTTTGTTCATTCTTCAATAAAATTCCCCATTTTGTTCAATAAATCTTCCTGTTTTGCAGAAATAGAATCATACCCATCAAAGAACTAGCCACAAGGTTGATAATTTTTTGTTTGTTTCTTGTTATATGAATGGAATTGGATAACATTGAATGTGTGCCATCCTCGGAATTGACTGATGAGGATGAGATCCATCACCATCATCATCAGTTTCCTTCAATTACAAAGCCTCATATTAATATCAACAATAACTCCAGCGTCTCTTCAGTTATTCATCCAGGCACCACCAGTGTCCATGAACTTCTTGAATGTCCAGTTTGTACTAATTCAATGTATCCTCCGATTCATCAGGTTTGTTCTTTGCTTCATGGGTTTTATTCCTTCTGTTTTTTCTTAATGAATTCATTATCACTTTTTACCTTTTTAATGTTTCGATTGTAATTATTGTGTTTTTATGATTGTTTCGTTGTGCCTGACAGCAGTTTTATCATTTCAAAATTTTGGTCAGATTTAGTCATTTCCTTTTGACTTATTTTGACTTATGGTCTTGAACTTGTTCTGGTAATTTGGTGTTACAATTAGCTGATAATCCGTAGTATTGCTAAAGGATTTTAGGCTGGTTGGTTGATCTGTGTTAGATTTTATGTATTTTGTTGCTGGAATATTTCGCGGTTGTGCTAGTACATTCATTCGGTGGAACATATTTAATCAAAAGTGTTTGGATTTTTTTATTTCTGAAAGTGGTGGTATCTGAATTACACGGGATTAAGAGTGAAGGGGATATGCCTGTTTCTGGTATATCCAAATAATGTTGGTTCTGGCCTATTTTTTAGCCTCTTAATGATCCAATCAGAACTTCTTTTTACTGAACTCTTATCTTATAATTATCAATGTGAAAGGGAATCTTGTAAGGAGCATATGGAAGATTGTAGCGGACCAGCTTTATGACATTGTAAAACTGTAAGAAAGTCATTGGTTCTCTCCAAGTTAAATTCCCCATGCTAGTAATGTAAATGACAAGCACCTAGCAACCATAGAAAATGGTTAGGTGAGAAGCACCTAACTTCTCATGCCGCTTTGGTATTTTTGCTACACCCTGTACTATTGCTAAATAGCAACCATGACAAAAGGGCAATTGTGAGGTGGTGCTGGGTACAAGTAATATAAGAAATCTTCAGGGCATGAGAAGTTATGTAGATATTAGAGCATAAGGAAGCACTTGGTTCATATAACGGAATCATTGTGAGCTGAATAATTCCAAGTCTGCTTCTTTGCATTGGTAAACTCTACAAACCATGGAAGTTATTAAGGTGCACATACAAGAAAGTTGTTTGTGACACAATTTTGGGATTGTTCTTCCTATTTGTGACACAATTTTGGGATTGTTCCCAAGTATATTGGTGTTGCAATAAGAATGTGGCAGGAAGCATGAATTATTACATGTCGTTTCATTATCTAAAGAAGAAAGGATGATTTATTGTTTTGCTATGTGTAGTTTCATATCTTTATTTTTGGTTGCAGATTATTTCTTTGTTTGTGGGTAATTCTTTAGTTTGTGTACGAGATGTTGATGAGGTTTAGGATCATTTCATTATCCTTTTGCATCATTCTTANGACACAATTTTGGGATTGTTCTTCCTATTTGTGACACAATTTTGGGATTGTTCCCAAGTATATTGGTGTTGCAATAAGAATGTGGCAGGAAGCATGAATTATTACATGTCGTTTCATTATCTAAAGAAGAAAGGATGATTTATTGTTTTGCTATGTGTAGTTTCATATCTTTATTTTTGATTGCGGATTATTTCTTTATATGTGGGTAATTCTTTAGTTTGTGTACGAGATGTTGATGAGGTTTAGGATCATTTCATTATCCTTTTGCATCATTCTTAGACTGGATAAACCTCTGTTACAATGTCTTAAAACTAACTGGAGCATAACTAAGCTGTCTTATTTATATTAGAAAACTTGCTACCTGGCTTATGTAATATACTTTCATATTTGTACATTGTATGAGTTAAAGTGGCAATATCCAGGGGTTATGTGTAGGCATTCTTGTAAGTCTCCCTAACTTCCAATTACAGAACCTTTGAGATCAAGAAACCATATAAAAATTTTGGCTGATCTGTTTTCCCTATTCTTCTGCTTCTGCAGTGCCACAATGGGCATACACTCTGTTCAACATGTAAAACAAGGGTACACAACCGATGCCCCACTTGTAGACAGGAGCTTGGTGATATAAGGTGTCTAGCACTAGAGAAGGTAGCTGAATCACTTGAACTGCCTTGCAAGTATATGTCTCTTGGTTGCCCAGAGATTTTTCCTTATTATAATAAACTCAAACATGAGGCTGTGTGCAACTTGAGGCCGTACAATTGTCCATATGCTGGGTCAGAGTGCTCTGCTCTTGGGGATATACCATTCCTTGTTGCTCATCTGAGGGATGATCACAAGGTGGACATGCATTCTGGATGCACTTTCAACCATCGTTATGTCAAGTCTAACCCTCGTGAAGTAGAAAATGCGACGTGGATGTTAACTGTATGTACATGTTTCTCTTATTTAATTCAATTTACACTGGCAGGGACATTATATATAATTTGGAATGACGCTAAATGAAATCAAATGCTTCTTGCTGGTTGGCAATCTCATGCATAGACACACTGAGTTGCTAGTTAATAGTAGTGATGCCTGTTATAAGCACTTAAACCTCCATTATCTTGAAAAAAGCACTAGCACAAGAGTTCTCTCAATTTTTGTGCGCTTTTGGCTTTGCCTGTGAACATATCACATTAAAATGATTCAGCAAATTCAAAGCTAGAAATTAAATGTTGGAAGTTAATAAGATACTAATGATCATTGTGCTTTACCTCCATTCTGCTGGTTGATGGGTACACTAGTCCAATTTCAGATAGGATTTGATGAGATTGTTGAATTGACCAAAGTTGGTGATGATACGAGTTGTATGAAACTTTGTTGTATATGCAATAAGCTTTAAAATACGATACCTTCATTTCCTTGATCTCACAAATAATTGTGATTGCCATGTCAAATCTTATAATATTGAACCCTTTCTATGTTATGATCTTTGTTTAGGTTTTCCACTGTTTTGGACAGTACTTCTGTCTCCATTTTGAAGCTTTTCAGCTGGGGATGGCTCCAGTGTATATGGCATTCCTCCGTTTCATGGGTGATGAGACAGAAGCCCGTAATTACAGCTACAGTCTTGAGGTTGGGGGAAATGGGAGGAAACTCATGTGGGAAGGTACCCCACGAAGCATAAGAGATAGCCACAAGAAGGTTAGAGACAGCCATGATGGCCTAATTATACAACGCAATATGGCACTTTTCTTCTCTGGAGGGGACAGGAAAGAACTGAAGCTCCGAGTTACAGGGCGGATATGGAAAGAACAGCAGAACCCAGAAGGTGGGGCCTGCATACCAAACCTCTGTAGTTAAGTTATGGATGTTTGGATAAGCCAAGCAGGCGACCATATGCACATGCTGAATTTGTTGTACTATTATTTGTAGATGCAGAAATTACTGAGGATCTGTCTGAAATATGTATGGATGCTGGAGGCTTAAGCTATTATTAATTGTTAATAAGCTTCCTTCCTTTCTTATTGCAGAAAATGGAGTTCTGGCCATAATCAAGTTTTAATCCTACAGACTTCTCGGATTGTTCGATTTTATTGTCATGATTCTAGTCTATGATTTCCTCACTAAATCAAAACGCAAACCCAGTCCCAATCTTCTTCTAAATTATTAGCCATCTTCGATGTTGTCTTCCTCAATGAATCTTGTACCTAAACAGTAGACACCACTCAAACCAAATGTAAATTATTGCCAGCTTGCCAACCTGACGACATGGGTTTCAACTTATACTCACATTTTGAATCAAATAATTAAAATTGTATGCCAAATGGATAAGGAAGTATTGAAAACTTTTACTTTCAATCGTTAAAGCTCATAGAAGGTGACTATTATCTTAATACATTAGATAAGAATTGTCCATAACACTTTTGTTTATATTAAACATTTCATGTCATATAATCTTAGGTAAGAAAGCATACTATATACATATTTATCTATTAATATTCGAGTTTCACGACGAATGTTGTACGGGCCCTTCTAGAAAGGGTATGTCAAGTAGAGAGAAACGACGCTGTTTTACTGTAGATTTAGATGTACCATCAGCTTACTTATCCCCGAATCCATGGGGTTTTAGCTAACTTGCCTGACATCTGAGACCTCCTTGTGAACTCTCCTCTTCATGACTATGGAGTTATGCAGTCCCCGAATCTTAAGCACAACCATCTCTCCTTTTACTCCCAAATTCTCTTTAAAAACCTCAAACAACAAAAGCACTTATATATTCAACATACCCACCTTCAAATTCCCAAGAAAACGCTCATTTCCATACTATTTATTCTCCTCTAACACAACAACTCTGCAGGTTTCAGCTCATTTTGGTCGACCCACCACTCGCCGCAACTCGCTGAGAAAAAAGCTCCTTAATGATCAACAGGTGAATCAAAACAATCTCATTTCTTCAAGCACGAGTTCTAGTTTTGAAAATATTGAGAATTTGAATTACGATACTGTGAAAGGGTGTGTTAATGATGTTATAATTGAAAGTTCTAAAGAGTCAAAATCGAAACCTGTTGGTGAATATGCTTTGTTTGGTAAATTGGAGAATTGGATTGATCAGTACAAGAAGGATGTTGATTACTGGGGCATTGGGTCGGGGAAAATTTTTACGGTTTTTGAAGATGCTGATGGGAATGTGAAGAAAGTTGTAATTGATGAAGATGAAATCTTGAAAAGAAGTCAAGTTGAAGACTTAACTGAATTGAATTCTAAAATAGTATATGCTAAGAGTTTGGCCAAAGAAATGGAGAGTGGGGAAAATGTAATTCCGAGGTTTAGTACAGTGGCAAAGTTTGTTATTTCAGGTGAGGAGTCTGGTTTTGTTAATGTGATCGGTGGTATCATTCTCCATCCTGAGTTTATCCCTAAAAGTTCTAGAGTTGGAAGCATTGTGTTGTGTGGTTTAGTTGTATTTTGGTTGGTGAAGAAACTATTTTCATTTCAAAATAAAGAGGTGCATTACACAGAACTGGAGAAGGAAATGATGAGAAGAAAGCTAAAGTCTAGAAAGGAGAAGGAGATGTTAGAGAAGGGAAGCGTGGAAGTTGTTCAAGAAGCAATGGAACCGCCGATGGAGACCTTTATAAAACCTAAGATAGACAAGCAAGAACTCATGAAGAATATAATAAAAGCAAAGGCTTCAAAGCATAATTTAGCGTTAGTGGATTCGTCTAGTTCTCAAACTAGCAAATTGGAGGATTTTGGTGATAAATTCCAGGAAATTAGGAAAATGGCCAGGGAAATCTGCGAGATTGAGGGCAGGGAGCATTCCCAGGCTGATAGGAATGAAGAAGAAAAGCAGGCTGTGGACGGTGAATTATGTGATGAGATAAAAGAGATCAAACAGTATAGCGAAGATGATATGAGTTTTTTGGGGAACCTTCCGAATGGAAGTTTTAAACAAGGTATTGGAAGTGATGGAACTGCAATGACTGTGTCTTTAGTTGAAACAAAAAGCTGGGGTACTGAATTTCCCAGTAAGGTACCTTCTGCTGAGAATGAGGTTGTGCAAACTTCGGGTGCTTCAAATGTTGAAGTTTCAAAAGATTGGGTGAGAACAAAGCAAGATAGGGAGAGTACTTCATGTGTAGCAGTCAAAGAAGATGTTGTTCAATCATCAGATCCTCATGATGCTGAATCATCTATTTCAGATACCAATTCTGTTAGAAAAAAACCAAGGGTCATACGGTCGGTGAAAGAAGCTAGGGAATTTCTTTCTAGAAAATGTGACAAACAAGAATTTGAGCAGCCTATTGATAAAACTTTGCAAGAAAGTGCTGCTGTTTCAAATCAACCAAGTGGTAAATTTGATAGAAATGAAAGCCAGACATTCAATGTGGACAACAAAGTTTTCGGTTCTGCAAATTTTGGTGGAACATCTGAATCTACATGTGCTCCAAATGTTCATGAATGTTCAACTCTGAAGGATGAGGAGCATGTTCCCATCAACAAAGATGATCCTGAATATTCTGATAAAGGATATGGAGTGGGTGATTCTCAAATTTCCCAAACTTGCTTAGATCATGAAGATACCGGTGGGAGTACAAAGACTGGACCGTATGTAAAGATGGAAAACTGGATGGAAGAAAATTTTCATGATATTGAACCCATTGCTAAGAAGATAGGAATTGGATTCAGAGACAATTTCATGGTTGCAAGAGAGAAAGTAAATAAACAATTAAATACATTTGCTGATATTACACAGCTTGGCTCTGGCGAAGATGACGGTGAACTTGAGTGGATGAAAGATGATAAGCTGAGAGAAATTGTTTTTCAGGTCCGAGAAAATGAGTTGGTGGGGCAAGATCCATTTTATTTGATGGATGCTGAAGATAAACTTGCATTCTTTCAGGGACTTGAGAAGAAAGTTGAAGAAGAGAATGAGAAGTTATCCCATGTGCATGAATGGCTCCATTCAAACATTGAAAATCTTGATTATGGAGCAGGTACTATGATTATATCAAATGATCCATATATGCCGAATTTACTCGTATATAAATTTATATTATAGGCTGCTACATCACAGCACTTTCAAGGTTTGCTTCTCAAGCATAGGTTATGAATAACTATTAATTAACTGGTTCTTAGTCAGTTTAGGTATTTGTTATCATTTATGTATTGTTAACTGCTTAACCATGAGTTTATATACATCATACATCAAATTGCATAGTTGTTACTCTGCTGGTGCTAATGGTCTTTTTCTCTTCTTTTAGATGGTATCAGCTTGTATGATCCACCAGAGAAAATCATACCACGCTGGAAAGGGCCACCTTTGGAGAAAACTCCTGAGTTCCTGGATGAGTTCCTTAAACAAAGGGAGGCTCTTTTTGCTGGAAATACGGTTACTCCATCTCCTGTGAAGAAGGATGAGGAGAAATTTCTTCAAAACTCAACAAGGTTTCCCACCCATGAGAATGCTGCTACTTCTTTGGCTACTAATGATTTGAAGAAGTCTCAACATAAGGATCCGAAACATTCCAAGACAGTTATAGAAGGCAGTGATGGTTCTGTCAGATCTGGTAAAAAATCAGGAAAGGAGTATTGGCAACACACAAAGAAATGGTCACGTGGGTTCTTAGAATCTTATAATGCAGAGACAGACCCAGAAGTTAAATCCACTATGAAAGATATGGGAAAGGATTTAGATCGATGGATCACTGAAGAACAAATACAGGAAGCAGCTGATCTAATGACCAAACTACCTGAGAGGAATAAGAAATTTATGGACAAGAAACTCAACAAGCTCAAAAGAGAAATGGAGTTGTTTGGACCACAAGCTGTAGTTAGCAAATACCGTGAATATGCAGAAGAGAAAGAAGAAGATTATCTATGGTGGTTAGATATACCACATGTTCTGGTTAGTATGCAAATGTGCTATGTGTTTTTTCTTTGTTGTCTTCTTAGTATTTGTATCTTCCACATGTCAGATGACTTCACTGGATTCACTTGCATGCTTCATCTTTATCTTAAGTACAGATTTCGAAGATGATTTTGAAAATGTTATTAACTCTTTATGGTTTTATATTTAAATTGATAAGTAATTGATGGTCGGACACAATTTTCCTTTACTAGAGTTTTACTTCTTCTTTTTTGTTGGCATGTGATACATGCTATGTAAACTAAGTGTCCTACTTGTGCAAGAAAGCAATTTTGGTGTGCTTTGTACTGGTAAAGAACACAGATTATTAAGCAAATTGCCTATCTCCTGTTTATTTTACAGTGCATTGAACTATACACAATTCAAGACGGGGAACAAAGTATAGGATTCTATTCACTGGAGATGGCTGCAGATCTTGAATTGGAACCAAAACCCCATCATGTGATTGCTTTTGAAGATGCCGGTGATTGCAAAAACCTTTGTTATATCATTCAGGCCCATTTGGAGATGCTTGGAAATGGCCAAGCCTTTGTTGTTGCAAGGCCTCCTAAGGTTAAGATTTTATTATTTTTACCATGCCAAATTTATGTTAGTTATTTATCAAGTTAAACAAAGAGGCAGTTCCACTGAAGGACTAGCGATGAGAGGCTGCTTAGTGGTCTTTATTTTTTATCAGATGTGTTGAGAAGATCTTCTAGTCCTAAAGTCACTAGATGATCCTGACAATTTTTATGCAGTACTTCGCTGTGTAAATACTATCCTTTTGTGCTTCTGACAGCCAGAAAAAATATTGTCTTCTATTTTGATCTGATAAGTTAAAATTTTGTCCAAAGAGGTTTTTCTTTTTGGTGAGGTGAACTTGGTGCAAGGGTCCAATTCTCTTCACCAACAAACATTAGTGTTTTAGTCAAGCTTTCAGTCAAGAACTTATGTTCTTTAGGTTTTGCATTATTTAATTGACAATTCAATCAAATTGCTGACTGCTAGATCTTTGAATCGTCTGTTTCATTCATATTTCCTTTTTTGTACTTATCATTCCCTTTTAAGGTGGAATACTTTCATTTCCCTGACCATCTTTAATCTTCAACAGGATGCTTTTCGCGAAGCTAAAGTAAATGGTTTTAGCGTAACCGTCATCAGGAGAGGAGAGCTACAGCTCAACATTGACCAAGCACTAGAAGAAGTGGAGGAACAAATTACTGAGATTGGGAGTAAGATTTACCATGATAAGATAATGGGGGAACGCTCTGTGGATGTAAGCTCATTGATGAAGGGTGTATTTGGTTTTGGTGCCAAATCCTCTAAGAGGTAATTTCTCAACTTGTGCAGTAATTGCCTATAATTCCAGCCATGGAACATCTAGAAAACATGGATGAGTAATTGGATCAAAGTCGTGCATTGCTAAGTAAACACCTTTGTACCTCTTTGATGTTTTGATTTCAGCAAAAGGGCTAAGAATCGGGCAAAGCGGATGCTGAAAAGGCCTGGCAAGAAGTGAAGGAAAGTCGCCTGGCTCACCGTTGAGGGTGATGGAGACACTTGGCCATATAAGAAATCAGATGACCATAAAAACCGTTCATGATTTGGCCGCTCTGCTTTCTCTTATGGTTTTGGTTTTGCAAGTTCCACGAAAATGCTGTAGCAGAAGGCAGAAAGCTTGTCTTGACACAGACCGCTGACCTGTGATCTTCTATTTAATTCCGCATCCTGTGGTTATATTGACAGGTCGCTGTTGCAATGCTTATTCCAGTGGCAAAGCATAGGAATATTTGATGAAGTGAAGAACTGGAACAGAGATTTTAAATGCTTATTCCAGTGGATTTTTGATGCTCCTGAGAAGGATTGCTTCTGGAGCTAGCTCAGAATCCCCGGGCCAAGTGTGTGTTCATTGTGTAGAATGAGTAGTAACTGGGACACTTGCTCCCTCTTCATTCGGCAAACCCTAGTGAATCGTAATGACTTCAACCTCTGACCTAAAGGCAGATCGACAGGGGAAATTTGTCTTAGACGGAGGGTAAGATATGTGGCTGAGATAGGTTAAAGATGATCTCTCTCGTCTTAGGTTTGAATTCACTATCATGGTACAGAACTCTTAGTGACTAAATGACTAAAGAATAATACTAACTTACAAAGATCTCCATACAAAGTGATATGCCAAAAAATGAATGGAAGAGTGAATTTAATAAGTTTGATTTTTTTGTTTACTCTTTCATTCATTTTTTGTCACCTTACTTTGTATGAAAACTTTTGTAAGTTTTCTTTATAAGTATAATATTATTGATGACTAAATGTTATGTAGCTGTCAACAGTTTTGGTTTTGTATGTAGGAGACAACTGTCATAGCCATAGAGTTTGGTGGGTTGGTCACTGCTTCATAATTGGTATATCATGTTCATTAGTTTAATTAACATTTTCACCGATAAACATAACAAGTCACAAGTGTCGTGAAATTTTGTAGGATATGATGGAATTAAAGTTTCAATTATGGTTCTTAGAAGGGGCACATGAATATTACAGATAAATCAATATATATATATATATATATATATTTTTTTTTTTTTATCAACGGTTTCTTCATAATCATGAAACTGTCAATCAAGTAAGAATTCTAATAATCACTCTTTTTGGACTCAAATTCAAGAGTTTATAAAACTTTTTTTATTTTTTTCACCAACAGTTATTAATAAATCAATAAATAGATAAAATCAATATTAATAAATAATACCACCTATGCTGTTGACCAAAATCTTTGATTGACCTCATAAATATTTTTTTTTTTTTTCATGAAGATATATAAAAATAAAAAGATGACAAGTTACGTGGGCCACAGATTCTGCGGAGGATAGTTTCTCCAAGCAGTTGGAAATGAATGTAACAAATTCGACATGATTAATAAATCAACCCCTGCCCAAAAATTTAGATAATGCTTCTCACTTGTGTCTATTTTTCCAATTAAATGAAAGAGGAGAAAAAAAAAATTCGTACAATTTATAGCAGAAACAATTTCAATCAATGACACGAGTATCGAATTAATTTTATATATGCAAGAAGATGAAATAATTAGTTAACCACCTCATTTATATCATGCATATTCTGTTTTTCATTTTTGGTATTCCATTGTCATCAATAGAATACAATAACTGGGCAGGCCATCAAAAGAGCCAACGCAGTTTAAACATAAGAATGGCCCATGCCAAAAAATGACCAAAACTTGCTGCAGAAGCAGTTTCAGGTTGCAACTAAGCAACCTTGACAACAGATACAGGCAACCACGATACCAATGATAGCTCCAGCAAAGACCTGTAATGGAGTGTGGCCTAGAAGCTCTTTGAGCTTTCTTTGACTGATGGGATGACCTTGAAACAAGTCCTCAACAATCATATTAAGAACCTATGTCAAAAGCGCATAAAAAGAAAAGGAAATAAATTACAAGATTTTAACAGGCACTTCGTTAGTGAACAAACATGTAATAGAGAAATCTCATGTGGGTGAGCTTAAGCTACTGAGTGGCAAAGTTCCCCAGCTTTATGTATAACCAAATAAAAACAAATAGACTTGGATAATTTATCAAACATTAGCACACTTGTAAAATTGATTAGAGTGTACTCACCATAACAAATTTGTGTGAAGAGGGGATTTCAGTGGAAACCATACAAACACAAGTAATAAAATTTTCCCACAATTCATTTCTGTAGTACCCTATTTAACAATTTCAAAACCCATTCACATGGATATTTTCCAGACAGCATGACAAGAGAAGATAAGACAAGGTACTTCTAGTTACAAATAGTCAAAAACACAAAAAAGGTAGCCAAAGTCTAGTGTTTTGGCAATCTCACTCATTTCCCCTGCCTAAAAGAAACACCTAAACAAAATAGTCCAAACCAACAAAAATAAAACCTGTTTAAAACCCCACTGAAAATGGGCCTCAGACTCCTATATATATTATAGGAAATGTGGGTTCTTAGGTGGTAAGATATCTTTCCTTTTAGCTCAGAGAAGTATGCTAAAGTCCACCGAAATAGCCTTCAATTTTTCATGACACTCTCCAAAGAACAACTGTCCGCCTGATATGCAACAAAGGATAGAAATGAAGGGTCCCAAATGCATACACCATGTGAGGTAACCAGGGTCCAACATACTTCATTTCTTCGGATAGAATCCCAGTTTTATAATATTCAATAATTTAACATTTTCAACCTTAATTGTGAGAAGTTGCAATTATTATTGTTCAAATACATTTCAAGACCATGTAAATTAGCGTTAGCATAGGCCAATAGTCCAATAGTAGTAAGCCCAATCATATAGGCAGAATGAAAGGATTACAAGAACATGGATAATTCAATAAAAAGTGCACTATCCTTTACCTAAACACAAGAATTTACATAAGCAGTCATCACTCGAAAGTCAAAACTGATGAGGTAATCATCACATCCAAAGCCATGTGAACCACTAACAATGCCAAGCATTCCAGAGATACCAACCGTGGGCCACAGTTGCTCAAAACATCTAGTGGTGCTTCAGAAAAACATAACAACAAAAAGGACCAAGAAATGAATTGATGCCAACAGAAATACTAATAGCTTACTAAAGCAAGAGATATTCCCTTGATGGTTTACGATAATGTGTTTGTTACATCTACTTCGTTTAATAGTTACTCTGTTCTATTCAATACTTCTCCACCTAATATAAGTTTTGATCCAGTAGTACAACCTAGCTACTTTGAACTACTGGATAATTGGATCCAAGATACATTAAAGATCCTAGCTCTAGTAACAGCCTCTATTAATAACCATTCATCAATGCTAAAAGAACAAAAAAATAACAATACTAATCATCTTACAAGCTCAATTGTACCATCAAGACTACTAAAAAAAGGATCAGCAATCAAAGTAAGCAACGCAACCATAAAATACTTAAGCAGCATACCCAATGACCAAATATTTATACAGCATGATTATAGCCAACACATTAAGGAAAACAATAATAATGATAACAATAATTTCTTACCTCAGCTTGCATGCCAGCATGGCGTCGAACACCAATTGCATCATACATAACAATGGAACTAAACCCCAAACAAACCGGAAATAAGGAGTCCGCCACTCCATGACAAAGCGCCACTGACGTAGTCAAAGCCGTGCATAAAGCGGAGTGCGAAGAGGGCATTCCTCCAGAGGCAAATAGTATTCTAAAATCCAATTTTCTATCAACAAAGAAATTCAAAGCCACCTTTGTGGATTGTGCTACAATCCACGCAAACAAACCAGATACAAATGTGGGATTAGCAGCCAATGTGGCCACAAATGGACTGATTTTGACTTTTGCAGTCGAAGTCACGCTTAATAAAGCGACACCAAACGCCCCGTTTTGCAAGTAATTGTTACTCTTATGTTGATCTAAGATACTCTCTAACTCATTATTATGTGCTTGCAGACGTGAAACCCATTTCTTAGTTTGTGAAGAGGCAAAACCTTTGATAGACCGTAAGATTGGAAACAAAATGCATAGAGGGTTTAAAGGGAAATTCCTACGGTTATTATTATTAGATTTTGGTTCGAGGTTTTCTGGATTTGAAGGGTTTTTGAAAGAAAAAGAGATGACTGAAGAGGTTTTGAATTTGTTAAACTGACTGAATTTGAAGAACGAACAGTATGTTGGGTAGTAAGTTCTGGTTTTGGTGTTTATGGAATTGAAACAAAGAAAGCTCAATGTTGGTTTTATTATAACAGAGTCCATGACAGAGTTCAGTCAGCATTTCAAAGAGAAGCAACCATGAGAGTAACGAGAGGCTGTGACTCTGTAGAGAGTTGGAGAAGGAGATCGAGTATTTATTTACTTGATATGGACTCTAGGTTTATCACATTAGAACGAAAATACCACTTTGAGTCACGTATTTTCCAAGGAATATGCCTAAAAAAGTGCGTCAAGTAATTGTAGGCAAATGGACTTTGAGTTTGGGCCACAGACCTAGACCCGAATCAATGAACCATTGAGATTTGAGGGACCGGAGGCGGAGACCAGAAGTACATCCTGACAAATCCAAATTTAGGAACTGCCCCATATTTAATGGCCCTTCCCCACTGTTTGTAATAGGGCTTTTTACTAAAATCCTCGCCTCAGGTTTTCACTCTCGAAACTGACCTTTTTTAAAGTCCATCAATTTGATTATTTGAGCGGTTTAGAATCATTATCCTTTTTATTTTACAGAGTATTTTTCATATAAATGAATAGTATTTTTATTAATTTTAAAATATAAAAAAAATATTTTTTATTTAAATATAATAAACTCTTTAAATTTAATGAAAATATTCTTTATTTTTTAGAAATAGACTTAATAGAAAAAAGAATTAATAAATAAAATATATAAAAATTTGTAATTTATTAATTAAAATTAAAATAAAGAGTAAATTTTGACTTTTTAAATATGGAGAGTCAAACTCACTTCTAAATTTATATTTTAAAGATAAAGAATCTGTTGGACTGTTGTTTTATGGATAAATTATTTATAATAAAGAGTTTAGGTCATATAAAGAGTTCTTTGGAGATGCTCTTAAATGTCTGATTTTCGAAACTTTTTTTTTTTCAATCAGGGTGTTCGGGTCAACTTACGCACACCTCAACTAATCTTCAAAATCTATTGAATACCCTACAAACCTAATAAACTGAGTAAGACACAATTATGTATTGAAATAGGTGATCCTAAGGTTTGAACCTAAAAAGTCAAGAAATAGAGCACACCTCTTTGACTACCAAGCTAACCCCTTAGAGTTGATTTCTGAAACTTGTGGGTCTCTTTGTCAGTAAACCGATGGGATGTCTAAAAAACCTCAGTTTACAAATAGCATTTTATTGTTAACAATTGAATAAGTGTTTTTATTGTGTGCATGTCAATAAAGTTTTTTATCCTACACTTAATTTATTGATAAAACATTCAAATTTAAACTCTTTAATTCGTTGCTATAGTTAAAAATAGGTGCCAAAACATTTCGTACATGTGCCACAACTTTTACAATTCAAAACGAAGATGCCATTTCGGGCATATAATCTACTAGGAATATGCTTGTGATTAGAGTACACTTGAAGCCAAGCGGACTTTGGACTTGAACCAGCAGTTCTATGCAAACATTTAATGGGCCATGGGCTGTGATAGCACCATAGTATAGTGGACTTCAATTATTTATCCGTCTCTACTTGGAAGCCCAGGCCCGGATGGGCTTAGCCGGGACAAGCGATAATGCTATCCTCAATCGTTCAGCTAATGTTGCTTGAACTATTGGTTAGTTTATCCATAAATTTAATTTCTCTGACAATAAGATGCCATGAAAATTCACTTAATATAACACTTGTACTATGATAATTGCGTAATTAACTATCAACCATCCTTTTTGGAGTTTGGACAATAATGAAAAATAAACTTGGTCGTTGTTGTAAAGATAAATCCATACATTTTAAATTTTATTTAATCACAAATATTTAAAATAATAAATCATAAACAACTTTAATGGAAAATAAATTTTGTATCATTTACATGGGACCTAACTTTTTTAGATTAATTACATAAAAGTAAATTCTATTTAACATTTGGATTGAGTCTAGCACATATGATGTAATTGATTTTATACATGGATAATTACTTAGATGTAAATCTTTACCTTCTTTTTTTTTTTTTTTTTTTTTTAAATTTATCTACTAAAAGCATGTATCTAATTTTATATATATACACAGTTTACTCACTACCAAAAAGAACATACCATTGCATTTAAGATTAGTCTGATATAGACTTAATTTGAATTACTGTAACTTATCTTTTAATCACTTTTGAGTCAATTTTAAAAATAATTTATAAGTGTTTGTTTTGATTAATTTTAAAATTACTTTTGCTTTTAGGACAATGAATTTTGAGAAAATTTGAACAGTAAAATGATTAAATTTGAGAAAATTTAAATAAATTAATAAGCATAAGCAACTCGGCTTAATATTTTCCACCGACTTTACCATTCAATTTTCATATGGGTCTTAACGGCAGCTACTTTTCATTCCCTCCAAATAAAAGGGGTAATTTGGTCAATTAATTTACAATCAAATACCAGAACGTTAGAAAATGTCCACGCTTTCTTTCTCAATTCTCAAACCGAACTATTCTATTTTCCCGGTCCCTTCGCCTATCCATCATTGACATATGAATAACAATACCTTCGATTCCTAGCCCGAGTCAGATTCACTATCGGAGTCGCCTAATCACCGTCTCAGCGATCACACTTGGTTTACACTCATGGATAATTTGATAACATTGGTAAACAAGATACAGAGGGCGTGTACGGCTCTAGGCGATCATGGCGAAGAGAGCGCATTGCCTACTCTCTGGGACTCCTTACCTGCCATTGCCGTCGTTGGTGGACAGGCAGGATTTATAATTTTCTTTCAATATCAATTTTCGTTTTTACTTTTGTTACTTTTAAATTTTATATTGGCCAATTAATCATCACATTACCTTTGAATTTTGAAATCTGAAACAGTCGTGAAAGTTTTTTGTTCAATCTTGAATTTGTTTGCATTTTTTTGAATAATTCCGAAACTAGGATTTTATCGTATTTGGGTTGTATTTTGCGTGAGTTGTTCTTGTTTAAGTGCATTGATCCGCTTGCATTTCGTTTATTATTATCATTTTTTTATTGTGTATACATAGTTGTCATGTGATTTAATCTCTCTCTTTTTTAAAAGAAATAAATAAATCAAAAATTTGATTTGCTATTAGTCTTTCTTGCAAATGAAGTAATTACTTTTTGATATCAATACACGATTAATAAATGGTTCAATCATGTTAAATAGGCTATCACATTATATAGGATAAGAAACTTTGTAAGTGCAACATTACTCATTTATAATTTTATTTTATTTTTAACCTTTGATGGTTTAATAATTGATAATATGAAAAGTGTAGTGCATAGACAAATGAAAATGGTAATACTTAATTAGTAATTTAAGAGCGTCATTTTTTTATGGTGTACCAATGTCGCATCTCCGAACAATGGTTGTTCTCTGTTCTTAAAGGTCATGCATATTGAAAACTGGTCTTATTGGAAAAGACCATATAAAAATCTGTGTGTGAAATATTGGTCCTTATATACTAAAAGGAATTAAACTCTAGCTAACCAAATCTACTAATAAGTTGATGAGCTATGACGAACTATTTGCTAGCTTTTTTTTAGTGTCAATTGTCTCAGAGAGTTTTTTGAAGGGATTTGGTTGGATGGATGTTACTAATGAGTTTTATGTCTATTATTGATGCATTTAAATTGTTTAATGACATTCACTAATAAATCATCTTTTTATGAGTGTGAATTTGATTGAATCTTCACAATCTTTTATTGGTCTGTAGAGCTCTGGGAAGTCTTCGGTGTTGGAAAGTGTTGTTGGAAAAGACTTTCTGCCTCGTGGGTCAGGTATTTCAAATTATTATTTCTTTTCATGTGCCTCAGATAAGGAGATGACATACTTACTGTTTGCCAACAATGTCCTTTAACATCTGGATAAAATGTGAACATCTTCTGTGTAGGGATTGTTACTCGGAGACCTCTCGTCTTGCAGCTTCATAAGATTGATGAAGGGAGAGAATATGCTGAGTTTATGCACCTCCCAAGAAAGAGGTTCACTGATTTTGGTATCATTTTAGCCTGAAAAAAGAGCTTTCTCTGCAGTACTTTTATTTGCCTTTTATTATTATTATTTTTGTTTCAACGATAGTTTTTTTCCGCGCTCTGCTGAAGGCCCCTTTACTTCTTATTGTTATCTCTCTAGTTTGTTGTTTTGATGCTATGTTCAATACTTCTTTCAAGTGTTTTGTGTCTATGTTCTTCTTATTCCATCTTGGATACTGATCTAACTTGTGTTTTGCACGTAGCTGCTGTGAGGAAGGAGATTTCTGATGAGACTGATCGAGAGACTGGTCGCTCAAAAGCGATCTCTAGTGTTCCAATCCATTTAAGTATATTTTCCCCTAATGGTGAGTCATCCAATTTGTGTTAGCTGAGAATCATGATTGGATATTTTCTCCAAAAAAATTGTGGAACTTGCCAATGTATATATATATATATATATTAAATTATTTGTGGTTGAAGCTGTCTGCTATACATCTTATGGCTTTTTGACCTTGCAGTTGTGAACTTGACACTGGTTGATCTTCCTGGAATTACGAAAGTTGCTGTTGGTGGGTTATAAATTCATTGATTGTAATTTGTCCCTACTGTTATATTTTTTTCACTAGCCCCGCATTTAGTTTTGTTAGACTTATATATGGACGTGATGCTGATTGGGTCTTGCAGAGGGTCAACCTGAAAGCATCGTGCAAGACATTGAGAATATGGTTAGGGCCTTTATTGAGAAGGTAATTATTATCAGAAATATTGAGTATTTCATAGCTTTCTGACCATGTTTGTTATTTCATAAATATGTGCATTTTGGTAAAATGACTATGCATGAATTTTGCTAACTAATGCTTTATAAATTTATCTGCCAAAAATGCCCTTTTACTTGTTTCCCTTATTATTTACTTAAATATTTATTGATTTCTCTGCATGGAAGGATATTTATTCAAGTGAAAAGTATTAATAGTTCATTTCTATCCTGTAATGCAGCCCAATTGTATTATTCTAGCAATTTCGCCTGCCAACCAAGACCTTGCTACATCAGACGCAATCAAGATCTGTCGTGAAGTTGATCCTAAGGGTAGGGTTTTACACAAATTTTTGAAGGGATCATTCCATAATACATCTGTTCCACAAGTACTTGATGGATGATTCATATTTAAGTTCACCATGCAAGTTGACTTAAAAAATTTACTCAATTAAATGAAACGTAAAGCATAAATTTTTTTGACCAAGTGGAAAACCTAAACAAGATAGACTGCAGTTAAAAGAGAAAAAGAATTAAATTTTGTTTCTATGGTGAGGTAAGACTGCCTTCTTGACTGTCATCACCTTGCAGTGATGTAAGTGGAAACATATGTAACTAGGGAGTTGATTTGTTGATTGAACATAATATTATCCACTACTTTTGATAGGTTGTATGATTGGATTTTATTCTCAACTCTTACTCTCTTTTTTGTGTGTTTTATCACTAACTCTGTATGGACTGCTCACACGAACCAACGAACAAGGAAATATCCTTTCTGTGACAAAGTTGATTATAACTTTTTCTAGTCCTTTAATTATTTTCAGCTTCTTTGGTTATCAAACTGCAGGGGACAGGACATTTGGAGTTTTGACAAAGATTGATCTTATGGACCAGGGTACTGATGCCGTTGATGTAAGAATGCACTCTGTTGCTACAAGGTTAAATGATGTTTTGTAAATTCATTCTGAAGTCTGATTTTTGTGACATAATGACTTTTAAAGCTAACAAGCAACTTTTTGTGAAGTGTTTTTAGTATTAGTTAGTACTATAATTAACTGTATATGTTTCCACTAATGAAATAATGTTGTTTTGATGACTTTTAAGTGACGATAAAAAGCTTTTACTAATTAGTAAGAAATCTTTTTATCTAAAGGTTTTCCGAGAAGCAGAACTAGGTATTATTGATGGCTGGATGCATGAAAATGTGTCTGATTGCATATAGGAGATCATATAATCTGTATAAAAGCAGAGGATGAATATGTAAACTTCTTGCTGATGATTGTCCTTAGATGTCATTATGAATTTTCTTCATATGAAAACGATGACAGACATTTAATAGCATAGTCAAAGAATTTGTTGCATTTGAATTCATATTCATATTTTTTATGCATTTTTGAGACTTAATTACTACCATGTATAGTTCACTATTATGACTTGTTCCTGATATGTTGGGATTTCAGATCCTTGAAGGAAGATCATATAAGCTACAGTATCCTTGGATTGGCGTAGTTAATCGCTCTCAAGCTGATATCAACAAAAGTGTTGATATGATTGCTGCTCGACGTAGAGAGCGGGAGTACTTTGCAAACAGCCCAGAATACAGGCATCTTAGTAACAGGATGGGTTCTGAGTATCTTGGAAAGGTGCTTTCTAAGGTATGAAATTTTGATGCAAATTATGTGGGGATGACTAGTTTGTGGTTTCCTACGTTATAATGCTTGTGTTCTATGTGGTGAGTATATATTGATGGAAGTGTCTGAAATTGAATGACAATATTTTGATTAGTACTTTTGCCAACAGAAAGTGGGAAAAACCAGTAGAAGATACTTATAGTCTGGAACATTTCCTTTTTTCTATTTTTCGCTTGTCAAATTTCAAAAGACAAGAAATGAAAACCACAGTAGGTTGTGTTCTTTTCACCTTAGTTTTACAATATCCAGTCGGTGGTGTCTTTTAGAAACTAAACATTATCACTGGTGACCAATCAAATCCTCCGTAAACGTGGTTAAATTTTCAGCATTTGGAAACTGTCATAAAGTCTCGAATTCCCGGCCTTCAGTCTCTTATCAACAAAACTATTGCCGAACTAGAAGGAGAATTGACCCGTCTTGGGAAGCCTGTTGCTACTGATGCTGGAGTAAGAAAATTTCTTTTATTTTTATCTTTCCATTCTCTCTCTCTATACTTGGTTTAATTCTTATGCAACTTTTATCTGAATTCGGTGGCTGAGTTATACTTATCAGGCAGTGATAGGTTGGATCTTTTATCCCCATCTCCTTTTTGGGCACATCTGCTGGATGCTTGCAGTGTGAAACACTGGTGACTTCCTGTTTTATAAATGCAGGGAAAGTTATACACAACAATGGAAATCTGCCGTTCTTTTGATCAAATATTCAAGGAACATCTTGATGGCATGTATGTCTTTTGATTATGTGTACTATTTTTACAATTTAACTGGAGCATTATTTGTTATCAGTTTCTATCTTAACCTTGGATTTGATGATGATAAATGTCTGCAGACGCCCTGGTGGTGATAAAATATACGGTGTGTTTGACAATCAACTTCCCTCTGCTCTGAAGAGGTTGCAGTTTGATAAACATCTTTCCATGGATAACATAAGAAAGCTTATTACTGAAGCTGATGGATATCAACCTCATCTAATAGCTCCTGAACAAGGATATCGTCGCCTCATTGAATCTTGTTTAGTAACTATTAGAGGTCCTGCTGAGGCAGCTGTTGATGCGGTAAGCATCCATTTTCACATTAGATGTTTTCATTGATCCCATCATTGATTGTGTCTTATTTTCTGATTTGTCTCATCTTTACTACTTCAGAAGCAATTGGGTTACATATGAATAAATATGTTATTGATTAGTTCCTAAATATTTCCAAATTTGACCTTTTCTTTTTCCTTTTAAATAATTAGCACTAAGCATGTGACGTCTTTTTAGCTATCACTTTGCTGTTGCTTCAATTTGGGTTTCTTGCTGGGTTTGGTTATGATTTTCTTTGAAGAATTTCTACCGTTTTCTCTATCTTGATAACTCTCAATAAAATATGAGGAGAAAACCTTTAAAATTTGCTATAAATTATTGCACATGCATTATTAAAGAACACTGTGGTATATGGTTAAAGTTTATTATGCATTGTCAACTGTACTTTGTTTCAACATCATTGTCTTTTTTGTTGTTTATTGATGCCTATTTTTGCCAATGATTACAGATTCATTCTATACTGAAGGAGATGGCCCTTAAATCTATCAGTGAGACTATGGCAAGTTCCTGGCTATGCCAATCTTATGAGCATTATCTTTTGGAATTCTGAATTTTGCTCTGACAAACACGTGTTGATATGTCAATTATGGTAACTAAGAAACTTAGGATAGGAAATTTGCTGATAAATTATTAAAGTGGTAGTCTGTCACTATCTGTGAGCTTCTCTGCCCCTGTAGCTAGATTGTCAAAAATACTAATACTATAAAATTATGTGAGTTGAAGGGAAACCTGTAGGAATAGCTTTGTTTTACTCTAAATGATTGTTTCATAAAACAAAAATTTACTCATCCAACATTATTTATTTGTTGATATGATTTTTTTTTCTGTAAATATTCTAATATCTAAGAGGATGCATTTTTGTACTCCATATAGGAACTAAAGCAGTACCCCACTCTGAGAGTGGAAGTTGGAAATGCTGCTGTTGAGTCATTAGATAGGATGAGAGATGAAAGCAGGAAAGCAACTTTACAGCTAGTGGACATGGAGTGTAGTTACCTGACTGTTGATTTTTTCCGTAAACTTCCTCACGATGTTGAGAAGGGTGGAAATCCAACACATTCAGTTTTTGATAGATATAATGACGCATATCTCCGGAGAATAGGTAAGGTTTGAAGGACTCTGTCTTGTGAACAGACTGATAGCTTGCTTGCGCATTTTCCAATTCGTCTTGGGTTAATTTTGGTTCATTTCATTTTGCTTCTCTGGAAACATACAGCAAGCACTGTCCTGTCCTATGTCAACATGGTTTGTGCAAGTTTGAGAAACACTATTCCAAAGTCAGTTGTGTATTGTCAAGTTCGGGAGGCCAAAAGGAGCTTGCTGGATCATTTTTTCACTGAACTGGGAAAAAAGGAGGTGATACTCTAGGCTAACTCCCCTTTCCTTTCTTCCAAAGAAAAATTCTGATTTTGTGTATTTAATTTTGCAGATGAAACAGTTATCTTCTTTGTTGGATGAGGATCCAGCGGTCATGCAACGTCGAACCAATCTTGCAAAGAGACTGGAGTTGTACAGAAGTGCCCAGGCAGAGATTGACGCAGTTGCTTGGGCTAAGTAGAAGGAACATTAGAATGGAATCTTTTTGCTCCTTAGATATTGGAACTTAGTCATAGTTTTGTTATAATTCTTTTATTCATGACTACTAATTCTACAGATGAACTTTTGAGGAAAGGGCAATTGGTTTATTTTGTTTCGTTGATTCAAATTAGCTCTTACTAGAATTTTATTTATTTATTTTTTCTTCTTTTGGTGGTTGTGGTTTTGGTTCCCTCTGCTTGTGCTTCTTTTATGAGTTGTGACGCTTATAGCCTATAGGTTTTGTTCCAGTTTAGTCAAATTCGGCTGTTTGCTTAGACACCATCGCTTGCCAATCGGTTAGCATTTAGCAAGATTGAGGCACCTCTGGCTGTTGGTGGCATACAACATACGCGTATAGGGTGCTAGGAAAATAAGAGCAAATGACCTTATTACCCTAAACCTAGTGAAAAGTGAAAATAATGGTGTGCAATTTTCACAGGAAGCCATTTGATAACTGAAAGAAGAAAATAAAGGGTAAAAGACTTTTAGTACCCTAAGCGTGGTTTTGCAGGCTTGCAATTTTCTCAGGAAGTCATTTGGTAACTGAAAGAAGAAGTAAAAGACCTTACTACCCTAAATCTAATGAAAATGAACAAGAGAAAGTAAAATAGTCTGAAAGGAAAAAGTGAAAGTGTTAGAGACTGAAAGGAAAAGTGAAAGTCTAAAAGACCTTATTACCCTAAACACACCGAAAATGAAAGAAGGTAAAAGAGTAAAAAGTCTTATTACCCGAAAACTAACGAAAATAAGTACAAGTAAACGACCTTACTGCCCTAAACCTGATTAAAATAAGTGAAAGAGTAAAAGACCTTACTACCCCCAAGCCTAATGAAAATAAGTGAAAGACTCAAAGAGTAAAAGAGAAAAGAGTTAACGACTTTTTCCCACCCAAAAAATAGCTCATCGACAATTTCCCATCCTCACACTTTTAAAATGCCATTTTACCACCCAAAAATTATGTTCCTTTAACAATTTATCTTAAATACATTATGAGGACAAAAATACCCCCATTAAAGATTAACTCCCAATCGTCAGCGACCGTAGGCCCACAACACGCCTCAGCCAAATTCCAGCACCAGAAATCGGCGTAAAATTGACTCCACTTTCCCCATTTTCCCTCTCTCTCCACCTAATTCCACCTAATTTTACACCAATCGTCGCTAAGGTTCTCATGATTTCTCTTGCTGGATTCTGGCGATTTCCAACGACCAAAATCAAAATTGACACCACCCCTAGACTTATCATCAACCCCTTAACAAAACCCCTAACCTTTTGGCACCTGATCACTCACCATTCGTCAGCCACTGCTTATTTGGCTGTCTCGCGATGTCACTGTTTCACGGCTAGATTCTCGTCGTTATTGACACCAAAAATCACCATTGTCACCACCATTCCAACCCCCATCCTCACCCTCTTCAAAATCACTACCTCCACTCGTCCTCCCATCTCGCCGTTTGTTGCCAGTGATCTACCACTATTGTCGCGAGACAGTCACCTTTTTGCAACCCCAACCATCTGAAAACAGCCTGATTTTACAATGATTGTCGCTAGTGGGGGTGATGCCCTCAACGGTGAGTCGAGTGGAGGGGTGGGGGATGATTTTCGATGAAGAAGGCGGCAAAAAACAGGCTAAGAAATTGTTGAAGACTGTCGACGTTTTAGGAGTGATTAAAGAAGCCAAAAGACCATCATGCCCTCACTTATGACTAACTTTTGGCTATCCTACCCTTCCTCATAACGAAAACTACTAATGTCGGGTAGTAAAATGATATTTTAAAAATGTGGGCGGGAAAGTGTCACTGAGCTATTTTTTGGATGGGAAAAAGTCGTTAACTCAAGAGAAAATTAGTAAAAGACCTTACTACCCTAAACCTAATGAATATGAGTGAAACAGTAAGAGGACTTTACTACCCCAAGCCTAATGAAAATAAGTGAGAGTAAGACTTTACTACGTAAGCCAATGAAAATAATTAACAAAAATTATATATTGTTTTGGAGGTGCGGGGAATCGAACACCGTGCCTCTCGCATGCGAAGCGAGCGCTCTACCATATGAGCTACACCCCCTTTCGTAAATCACTGGGCAATTTTATTTACATTACTTATACATTAGATATTCGCAATTTCAAATCAAAAGTTGCTATATAAATTGTAACTTCCCGTGAAGATTTTTTATTTATTTATTTAAACATTTTTTCCTAAATAAGTTAACAAAAGTATTGGAATTCCAGAATATGAATTAACAAAAGTGTTGTCCTTTTGAATATCTATCATCATATTATTTTAATACAAAACTCAAAAGATAACAAATTTTCTTCCTCTTTATCATAATGGAACTTTCTAATTTTATTGTTGTAAAACAAATAAATTAAATTTATATTAATTGGTGATGATTGATTAGAGTAATGCTACACATTTCAAGAGATATCTTCAAATTTAATTTCATATTAATTTGTAGGCAATTCATGATATAGTAAATGACTTTTAAGATAAGCTACAATTTTTCATGATGGGCGAGCAAGATTTTATGAAGAATTGAATAAGGATACAACTTTTTTTTCTCTGGTATTCTTAGATGAAGTCAGCTGGATGTTTTCACCGATAAACTGTTTCATTGTGTCCATTATGGCATCAGGCTTATGTATGCATTTGAAAGTTCGATGCATATTATAAGAAATGACATAGTGCACGGTTACTCATTAATTTTCTACTTACAAGAAGACAAATGAAACAGTCAGCATGAACACCTGTGAACAACTTAAGCTTTAATTGCTCACATCATGAAGCGTTTCCTGGTATGGAAATTTCTGATTCTTAATTAATGCTCTTATTACTCATGTCTTTTTAAGAAGGCAATTTCAGTAGAGTTTCCCACTCGATAATCTTTGAGCTTTCTGTTTCTTTCCTTGTATTTCCCTCACTTGCCAAAGAGCTTTTAAGCATATAGCTTTCGCGTGATGGAGTCGGAAAAAGGTGCAATTCTGATGAGACGGATAAAGCAATTACCAGCTATTGAAACGAAGAGATCATGCAACGGAGAGAATAACAAGAGCACTGAAACAAGAGAAGAAGAACCATTGAGTCCGGCAGCTCGACTGTTTCATGAACCAAACTTCAACGTTTACATCATAGCCATAATCGGCTTTAAGACTCCTATCTACCCTGAAGTGGTCAAAGCTAACTTGGTGCACACTTTGCTAAAACACCCTCGCTTCTCTAGTTTGCAGGTACAATAATATTATTGATTATCTTCTTTTCTTTATTTTCCATTGATAGTTATTACTGCTTTTACGTACAGAATATTTGCTTCAATATAAAGTAAGAAACTACAGTCATATTGTTGGATCAAACTGGTTATTTATTGGCTCTTTAAAAATTTAAAAAAAATTTAGTGTGAGAACGATTCTGCATGCAAGCTAATTTCACCATAAATTAATATTAATGCATTAATACTGTGTCAAACAGCTAGGTTCTGTTACATCTCTTGTCTTCTTTAGCAACAGAGACTTTTGCTTTTGATAGAGAAAAGACCTTCAGGAGAAGATGAAAATGGTTACCGATCGAAAGCATGCATGCGTGCTACGTGTTTAATGTAAACTGGAGAATCAACGCTTTTAACAGGGACCGGTCAAACTTGAATTTTAATTTGGACCAATGGTCCATAAAGATGTTTAAACATTAAGAACGTCTTTTGTTCTTTACAATGGCAAAACTTAAGAAATCAAACTGATACTTCTATTTTTTTTCTTTTTGCCTCAGATCCTTTCTTTGATTGAACATAATTGAAATAAGTTAATTAGCAGTAATAATTAATTGAGAAATAACATACAGGTGAGTGACGGAGATATGAAATGGGTTCGCATAGCGGTTGATCTAGAAAAGCATGTTATAGTTCCGGAGCTAAACCCAAACATGGACTCACCAGACAAGTTTGTGGAAGATTATGTTTACAATCTAAGCAAAACTGGAATTGATAAATCCCAACCACTTTGGGATGTCCATCTCTTGAACGTTGTGACCTCAGACTCCGAGGCTGTTGGCATTTTCAGGGTCCATCACTCTCTTGGCGATGGCACTTCCCTCATGTCTCTTCTTCTTGCTTGTACTCGCCAAATCAATCATCCAGAGGCTTTGCCTACAATTCCAGTGATGAAGAAAAGGAGAATTCAACACAACACTAAGTATTATGGAGTTTTTTGGAGAGTTGTTGTCGGGTTTTGGTCGGTTTTCCAGTTGTTTTGGAATAGTATGGTGAATATTATTATGTTTATGGCAACGGCATTATTCTTGAAGGATACAGATAATCCTTTCAAGGGTCCACCTGGCTTGGAATTTACTCCGCGGCGATTTGTTCATCGTACTGTTAGTTTGGATGATTTCAAGCTGGTGAAGAATGAAATGAACACCGTGAGCTATATATTTATTAAATCACTCATGAACTTTCCAGTTTCTTATCAGTACTCGATCCCTACCCAAAATATAAATAAGTTTTCTGCTTTGCAGACAATTAACGATGTTGCCCTGGGAATCACACAAGCTGGTTTATCGCGATATATGAACAGAATATATGGTCGGCCTTCCATTTTTATCTTGTTTTATATATGCTTAATGATCCGTTCCAGTAGTGAATTTCTCGATAAGTATATTTAGGAGTTATGTTGTTATGGACCAGAAAGTGGAGACCTTTAATCCGCACGATCATTTGGATAAAGTATTTTTGTTTTCGTGATTGGTTTAGTCTTCATTTTAAATTATGGAGTGGTGATAGGAGTGTGCACATCAAAGTCATTTTAATTGCACTTGGCAGGTGGGAGTAAGAAAGATGAGGAACCAAGTGAAATGAAAAATAATCTTCCAAAGAATATTAGGCTCCGATCAGCTCTGCTCATTAACTTAAGACCTTCAGGTATTCAGGTAAACAATTCTCTCTCTTTCTTAATTTCAAACTTAAGATCAATGTTAAGATATTCATACTTTTTAATCATGTACGTTCAATGTTAGGCGTTAGCTGATATGATGGAGAAGGACAGTAAAGCAAAGTGGGGCAACTGGATTGGTTATGTCCTCCTTCCTTTCAATATTGCAATAAGAGATGACCCATTAGATTATGTCCGCGAAGCCAAGGCCATAGTTGACAGAAAGAAGCATTCTCTTGAAGCTATATTTACTTTTTCCATTTCTGAGATAGTTCTCAAGCTCTTTGGTATTAAGGTATCAATCGTACTGCATGCTAAACTCGAATGGAACCTTCTATTTGTCAACAGTTAATTTAAGGGATTATCAACTTTGTTTTCTAATTTTCCAAAAATGCTGAACACAGGCAGCAAGTTCTATATCCCACAAGATTCTCTCTCGCACAACAATGTCCTTCTCAAATATAGTTGGACCCCTGGAGGAAATTGGTTATTATGGCCATCCACTGGCTTACCTTGCTGCAAGTTCTTATGGTCTGCCTCACGTAAGCAATGTTAATTTATTTTAAGTCTTGCCGTTAGTTTTCTTTGATCATTATTGTTATTTATATAGCACTAGCATAATTATAATAATTTGTTTCATGAACATTATGATTTGAGCTGGTAACTATTGAGATGAGACCTATATATTGCGTTGCAGGCACTGATGATCAACTTTCAAAGTTATGTTGACAAAATGACCATAACTTTATCAGTGGATGAAGACACAATTCCTAATCCTCATCAGTTGTGTGATGATATCGTGGAATCACTCAAACTTATCAAGGAAGCTATTTTAGGCAGAAGATAATTAGCTTAAATTAATTGCATCCAGTTACTTCTCATCAGACTAGCTACTTTTAGTCACCTTCTGTTTTATCAATTCTAAACTTTTCTCGCTGTGATTTGAATAAAACTCGCTGTTAACTTTGAGTATAATTTAATTTTTTTTCTGCCATATATAGTAGTCAATATTTGATTAGTCACCCTGAAAATCACTAGTGCTAAGGCCTGAACAACGGTTAAAATTGTGTGTATTGCTTATCATCGCCAACACAAGTCACTGCAGGTCAGGATTGAACCTCAGTCACAATGGTCAACAGGCTATCACATCTGTAATACTTGATTTTTAGCAAACAAATATCCCAGTGTAATACGTGTTGGTTACCCTTTTTACCGGGCGGCCTTAGATTTCTAACTTTCGGTTGAAATATTATTAGGCAGATCATCTGTTTTTCATATTAAATCATCAACAGCTTCATCACAATACTTGGGACCAGGATTTGGCCCTCTTTTTCTCCGAGAATAGTCCAGGAAAAGAGGAAGACATTTAAATTCTACAATCACCAGGAGAAACAAGCACCGCGCTTCTCATTTTAATTCTTTTTTTTTTCTTTGATTTTCATCTAAGTTGTGGATTTTTTTTGGGTATATGTAAAGATGAAATGGTCTGCAAAATCGGCGACAAAAGCTTATTTTGATACTATCAAACTAGTATATTTCTTTCTCAGATTTTCCCTTTATTTAATTGTTTCATTTTTACCTTTCTTTTATGTTCTAATTTACAATGAAACTTGTATCAATTTCCTACTGTTTCATCAATTATTAGATGCGGACTTGGCTCTTAATCGCACATTCTCCCCTGTTATAAAAATGACCCTCTGTTATCAGTCTGTCTAATGAAATATTTAGCATTTTACGTAGAAATTCATTCAATTTCTATTGTATTAATTGGTGGTGCAGAATATTTGCTTCAATATAAAGTTAGAAACTACAGCATATTGTTGGATCAAACTGGTTATTATTGGCTCTTTAAAATTTAAAAAAATTAGTGTGAGAACGATTCTGCATCAAGCTAATTTCACCATAAATTAATATTAATGCATTAATACTGTGTCAAAAGCTAGGTTCTGTTACATTCGTTTCTTTACGAACAGAGACTTTGCTTTTGATAGAGAAAAGACCTTCAGGAGAAGATGAAATGGTTACCGATCGAAAGCATGCTGCGGGCTACGTGTTTAATGTAAACTGGAGAATCAACGCTTACAGGGACCGGTCAAACTTGAATTTTAATTTGGACCAATGGTCCATAAAGATGTTAAACATAAAAAGGTCTTTTGTTCTTTACAATGGCAAAACTAAGAAATCAAACTGACTTCTATTTTTTTTCTTTTGCTCGATCTTCTTTGATGACATAATTGAAATAAGTTAATTAGCGTAATAATTAATTGAGAAATAACATACAGGTGAGTGACGGAGATTGAAATGGGTTCGCATAACGGTTGATCTAGAAAAGCATGTTATAGTTCCGGAGCTAACCCAAACATGCTCACCAGACAAGTTTGTGGAAGATTATGTTTACAATCTAAGCAAAACTGGAATGATAAATCCCAACCACTTTGGGATGTCCACTCTTGAACGTTGTGACCTCAGACTCCGAGGCTGTTGGCATTTTCAGGGCCCATCACTCTCTTGGCGATGGCACTTCCCTCATGTCTCTTCTTCTTGCTTGTACTGCCAAATCAATCATCCAGAGGCTTTGCCTACAATTCATGATGAAGAAAAGGAGAATTCAACACAACACTAAGTATTATGGAGTTTTTTGGAGAGTTAGTTTGACCCTAAACCTGATTAAAATAAGTGAAAGAGTAAAAGACCTTACTACCGCCAAGCCTAATGAAAACAAGTGAAAGAGTAAAAGAAAAAATAGCTCATCAACACTTTTCCACCCTCACACTTTTAAAACACTATTTTACCACCCAAAAATTATATTCCTTTAACAATTTCTCTTAAATACATTGTGAGGACGAAAATATCCCCTCCAAAGATTAACTCCCAATCGCCAACAATCACAGATTTGTAAGACACCTTAACCAAATTCTAGCACCAGAAATTGGCGTAAAATCGACGCCACTTTCCCCATTTTCCTTCTCTTCCCACTTGATTCCACCTAATTTTACACCAATCGTCGCTAAGGTTCTCATGATTTTTCTTGCTGGATTCTAGCGATTTTCGGCGACCAAAATCAAAATTGACACCACCTCTAGACTCATCATCAACCCGTTAACAAAACCCCTAACCTTTTGGCGCCTGATCACTCACCGTTCGTCGCCCGTTGCATATTTGGTTGTCTCGCGATGTCACTGTTTCACGGCTAGATTCCAATCGTTATTGACACAAAAAATCACCATTGTCACAACCATTCCAACCCCCATCCTCACCCTCTTCAAAATCGCTACCTCCACTCGTCCTCCCATCTCGCACGTTTGCTACCAATGATCTACCACTACTGTCGCAAGACAATCACATTTTTGCAACCCCAACCATCTGAAAACAACCTGATTTTACAACGATTGCTGCTAGTGGGGGTGATGCCCTCAACGGTGAGTCGAGTGGAGGGGTGGGGGATGATTTCCGGTGGAGAAGGCAGCCGGAAAAAGGCTAAGAAATTGTTGAAGACTGTCGGCATTTTAGGAGTGATTAAAGAAGCCAAAAGACCATCCTACCCTCACTTATGACTAACTTTTGACCATCCTGTCCTTCCTCATAACTAAAACTACTAATGTGAGGTAGTGAAATGATATTTTAAAAGCATGGAGGTGGGAAAGTGTCACTAAGCTATTTTTTGGGTGGGAAAAAGTCGTTAACTCGAGAAAATTAGTAAAAGACCAAAAGACCTTACTACCCTAAACCTAATGAAAATGAGCGAAACAGTAAAAGGACTTTACTACTCCAAGCGTAATGAAAATAAGTGAGAGTAAGACTTTACTCGTAGGCCAATGAAAATAATTAACAAAAATTATGTATTGGTTTTGGAGGTGCGGGGAATCGAACCCCGTGCCTCTCGCATGCGAAGCGAGCGCTCTACCATATGAGCTACACCCCCTTTCGTAAATCACTGGGCAATTTTATTTACATTACTTATACATTAGATATTCGCAATTTCAAATCAAAAGTTGCTATATAAATTGTAACTTCCCATGAAGATTTTTTATTTATTTATTTAAACATTTTTTCCTAAATAAGTGAACAAAAGTATTGGAATTCCAGAATATGAATTAACAAAAGTGTTGTCCTTTTGAATATCTATCATCATATTATTTTAATACAAAACTCAAAAGATAACAAATTTTCTTCCTCTTTATCATAATGGAACTTTCTAATTTTATTGTTGTAAAACAAATAAATTAAATTTATATTAATTGGTGATGATTGATTAGAGTAATGCTACACATTTCAAGAGATATCTTCAAATTTAATTTCATATTAATTTGTAGGCAATTCATGATATAGTAAATGACTTTTAAGATAAGCTACAATTTTTCATGATGGGCGAGCAAGATTTTATGAAGAATTGAATAAGGATACAACTTTTTTTTCTCTGGTATTCTTAGATGAAGTCAGCTGGATGTTTTCACCGATAAACTGTTTCATTGTGTCCATTATGGCATCAGGCTTATGTATGCATTTGAAAGTTCGATGCATATTATAAGAAATGACATAGTGCACGGTTACTCATTAATTTTCTACTTACAAGAAGACAAATGAAACAGTCAGCATGAACACCTGTGAACAACTTAAGCTTTAATTGCTCACATCATGAAGCGTTTCCTGGTATGGAAATTTCTGATTCTTAATTAATGCTCTTATTACTCATGTCTTTTTAAGAAGGCAATTTCAGTAGAGTTTCCCACTCGATAATCTTTGAGCTTTCTGTTTCTTTCCTTGTATTTCCCTCACTTGCCAAAGAGCTTTTAAGCATATAGCTTTCGCGTGATGGAGTCGGAAAAAGGTGCAATTCTGATGAGACGGATAAAGCAATTACCAGCTATTGAAACGAAGAGATCATGCAACGGAGAGAATAACAAGAGCACTGAAACAAGAGAAGAAGAACCATTGAGTCCGGCAGCTCGACTGTTTCATGAACCAAACTTCAACGTTTACATCATAGCCATAATCGGCTTTAAGACTCCTATCTACCCTGAAGTGGTCAAAGCTAACTTGGTGCACACTTTGCTAAAACACCCTCGCTTCTCTAGTTTGCAGGTACAATAATATTATTGATTATCTTCTTTTCTTTATTTTCCATTGATAGTTATTACTGCTTTTACGTACAGAATATTTGCTTCAATATAAAGTAAGAAACTACAGTCATATTGTTGGATCAAACTGGTTATTTATTGGCTCTTTAAAAATTTAAAAAAAATTTAGTGTGAGAACGATTCTGCATGCAAGCTAATTTCACCATAAATTAATATTAATGCATTAATACTGTGTCAAACAGCTAGGTTCTGTTACATCTCTTGTCTTCTTTAGCAACAGAGACTTTTGCTTTTGATAGAGAAAAGACCTTCAGGAGAAGATGAAAATGGTTACCGATCGAAAGCATGCATGCGTGCTACGTGTTTAATGTAAACTGGAGAATCAACGCTTTTAACAGGGACCGGTCAAACTTGAATTTTAATTTGGACCAATGGTCCATAAAGATGTTTAAACATTAAGAACGTCTTTTGTTCTTTACAATGGCAAAACTTAAGAAATCAAACTGATACTTCTATTTTTTTTCTTTTTGCCTCAGATCCTTTCTTTGATTGAACATAATTGAAATAAGTTAATTAGCAGTAATAATTAATTGAGAAATAACATACAGGTGAGTGACGGAGATATGAAATGGGTTCGCATAGCGGTTGATCTAGAAAAGCATGTTATAGTTCCGGAGCTAAACCCAAACATGGACTCACCAGACAAGTTTGTGGAAGATTATGTTTACAATCTAAGCAAAACTGGAATTGATAAATCCCAACCACTTTGGGATGTCCATCTCTTGAACGTTGTGACCTCAGACTCCGAGGCTGTTGGCATTTTCAGGGTCCATCACTCTCTTGGCGATGGCACTTCCCTCATGTCTCTTCTTCTTGCTTGTACTCGCCAAATCAATCATCCAGAGGCTTTGCCTACAATTCCAGTGATGAAGAAAAGGAGAATTCAACACAACACTAAGTATTATGGAGTTTTTTGGAGAGTTGTTGTCGGGTTTTGGTCGGTTTTCCAGTTGTTTTGGAATAGTATGGTGAATATTATTATGTTTATGGCAACGGCATTATTCTTGAAGGATACAGATAATCCTTTCAAGGGTCCACCTGGCTTGGAATTTACTCCGCGGAGATTTGTTCATCGTACTGTTAGTTTGGATGATTTCAAGCTGGTGAAGAATGAAATGAACACCGTGAGCTATATATTTATCAAATCACTCATGAACTTTCCAGTTTCTCATCAGTACTCAATCCCTACCCAAAATATAAATAAATTTTCTGCTTTGCAGACAATTAACGATGTTGCCCTGGGAATCACACAAGCTGGTTTATCGCGATATATGAACAGAATATATGGTCAGCCTTCCATTTTTATCTTGTTTTATATATGCTTATTGATCCGTTCCAGTAGTGAATTTCTCGATAAGTATATTTAGGAGTTATGTTGTTATAGACAAGAAAGTGGAGACCTTTAATCCGCACGATCATTTGGATAAAGTATTTTTGTTTTCGTGATTGGTTTAGTCTTCATTTTAAATTATGGAGTGGTGATAGGAGTGTGCACATCAAAGTCATTTTAATTGCACTTGGCAGGTGGGAGTAAGAAAGATGAGGAACCAAGTGAAATGAAAAATAATCTTCCAAAGAATATTAGGCTCCGATCAGCTCTGCTCATTAACTTAAGACCTTCAGGTATTCAGGTAAACAATTCTCTCTCTTTCTTAATTTCAAACTTAAGATCAATGTTAAGATATTCATACTTTTTAATCATGTACGTTCAATGTTAGGCGTTAGCTGATATGATGGAGAAGGACAGTAAAGCAAAGTGGGGCAACTGGATTGGTTATGTCCTCCTTCCTTTCAATATTGCAATAAGAGATGACCCATTAGATTATGTCCGCGAAGCCAAGGCCATAGTTGACAGAAAGAAGCATTCTCTTGAAGCTATATTTACTTTTTCCATTTCTGAGATAGTTCTCAAGCTCTTTGGTATTAAGGTATCAATCGTACTGCATGCTAAACTCGAATGGAACCTTCTATTTGTCAACAGTTAATTTAAGGGATTATCAACTTTGTTTTCTAATTTTCCAAAAATGCTGAACACAGGCAGCAAGTTCTATATCCCACAAGATTCTCTCTCGCACAACAATGTCCTTCTCAAATATAGTTGGACCCCTGGAGGAAATTGGTTATTATGGCCATCCACTGGCTTACCTTGCTGCAAGTTCTTATGGTCTGCCTCACGTAAGCAATGTTAATTTATTTTAAGTCTTGCCGTTAGTTTTCTTTGATCATTATTGTTATTTATATAGCACTAGCATAATTATAATAATTTGTTTCATGAACATTATGATTTGAGCTGGTAACTATTGAGATGAGACCTATATATTGCGTTGCAGGCACTGATGATCAACTTTCAAAGTTATGTTGACAAAATGACCATAACTTTATCAGTGGATGAAGACACAATTCCTAATCCTCATCAGTTGTGTGATGATATCGTGGAATCACTCAAACTTATCAAGGAAGCTATTTTAGGCAGAAGATAATTAGCTTAAATTAATTGCATCCAGTTACTTCTCATCAGACTAGCTACTTTTAGTCACCTTCTGTTTTATCAATTCTAAACTTTTCTCGCTGTGATTTGAATAAAACTCGCTGTTAACTTTGAGTATAATTTAATTTTTTTTCTGCCATATATAGTAGTCAATATTTGATTAGTCACCCTGAAAATCACTAGTGCTAAGGCCTGAACAACGGTTAAAATTGTGTGTATTGCTTATCATCGCCAACACAAGTCACTGCAGGTCAGGATTGAACCTCAGTCACAATGGTCAACAGGCTATCACATCTGTAATACTTGATTTTTAGCAAACAAATATCCCAGTGTAATACGTGTTGGTTACCCTTTTTACCGGGCGGCCTTAGATTTCTAACTTTCGGTTGAAATATTATTAGGCAGATCATCTGTTTTTCATATTAAATCATCAACAGCTTCATCACAATACTTGGGACCAGGATTTGGCCCTCTTTTTCTCCGAGAATAGTCCAGGAAAAGAGGAAGACATTTAAATTCTACAATCACCAGGAGAAACAAGCACCGCGCTTCTCATTTTAATTCTTTTTTTTTTCTTTGATTTTCATCTAAGTTGTGGATTTTTTTTGGGTATATGTAAAGATGAAATGGTCTGCAAAATCGGCGACAAAAGCTTATTTTGATACTATCAAACTAGTATATTTCTTTCTCAGATTTTCCCTTTATTTAATTGTTTCATTTTTACCTTTCTTTTATGTTCTAATTTACCATGAAACTTGTGTCAATTTCCTACTGTTTCATCAATTATTAGATACGGACTTGGCTCTTAATCGCACATTCTCCTCTGTTATAAAAATGACCCTCTGTTATCAGTCTGTCTAATGAAATATTTAGCATTTTACACAGAAATTCATTCAATTTCTATTGTATTAATTGGTGCCATTCCTTAGTTTTAACAATTAAGATTTAAATATTCATGTGTTTGAGACTGCAGAGCTTATAATTTTAGCTGTTATTCTCAAGCATTCTGTAAGTTTTGTTGAATTGTAATCCTCAGGAATTGCTAAGTGCTAACTCTAGTTTGATTTGGTTATACAGTGCAATGATTACACGAGGCGATGCAACACATGGCGATCACAGGAGCCTGGGAGCTACGAATTCATATCAGCCCTAGCAGCTGGAACGAGTGCAAAACTTATTGTGGAGATCTCGCCTGGCGAGTCCTCAATAACTATAGCCTTAGCAGCTGCTGCGCGACAAACAGGAGGCAAACTGGTTTGTATTCTCCCAGAGCAAGTCCTTGCTGAATCAAAAAGAGTGATTAAAGATTCTGGTCTAAAAGACATTGTAGAGTTCAAAACTGGAGACCCCTTTGAGGTGCTATCACATTATGGGAACATTGATTTCTCGCTGGTGGATTGCAAGAATGATGACTACGCAAGGCTGCTAAATTTGCTACATGTTAATCCAGAAAAATCAGTAGTGGTAGCAAATAACTTGGTGTGTGAAAAAACAGGTTTGGGAGGCCATGTTAATGGAATGAAGGATAAAGTTGAAGTGAGGTCTATAAAGCATCTTATAGGGAAAGGCATGGAAATTACTATGATAGGGAGAACCAAAGAAATTGAGAAGAGAAGAGAGTGTCATTGTAAAGCAAGAGAGATTCAAGTCAAGAAGAAAACTTGTAAGAGCAAATGGGTTGTAAAGACTGACAAGGTGAGTGGTGAGGAACATATATACAGAGTTCCTATTTAGGCCTGGTTTGGCAGCAGAGTAAACATTGCACTTACAAATTGTTGCTAATCAAGAGAAGATCAGGCTTCTTTCAGTGGTGTAATTTCACAAAAAGCTAGCAGTGAAGATAAAACATACTGGGACATTCCATGAATTCATGAAGTGGGTTGATCTTAAAACATGGACTCCTAGTTATTTTACCACCAGTGTTGTCATTAATGTGTATTGCCTACATGGAAGCCTCTGGAGTTAAATCACTAAAAAAGCAGATTTTCTTTTTTCCTTTTCTAGTCGACTATATTTAGCTCAGTAAAGTTAGTGTGCCTTGGTGATCTTGCATGCTTCAATCTGCCAGAGGAGAATCTTTGTTTTTGAGCATGATTTTCTCTATAATGATGTTATTGGGCTACCACATGTACTTTTGTAAGATTTGATTTATGATGAAGAATAAATATATGAGTGATGGGCTTTAACTTCAATTGCAGAAACTGTTTGACAGATGATTGTAGAATCACAAAGAAAGGCTTACTTTATCTTCTTGATTGATAATTTTGAATGAATCAAAGAGAAAAGAGAAAGACCCAATCATAAAGTAAATCCAAAAATTATATTGTGTAAGAAATGGCTTAGGTTTATGTTGCTCTCGGGTGGAAGAGTTGGTTTTCCTTTTTCTTTTTTAACGTAATTAAACTATGTAGTATTTAAGTTGCTTTACAGAAAAAAAAAAAAAAATCAGGTTCTGTATAATAGACATGACATAGTTAAACTATTTAAGAATAAGCATAAATTGATAATTGATCTTCTTTTGTTTTTCTTTTCAATATTGAATCAGTAATTCCTGCAGATTTAATTACTTCGACTGAAAATCATATGAACATAAAAGCTTATAATTTTAATATGTTTTTTCTGGTTGAGCTGTCAAAGCAAAAGCTTTATGTTAACTTGCAAAGCAAAACAAGTCTATGTCGAACTTAAAGTTACATTATCTTTTACTAATCATTAGGCACATCAATTATATGGTCGAAATCACTGAGTAAGTTGGGTTTTACCATCCAACACGATCGACCAAATAATATAGGCTTAACAGGATCTGTTCGTGTGGCTGTACACAATTCAATGTTTATGGACAAAGAAATTCAATTTTCATTTTATAATCTTAACACAATTAACCATAACTCAGACAAAGCAAGAGATAATCTGGAGTTTGACTTTTGACCAAGCGTCCTTGTGTTTAACGTTGGAGGATTCTTACCTCGCGTGTTCTCCCCAGGATGTGAGTTTATTACCTAATTGCTTTGTTTATAAGGTTATCAATTTAGAGTTTTGACCTTTCCCCAACCAACATCGCTAGCCGATGTTTAAATGTTTAAGAGAAGTTTGAATAACAGATAAAAAAAGGTCTTTGGTAGAGAGTTTGCAAGATTTGGCGGGAGTGATAATTACCCGCCAGCACAAACACGATGCCCTCACCAACCACCATGATGGAACCTTCAGTTTCAAGAAACTGAAACATCTTAACCAACTCATTTCTCTTCACTTTCACAATTTCTTTACTTGGGCATGTTCATCTTGCTATGGCCACATGTTAGGAACATAGACCCAAATGGCAAATTCAAGATTCCAGGCTCATGTTTCCAAGATTCTTGTTGGGTTATATGTTTTCAGCCTAATCTTGGAACCAAAGATTTTTGCATTGGCTGGTGATGAAGGTGCTGCAGCAGCGACCAACAGTAGTGAAGGTAATGCAGGTGTATCACCTCAAAGTAAGGATGATTATATCGGTGGCAATGGTGGCAACAATGGAATTGAAGTATCACAGCTTTGTAACACAGATTTACAGACTTTTCTTCCTCCACCATATGGTAATATATCCCGCATGGTCTGCAAGCCTATTTGGAATACTTTTATTTTGAGGGTGAGTTTTATGTTTTTTTATCATTAATCATTTTCCGCATACATATACTTGATTTTAACATTAATGAACATTTTTTTATCTTATTGACTACTTTTATTGTGGCAGTATTTGAAAAGAGAAGATCATGTTATGACCATTATATTATCAGCAATATATACCACAGGATGGGTGGGGATGGGATTTTCAAAAGATGGAATGATGGCTGGCTCCAGCGCGATGGTGGGATGGTTTAATAGGAAAGGTCAGGCAAGAATCAAGCAATTTTTCTTGCAGGGTACCCGTCCATCCCAGGTCATTGCTGGCAAAGGTGAATTGCCACTTGCAAATGTTCCTCCAGTCGTTGTAATTCATGGAGCCATGATTTATTTAGCATTTCAACTGAAGTTTGAAAATAGTATTGGTCGTCAACCAATTATTTTGGCTTTTGGTACAAGATATCCTCACCACCTTCACCTAACCCATCATGATGACAAAAGAACCATTATGTTTGATTTCTCCGGAGGTTTGTCGTTCTACAAGATATTCTTCTTCTTTCCTATACTTGGACACTAAACACTCTTGAATAAGGTCAGATCCAATAGACTAATAAAGAATCTACTCTTTTTAATCTTTTTACAGGCTCTTCATCTGTTTTGCAAGTGAGTTCTAGAGAGAAGAAGAATCATGGAGCATTAGGTGTCATTGGCTGGGGTTTAATCCTTCCTGTAGGGGCAATTGTTCCAAGATACTTCAAGCATAAAGATCCACTGTGGTATTATCTTCATGCGATTATTCAGCTTTTGGGATTTGTTTTTGGGCTTGCTACAGTGCTCCTTGGAATACAACTCTACGATAAATTGAATGTCAAGAATGCTAACATTGATGCACACAGAGGCATAGGAATCTTTATTCTTGTGCTTAGTATTCTTCAGGTTTGATCCATAACTGATTCTTTTTGTATTTTACTCATTTACTTCCTTCTATATATTAACAACTTGCATACAGCATATGAACAAAGAGGAAAATAGTCAAAGAAGTTCAATCCAGATGACTTTTTGAGTTCTCCAACATATTAATTGAAACTTAATTGTAATCCATACTTGATTTCAGATATTGGCATTCTTTCTACGACCAAAAAAGGAATCCAAGATTCGCAGGTACTGGAATTGGTACCACAACTGGTTTGGCAGGATTGCACTCTTCTTTGGAGCTATAAACATAGTGTTGGGAATCCAAATAGGATATGCAGGGAATGAATGGAAGATAGGGTATGGGTTCCTTCTTGCTATAATTCTACTAGCAGTTATTGTTTTAGAAGCATTATACTGGATGAAAAGATCGGATCAGAAGGCCACACCTTCAACATTCCAGATGAATCCAATGCAATGATCAATGTTCAAGTAGTATTCTTTCAAAAGTCTGTTTTATTAACTTTGTGATCGATTCAAATTTGATCGGTGAGTATGGCTGATGATATATTGTGAGTTTTGGAGAAATGGTAAGAAAAAATTTAAGCAGCAAACAAATCCCTTCTGAAAAGGCCAAGCCGAGCCAAAGTGCATTTGGTTCAATTTTCAAGAGACATAGCCTTATCTTGTGTTATGGTAGAGAAAGGATTAAATGGTTGGATAATTGTTTACAAAGATGTACAGTTCCAGTGATAACTTTGTTTGTGCGTAGTAAGTGGAAAACTTATCTTATTCTTGCTGGTTGCTGGGAACTTTTATAGAACTTTCAAGTTTAATTACTTTCCACTTGCATACACTCCATCAAATCCACATATAATAATTCATTGTTAGCTGATGCAACCACAGAAAGCAGAAACAAAACAACTTAGCTTAAAATTTATTGAATTGGTCGGCCAAGAAGACCTCCTTTACAGGAATAGGGTCCTATAGTACAAAGATTTCCTGCATGAATATCAAAGTCAGCAGTCGAGACATTTCATAAAAATTCATAGAATATAATGGAATAGAAAAGATAAAGTTGCTATTAGTACTTTAGATTTGTAATATTGGGGCTAAGCATATAAATCAAGGACAATATTAGATGCATTTGTTAATTTGTATCTACACCTAGCTAGCAACAAAGCAATTAACACAACATTTTAATTGTTGTGTAAGTGAAAAATAAAAAATAAAAAACTCCTTCGCAGCATCTTTATATTATTAGCTGTTTCACCCTTTGTTAAATTGTGTTGATATTGGGCATTGTGGGTGGTGAGCTTTGTTCATGTATGGATGGTTGTGGTGGTTGGAGTTTTTTTGCCTTGCATTAATGGGTGGCTGTGTGGCGGTATTTTTGGTTGAAGGCAGCAAAGAGGAAGCCGTTTGAGAGAGTATTTGGATAGATAAGTTAGCGAGAGAAGTAGAGTG
The DNA here is from genome assembly GCF_008641045.1 of Pistacia vera. NCBI lineage: Eukaryota > Viridiplantae > Streptophyta > Magnoliopsida > Sapindales > Anacardiaceae > Pistacia > Pistacia vera. Next base: position 87,850 of record NW_022195323.1, on the reverse strand, counting down.
CGTTCAGGATTTTTTTTTTTTTTTTCAGTTTTATATATTAAATTTATAATAATGGACATTTAATCTTTTATGTTTTCTTTAATTTTTAACTTTTATTATAATAATGATAATAATAATAATTATTATTATTATTAAATAAAAAAGTTAAAGAAGAAGGCCAAATTAGTCTTTAAACCCTCTACTTATGTCTATGCAAGGACCTCTAACTTCTGGATAGCAGCAAGGGGTTTAGGGATATTCCTGATAACCCGAGGGTTTACTGTATCTCACATAAACCTTGGGGAGTTTAATAATGAGTTAACGACTTTTTTCTATCCAAATAATGGTTTAATAACACTTTCTCATTCACACATTTTTAAAATATCATTTTATTATCTAAATTTATATTCAAAAAATGAATAGAGAGCAAATTCGATCTAGACTGTTGAGATTTTTAAAGAGGAAATATCGATGAGTCTTTTGATGGTGAAAGGTTAGATTTTGGAGGTTAAGATTGATCAAAATTTGACTTGGGAATGGTGGCTACATAAACCCTAATCGCTCAATTGCCGACAATGGGTAGAGTCGATAAGAGTAGAGTTTGAGGAGTTTCAATGAGTGATGATTGGAGAACAGATTGGTAGTGGAGTGGGGGTTACAACAATGTTGGAATAAAAAATAAAATATAAATTTGAATAATAAAATAATATTTTAAAAGTCTGTAGATTAAAAAAGTACCGTTAAACCATTATTTAAGTGGGAAAAAATCGTTTACTTGTTTAGTAATCCCCCAAAACTATTAAGGGTAAACTTATTTTCTCTCGAGTAATACTACACTTATAAAGAAATTTTACAAAAATCTATAAAATAATATGATAAAAAATAAATAAAATAATAAATTTAATGAGTTTGATTTTTTGTTTCACCTTTTCACTTATTTTTTACTAACTCATTTTTGCATGAAATCTTTATAAATATAGTATTAATGATTTTCTCTCACCGAGAATATAAGTGGCACTAATGTAATTTACTGGTACGATAAGGGTCGAGTGATAACGGTTAATCAACGTCGCGGACGTAGCGCGCACCAACCGACATTAGGGATTTTGAAAATAAGCTCAAATGATAAAATCGGTTTCGTTTGTTAAGACTGATTTGTAATTGAATATGGAAGAGGAGGGAGGTAAGGTTAGGGCGTTGATAGATAAGGCTACAAACTCAACAGCACGGGAGGTAGACCCACGTCTCCTCAAAGCCATCAAATCTGTGGTTCGGTATTCAGATTCCGAGCTCCGACTCGCCGCCCAAACGCTCATGGACCTCATGAAACGCGACCACTCTCAGGTCCTTATATATTTTTATTTTATTAATATTGCTTCTTCAATTATAGACGGTTAATTATTTGTTTATGTTATATTTTGAATTCAATTTCGTCTTTTTACATTGATAATTATCATGTTGTTCTCTTGTAAAATTTGAATATATAATTTTGATTTTATTTGATAAGGCGGCGAGAAAATAGGAGGTAAGAATTTTTAAGTTTGTGATTGGTTTTGCAGGTTCGATATCTCACACTTCTGATAATTGATGAGCTTTTCATGCGATCGAAGCTCTTTAGGGCGCTTGTTGCTGAGAACATGGATCAATTATTGAGTTTAAGTGTTGGATTCAGAAGAAATCTGTCACTCCCTGCTCCTCCCGCTATTGCATCCATTTTGCGTTCAAAGGCCATTGAATTTTTGGAAAAATGGAATGCTTCTTTTGGGGTTCATTATAGACAGATTAGATTGGGCTATGACTACCTTAAAAACACTTTGAGGTTTCAGTTTCCTAATTTGCAAGCAAATGCAACTCGGATTCAGCAGGAGAGAAGGGAAAGGGAGATGAGGACAAAAGAAATTTTACGCAATAAGTTTGGTATGCTGCGGCAAAATTTTTCTTCAATAAAGAAAGAAATACAGTCAACCGTAGATGAGATTGGAGAGTGTTTAGACATTCTCTGTGCTAAAGAGGAAAATATGTTACTTGCTTCCTTAGATGATGAAGATTTGGAGGAGTTCCATTCTTCTGAACTGAGGCAGATTCGTTTTGATTCATTGAAAGAAGGGGAAAAGGTGCATGAGAATAACGACAATAAAGTAGTTTTTGATGCATTGAGGGAGTTGTACAAGCTTTTAGTGTCCAAGCATCTGGTTTCCGTTCAAGAATGGATTTCTGTTCTTATAAGGGTGGAAGTGCCAGACAGTAGGTTTAGAGATTCAACACTAAAGGAATTCATTGATATACGAAATCGTCTACTATCAGTAAAGAAGAAATGTGAAGAATCAGGTTGTACTCTTGCAAACAATGTGAAACCGCTCAAAGAGGAGGAAGAAGAAGACTTTTGGGAAGAGGGTAAGATTGGATCAACAGAGGATAGGAAAACTAGCACACCCAATGAAAACAATATTAATCTTGCCATGGCATCAACCTCTGGCGAGGTCAGAAACGAGGATCCCAAAAGCAGTAATGAAAAATATGAAGGGAATGGCACACTGGATCATGAAAGCGGTAAAGCTGATTCAACATCACTTAGGAGTAAGCTTTTAACTGAAGCCCCAATGATCGAGTGGGGATCATATTTGAATTATTGGGGTTTGGACAGGGAAGTCTTGGCTAACCAGAGGGGCTTGGAGATTGACAATCACTGGGGTAGAGTAGACTTTGATGCAGTTATTCCAGCTGAGAAGATAGCAGAACTGAACCTTCGGGCATCTCGTTACAAAGAAGAACCGGTAGAAATTCAACCATGCCGTGCTCCTTTGAAGAAAGGCGGCCTTTGTCAGAGAAGAGATTTGGAAGTTTGTCCGTTTCATGGACCCATAATACCCCGAGATGATGAAGGAAATCCAATCAATCAGAGCTCTTCAATAGATGAGGAACTTACTAAGACGAATCAGATCTCTTCAATGGATACACTAACTAAGACGAACTCATCAATAGACGAGATGACTTCTGATTTTGGGTCTGATTTAACAGAGCAATTAGCAAAACAAGCTGTAAAGAATATCCGGGATAGAGATAAAGAGAAAGCAAGGAAGAGAAAAATTGATAAACAATTGCTGAGTCGTGCAAAACTTGCTAAAGTACGGGAACACAATGAAGCAGTTTTACGGGATGCTGCATTGGCTTCAACTTCGAGATCTGCAGCTATAGGAGAAGAAATGGAGGTTGGCAAGGGGAAGAAACCACTGGCCAGAAATAAGAAGCCAACTCTTGCATCCATGTTGCGGAATAAACAAACGGCAAAAGATAGGCTAGCTCAGAGACTTTTGAATACCCGAACAAGGGATTCAACAATAAGACAGCTGACGATGGGGGAGGATGCAAATTACCGAGAAGCCTTTCCAAATCAGTGGTAAATAGATATTTAAGTGCCAGCTGATTGGCCTTTGGGATTAGCACTGTGCTGCCGCTGATTGATTAAAATTTCAGCCGTATCAAGAGATATGATCAGCCATTTCATGTGTCATCTAAGGAGTTGAGGATTTAGTTGTTACTGTCAGATTCCTGTTGCATAGAAGGTACTTCAATTTATCTTGTTATATAATTAAAGTTGTTTGGACAAAGAGTTGTCATAGTTGTTGAGACAGAATTGTACGAAGTTATAGGAATAAAAGAATTGATAAAAAATTGTAATCACGCTCTCTGTTTTTTATCCACAATACAAATGAGTAAAGGTTCAAGCTATATTTTCTTTCTCAAGGTTTACCATGAATATATATACACATAAGGAGGAGTTACTGGTAAGCCAAAATACTTAAGCAGGTCATGTTGTTTATTCTTCGAATAACAGCTCATCTTGGTAATAGATTGAGAAGTTTATAATAGCTAAAATTTTGAGTTATGCGTTATAATCATAAGTAAAGCATACTGCTTACACACTCAAAACTTAATCTTCTTTTTTGCTTCGGTTACAATTGCATGCCTGGGAAGATCAACAAAAAGGGAAATTACTAACATCACTTACATGAAATCCGCTTATTTGCCTTGGTTACTACTTACTATAAGTAGCGAAACCAGGAAATTGCATTTGGGGGTCAAAGTATAAACCAGGAAATCGCACTTAACTATTTAAGGGGGTCAAAGGTTAGTTTAAAGAATAAGGGGGTTAAAGTGGAAAATTTAAATTTAAATGATGAAAATATATTTATACATCTAATTTATGAGAAATACTATACTTACAATTAAGTTGTACAACAATCATACAGATAGATGAAAAATAAAATATAAAGTAATTATTTTATATAAATTTTATGTAATTTTTACCTATTTTATATGATTCAGTTGTAAGAGAAACATTATTGATAATTTAAAAGTTTGTTTTATCACAGGAGGTAGGGCCAGCCGTCCATGGTCACAAATGGCAGACAACTAACGGGAGTATTTTCAGAAAATCATCTTTATGAAGCAGTGCTTGCAACTTATTTGGGTACAGATATTTCGTTGGGGAGTGTTTTTTAGCCCCTATCTAATTGGTTTGCACTTTGCACCACCCGCTTCTAAATTTATTTTATTTTTTAACAAATTTGACCTTAATTTAAATTACTAATAACAGCATAATTTCTAAATACACTTATATTTTATTTTTTATTTTTAACATTGTAAACTCTAATCCTAAATTTTTAATAACCTAATCCTAAATTCTAAATTTTCATAATCATTGAAACCTTTTATTTTATTTTAAATATTTGTTTGTTAGATGAAAATATAATACTAAAACTATGAAAAACATAAGGGGATGAATCTGAATCTGAAGAAGAAAAAATAAGTTGAAATTAGGAAATTGGGAAAAAAAATGTGTAAAAAAAAAACCTAATTAGTTTGAAATTGGGGAAAATAAATCTAATTAAGCCTAAAGGGTTATTTTCGGTATTAAATGGGGTTTAAAGAGGATTGTTATTTTTTTTATTTTTAGATATAAAAGCTGTGTTTTAAAAATCGGACCGGCCGGTTGGACCGGTTAGACCGTCGATCGGTCATTTATCCAGTCTAAAACATAATCAAAACAGTTTATATCATTTGGCCCGGATTGGACCATCCAAACAGTATCAAACCATCGGTCCAACCAGTCCAATAGAAAAACTGGGTCACTAAGAAAATACGCACCTTCATTTTCATATTCACTCCTAAGTATAAAAGAGGTGTATTGAGCTATAGTCAAATAAATACTTCCCTATTTTGTTTTGGTCTGACATTTCCTCGAGATCTGATCCTCGTATTGTCCAGGGTTCAGCCCATGGAAAATTTCAACCCATAATTTTATGTATTTCCAGTGTTATAAACCAGGCCTTGGGATTTCACCAAATTTTAAGGGCTCGAACTCAGACCTCAGATTTGTTATATTTTAATTATTACATTATAAATCAAGTCGTGAACGAACTAGAAGATAAATGACAATCAGAGAAAAAAAATTATTAAGATGGTGAACCTCCATTTTCTGTGGCAATCTCTTATTCTGTAGAAGTGTCTTTTTTCACCCAGACAGAAACAGGGTATTCACAAGTATTATATTATTTGAAGTGAAAAGTTCGAGTCAAGGTTAATAAAGTATTACAGTGATCTTCAATTTTCTTCGTTTGGTAGGGATGTGTTGACTATAAGATGGAAAATTATGATCTTAGCTCATGAACAGGAAGTAGGCTTCAATCTTCTAGTCTATGAATATTTGGTAAATTAGAGCCAGATTTATTGAGTTGTTAACCTTTTCCTTGGCTTCCAGTGGTCTGACTTTTGACAAGCATAATGGCAAGGGGATTCCTGTTGCAGATCTCTGAACATTTGTCCATGGGCTATAAGAGAAGAATAATATCCCATGTGATGTGCATAGATNCTCGAACTCAGACCTCAGATTTGTTATATTTTAATTATTACATTATAAATCAAGTCGTGAACGAACTAGAAGATAAATGACAATCAGAGAAAAAAAATTATTAAGATGGTGAACCTCCATTTTCTGTGGCAATCTCTTATTCTGTAGAAGTGTCTTTTTTCACCCAGACAGAAACACGGTGTTCACAAGTATTATATTATTTGAAGTGAAAAGTTCGAGTCAAGGTTAATAAAGTACTACAGTGATCTTCAATTTTCTCCGTTTGGTAGGGATGTGTTGACTATAAGATGGAAAATTATGATCTTAGCTCATGAACAGGAAGTAGGCTTCAATCTTCTAGTCTATGAATATTTGGTAAATTAGAGCCAGATTTATTGAGTAGTTAACCTTTTCCTTGGCTTCCATTGGTCTGACTTTTGACAAGCATAATGGCAAGGGGATTCCTGTTGCAGATCTCTGAACATTTGTCCATGGGCTATAAGAGAAGAATAATATCCCATGTGATGTGCATAGATATATAAAAATTAAACTACTCGGAAGATTTTTTTTTTTTTTCTGTCGGCAAAGCTTTCTAATGCGATGATTGAGGCCGTAAAAACAAATCATGTGCCGGTTTCTCAGGATTGATGGCGTGAACAGAAAATAATCAACATTATTTACAAAAATGACAATGATTTCTTAATTGATATATATATATTCAATAAAAAATAATAATAATAATCTTAACCTGAATTTGTACAATTTCTTTTGTTGTTTTCTATTGGAATTTATTTAGTTATTTTGTTGTTTTATTATGGACATTTCATTTCGGACTTTTATTTGTATCAATTTTAAATGTATTGTTACTCGTGGTCAATGGATATGTATGAATGTTTAATTTTTATTTGGATATATATTGTTAATATTTATAATTTAATTTAGAAAAAAATTATAAAAAAATAAGTTTTATCCAATAGAAAAGGGTTAACCGATTTTTTCAAAGCGGTTAACCGAAAAACCGGTTTTCCCCTCAAACCGGTTCAATTTCGATTAAAGAATTTTTCTAAACTGAAAAATCGGTTCGGTTAACTACTTTTTAAGACCCCTAATTTAGCCATCTCTTATATATCCTCCAAGCAGCTGTTAAGCGTTAAGGTGCCTAACTTTTTTGACTTGCTGGTGGTGCCATGTGTCTGATTGTAATATCTGATTTTTACTTCATGAAATGTATATATATTTCTTAAAAAGCATAAAATCGGCAGTTTGAGATTAATATAAAGGCGCAGAATGTGTAACAAAAGTAGTGGCTGATTATTAGATGTACAATGCATCCACCACCGGAAGCCTTTAATTGTGGCAATAAACTGATAAGAAGTAAATAAAGAAAGAGGAAGATATATTTATTACCTTGCAAAGAAAGTGGTGGGGTCCAATGTCATTCTTCAGACAATGAAAACTTATTAACATCAACAACTATGTCATAAGTGGAAGGGTATTATTTTTCATGACATGTCCAAGAATTTTATTTCCCGTTTACTATCATTATCAAGTCTTAAATAAGACGAATCAAAAGAATTTTGACACCTTGGTTCACGGATCTCATTAGTCAATTAAAGTATAATGTACGTCTTGTACAAGAATTTTTATCTCCGCCTTTATACCTTAAATCCACTTTCAACACACAAGAATAAGAATCTAGGAAAAGGATTAGGTTAATCAAGGAATTATCTTCCGTTTCCCAAAAACAACTTACCCATATTTCTCATAACTGTATAGTTTTTGTTTTTTACTGGAAAAAGAAATTTGATATCTTACTTTACACAAAAGGAAGGGATCAATTTAAGTTTTATTAATTATCCATATTACTGATGTATTAGAGTAAAACTTGGAAGCAGATTCATATATTTCATAATACAAACACATAAACCAAACAAGTGATTAAATCCTACTCACCTACTCTCAGTTTTTATCCCTCACCATTCTCAGATTTCATATCCAAGAAAGATTTCTTTCTCACCCTCCAAAATAAAAATAAATAAATAAAAAAAAGGGAAAGAGGTTTTTCCCATACAACTACACCCACGCGCATGTAAAATCAAGCGCAGCCACGCGGTGCAAACCCGACCCTTGAACCCGCCAAATCATAGACGACCCGGAATCCTTGTTGTTGGATATTCCCTATAATTGTCAACTTATTCATAGTTCCGGCAAAGGCAAAGCAAAAAGTCCCAGACGAATCCACCGGAATCAGATAATTACTAGCCGGCAATGACATGTCAGCGCCTCTAAAATGCAACACCACAGTGGGCACTTTTACTTCCTTCATTCCCGACAAATCGAAACACGTGTCAAACAACGAAAAGTCCGCTGCACGCTTTAAGCCAGACGCTCTAACTCGGAAAGCATCACGAAGTCTGATGTAGGCCGGTCGAGTCAACCGGGTCACTGATGTGCCCGAATCAATTATGACTCCGCCATTACCGGCTTCGTCAAGTTTGAACAGAGAAGGGGCTATGCCAGGGACACGTAAACCGCCGACACTGATCCCAAGGAGTTCAGCGTAGTAAAAAGTATCAAGCATGGGGTTTTTGATTAAAGGAGTGAAGCGGGCGGTTCGTGAAACAGCCGCATCGCCGAAAACCATAGAGGACGGCTTCGAAGAAGTTGAGCGATCAACCAAACAGTATGAGAACTTTCCGTTGAACCGGCGACTGGTTTGAGTAGGAAAAGACAACCTCCCTCGACCCAGTCCCATTAAACCCCCAGCACCAACGAAGAGACCTTCATTGTCGTGTCCACAACCGAGCGCCACTTGTCCAACCCTGCTCCCGCGAAACGTCAGGGTTTCTGTGGAGAACTCACCAACGGTGAAAGAACCGTCACCGTAAGCCACTTGGTAGAGACACGTCTGCGTTTTGGTGGAACAACCGGAAGATTCGAGGGTGCGACACATTGGGGAGCCACACGGTACTTTAGAATATGAGCGGGACTTACGCGGGTCGAATATCGGGTCGGTTTGAGAATAACATTTTTTACAGGGGGCGCACTGGAGCCAAAGGACATCACTTCCCGTGTCTAGGACCATGTAAACATACTTGGGAGGTGTGCCCACGCCGATGCGCGTGAAGTACTCACCGCTGCCCTGTGCAAGTCCCGATATGACGGAGCTGCTGAAACTTCCCCTCCCACGTGCACCAGAGCGGTTACGTGGGGGAGCACGTGCGGCAGATTCAACGATGCTGTTTAAGTTTTTGACGCGTAAGGAGTCGCGTTGGAGGCGAAGGTTGAAGAGGCTCTCAGAGGTTTGAGTTTCATTTAATGATAAAGAATCTAGGTTTTTGGTGATTGAAACTAAAGTATCAACGTGGTGTAAGTCTAGGGAGAAGGAGGATTCTCCATTGGTTTGGGTCAAGTCATTTAGATTAGTTTGGGCGTCGGATTGGGGCCATGAGAAGGTGGATGGGTTAGGGAGAGAGTTGAGAACTAGGGTTTGTGACTGGAGAGAGTTTGAGGTGGAGGTGACGGTGACGGTGGAGAAGAAGAAAATGGTGAAGAAGGAAAAGAGAAGGATTTTTTTCGCTTTTCCTTCCATTGAATAGAGTGTGAGAGAGAGAGAGGGAAACAGTGAAGAGTTCACAGGGCATGAGAGTAATATATAAATAATAATTGAGATTTGAGACACAATATGGGCGCGTTTATTACAGACGACTAGTTATAATTGAAAACTAACTAATACAGTGGAAACCCACTAACTTTACCCGCCCTCCCAGTTCCCACCTGTTTATATTTAGTGCGATGGCCAGACTCATAATCATAACTCTTGTAAATTGTGGTTTGTTTTTTTTGGTTGTTTAAAGGATCTGTGATGTACATAAATTATATATAGTTAACACTATGGTTCACTAATTATGTGGAATTTTTATTTTATTATAATATTTTCTTTAATAAAAAAAATCTTAACCATTTAAATGCATCTTAAGTTAGATTGACAGTAGCCTTGGAATTTTAATGTTGGAGAGACAAAAATGCGCTATTGTTGGGTGAGGTTTGCAGTAATAGATATTAATTAATGCTTAAAATTCTTATGTAAAAGACTTATCTTGAAACTTGGAGAATTGATACACTGTACCTAATCTTATCAAATCAGCATGCACATGTAACATTAAATTTCGTCATGTTATTATGTACAAATTGGAGTTGTAATTCTTGCATTGATTATTATTAATACTGGTCAAGTGGTCATACCCATTATTAATCGATTAAGATATTTTACCCAACATAAACCCCACACGTTTTAATTCTCCTCATGGAAGAACATGCTCCTCCTTGTTTTGCTTTTTGAAACTAATTGAATTGTTTTGGAAATATGTATTTACAAGTTAATTTAAAGAAATAAAAAAGATTATTGGTGATATTTTTGTTTTATTCCTTTAAATAAAATATATTTTGGTTTGTCCACAAAGCAACAAATTTTGCACTTCCCATGCATGGGTTGGTTTGATGGACAATAAATAGAGTATTTGACAGCTGAAAGTAGGTCCATAAACAACATTTGTCGACGAATTCATGGACCCTAACACGTAGTCTCTTCAACCTGTCTTCCACTTCCAGTTGATATTTTTGATGAACCAAAACTACATTGAGGAAAGTACAAAAATATATGGTATAATCATTTTATTTTATAATATTATCTCAAAAGACCTCAGAATTTCCAACTATGCATTCATACCTGATTCCTTCTTGTGCGACGAAGATTGCGGTCATTTCAATTATTCCCAATCATGCATGCTCACTCAACCCGTTGATTTGACTCAGTCTTTATGGTATTCACATTCCCGCGTTCGGCTTTTCATTATGACCAGAAGTCTACAAAGCAAGTCATCGGTTAGAGGTGAAAAACGTTGTTGCATCTTCTTGCTACGCCCATCTGTCATCCGGATTCTCGTCTCTCTGCCCTTTCCCTTCCTTCTTTTAATTTTATTATTCACTGACAAGAAAATAATTTATGTAGATCGTATTCGTATTTGGATTAAAAATATAATATACTCATTGTTTTGAAGTACATAATTTTATTTTATTTTTAATTTGATTTAATATTAATAAGTTCATAAAAGTTTGAATTTTATTCTATTTAAGTAATCTAGTTTACTTGATTGAAACCCCATACAACACATAATAACGGGTTATATTAAAAAAAAAAAAAAAGAAGTTATTATTATGGGATAGTATGTGCCCACCTCAGTTGATTCTCGAGATCAATTGAACATCCTACAAACTTAAAAAATTAACCTCTTTGTCCTTGATTTTCAGGCGAACTCCTTCGGTTATAAGTCATATATATTCATTTTGTTTATTATAAAATAACAATAATTTGCGGTTGCCTTTATCTACAATAACGAAATTTATTATCTAAATTATGAAATCTAACTGAACTTAGATAAATTGAATTAGGTCAGTGCATTAATGAGTGAAAAATAAATTGGATTTTAATGGTTCCAACTTAGAAATAAGGCTTATCTCTTATTAGGTAACTTTAATATCTTGGATAGGGTATTGACAAAATATTTAAAGATTGAAAAAAGTGCTAAGGTAACATTATAGGTACATGAAGGACAATGAATCACGTAATGTGTTGATGCTTGATTTTGACATCAACGACTCGGACGTACAAAGTACTAAGTTGCTCTTAGAAGCTACATGTGAATGGTTGCAAATAATCTAATGCAAAGATTGAACAATAAATGAAAGACAATTTGTAAAGTTGTTCGGATGCTTAACGCGAATCCTACATCCATTGCTATTTTATATATAAAAGATTACAAGAGATCGCGTATAGCGAATAACGAACAGAGGTACAATAACTGATTATTCAGATAGAATATCAAGTCAATCTCTTTCTTGTAGGTTATCTGTGCTCTGAGAATATAGATTATAATCAGAATGAGGGTTTTTTTGCATCAAATCCTGAAAATGAGAGGGGGAGTCATCTATTTATAGTTGAGGAATTCAAGGTAATGATTACAAATCTGTAAGTGAGTAGGTGTTGTGCAAATCATTCTTTGCCTCTCATTGGTTAATAACTTATGATACATCCTCAAGTTACTAGGGGCTTGGATAAGTGTGCGGCTTTCATTCACTCATAGATAAAACCTAAATCTGTCAAATTGGTGATAACTATATTCTCTCTGTCTTGAAGTGATGTGATTTTCATTCACTCATAAATAAAAATTAAATCTATGAAGTTGGTAACAATCGTATTCCCCCTATCTTGGGGCAATGTGATAGCCCTTAGTAGAGGCAAAGTTTTCTTGAAGTTCGATTGGAGCTAGCCGATGTAGACTCATCGCATAATATAATGTAAATGTACAACTAGAGAGATAATGAGAGTCAGCAAAACGAAACCTAATTGTTTGGTTCGATATAAAGATAGAACATGCACGGTGACCAATGTGTCAAATTTTCAGTACAAAATGACAAACGCCTCCCATGGATTTTATTTCAGAAAGTTTACATGAACATGTTCGTAGGTCCCATTACCCATTTTTAATTTTCTCTTCTCGTGGGCAGCCTTCAGCAATGATGTAAGTGCAGCTAATTGCCTAATTGAAATTGACTTTTTTCTTTCAAGAAATGACCCATCACAACTCCTTCAAATCATCCATTGACATGGTTAATCACGGGAATGTCGGCATGACAATTGGGTGGTTATGAGAGGTTTATCTTATCATTAATTTTAAGATGAGAGGAAATTAATTGAGATATTGGTAATCTGATTCCAACACTCTCAAGGTTCTTATCAACAGGAAAAATGTTGACATGATATCAGGTTTGATTTTAATTATAATTGACTGCAACATAGATTAGGAGACAAAATTTAAGACTACTCTGATAAATTACGACAATACAAAGTGAACATAGCTGAAAAAAGGCTGGTTAAATTCATAGATGATGTAACAACTAGCAATCACACTCGACTTTATATAGTTACATTACATATATTTAAAGCAAAACAAATTTTGGTAGACAAGGCTAGAAAATAAATCATAAATGGCAAGGGGCCGCAAAAACTGCAGCCAGTCTCCTCATCAATGTCAAAGGGACTTATCTTTCTCTTCAAAAGTATGGCATATCTTAATCTTCGCCATCTACGAAAATGTCACACTCTCTTATCTATCTATCTATCCCACTTTTGCTTAGGTGAACTGGGCAGCGATATAAATGTGCAGTAGAATATTAATTAATATATATTTATGGAACTGGCATTTGCAATTAATGGTATCGGTCCCTAGGTACTGTACTTAAATACAAAGGTACACATAATAAATGCTCCGTATAAATATTAACATTACTTTGGTGAATGACATGAATACATGTTTTTTTTCTCAGAAATAATAAAGTTGGAAGGGAAGGGCAGAGGGGCCAGTAACTGGTGCCTGGTGGGGAACACTCCCTACAACTTCACAGGAAAAAGGTCATCTTGGAAGGTGGGCTGGGAAGAATGACAGCAGAGAGGGTAAGCACTATCTTGCCGCCTTGTAAAAATTATAATTGAAGCCTGTTCGCAAAAACCGAGTGGGCTACTAGGTTTTTCTCAAAAGCAAGAAAAGAATATTAATAGAAAAACAAGAGGAATCATGAACCGAAAGAACTAATGAATTAAATTAAGCATGCGACTCAATAAGGTATTATAGAAATCTTGTAAGGGAAAAAGAGAAAAGGTAAAATTAATACCAATAAGTTGTCCAACTCAAGAGCACTAACAATAAAACATACACAGAAAGTAAAGGAGATGGGTAATTTAACCTTGCATCCTATATCTTTATCTTCAAATTAAACCATTTATTGAATTTCAGAAACTCTGAAAAGTAATTTCTCATGGGAAATTGATGGTGAAACTTCACTACAGTAGGGGGGGGTTTTTATATCAAGAAGATGCGATGTGAAATGTTCTCATCACTAAAGTTGTCAAAGCGAATGGGGTGAAGGAAGAGGGAAGAATATAACTTTACAATTATGATTCACGTGGAAGAAAGTAACTCATTTTACACGCCAGAGGAACCAGAAGAAAATTTCTCATTTAGATGTGGACCCAGATGCTGCCATAAAGTAAAATGCTAATCAGATCGAGTAAAGTGACTTTGGAAAGCTTGGTTATTACTCAAACAAGACAAAATTTGGCACTCACCCCGCAGCACAGCTACACAAATGGTAATTCCCTTTAACAAAACAATCCGAAGATCTGAAACTCCATACTCCAAGGTCCATACACTTTCTAATACATTGTGCACTTATACAAAGAATGCGCAAAAAGAAGTAAAACAGAGACGCAAATTGGATGTAAACAGTTCATCCTGAAGTATGTGTGAGATCAATACAGTTTTTTGTTCATTTTCGGTAATGACTCTTACTTCATGGTTATAAAGACTAAACCCAAAAGTAGATTCAGCCATTAAATTCCATCAAGAATAGACCAGTTAGTCTTACTCTTATTTGATATTCAAAGCCCATAAAAGCACGAATATCCAACGAAGGCATCATTATTTCTCTCTATACCAATCTCCACTTTTCCCGCCACTTTTACTTTCAAGCCGTACATCTGTGATCTGGACATCTTTTGAAGCAGCCTTGCACATATCATAAACAGTTAGGCCAGCCACGGTCACAGCAGTCAGTGCTTCCATTTCAACCCCAGTTTTTCCCGTTGACACTGCTTCCCCTTCTATATCAACACTAAAATCTTTATCATTCAGAGTGAGATTAACACGAACATGAGTCAGGGTGATATTATGGCAGAGGGGAATGAGAGAGCTGGTGTGCTTTGCTCCATTAATGCCAGCAATTTTGGCGACACTAAGGACATCTCCCTTGGCCAATTGGTTGGCTAAGACCAAATCAAATACCTTCTTCCCCAAAATTACCTTGCTACTAGCAATGGCGGTTCTTTTACTATTTTCTTTAAGAGAAACATCCACCATTTGTGCTGCTCCTGTACTGCCAACATGGGTCAGGACAGGAGTGCTTCCTCCTATTTTTGAAGATGTCTGCGATTCTTGAGCCATGAAATCGTTACTTACAGAACCAGCAAATCCATTTGGAGGAGGTTCACCAAAGACCGTTTCCATTTCCTGCGACCACAATTACCATATAAATTCAAACAAAATGTAGCTATGCATTCAATTTTTTAAGAAGGAGGAATTACATCTTGTCTTGATATTAGATTAGACTACACCAGAGAAATTGAACTATATATAAACTCATATAATAGTTAAAAACAATAATGCATTATTGACCATAACTCTTTCATATTGAACTTCAAGATTCACTCTAAAAGTTCTTACGCTATTTAGGCGGAAAAAAAAAAAAAAAAACAAACAAACAAACAAAACAGAGCCCTACCCCATCTTTCCGTTCCATGACCTAACACGACGTATGTGATTAATAACAACATAACACAGAGAAATCAGAACAGTTCATATTAATCAACTTCAAGATTTCAGGTCTTACCTTATTGAGCTCCGCAATTCTGCTTGCAAGGTCATGGCTAATGTTACTACTATACAACCTTCTTGACTGATGAAACGCAACAGCAAGCCGACGAAGAATCATGATGGAAGCTGCAAGGAAATTCAGATAACATTTTCTCTATTAAACCAATGTTCAAAGAGTTCTCATATCTCGGAAGTAAATTTTTTAATACAAAATTATCCTTAGCTACAAGGAGAACATGCTTTTAGAAAAGGATATAAATTGTTTTCTATAGCATCCAATAAACTCTGGCTCTTTTTGGAATTTTATCAAACGCTTTACACGCATTTCAGTTTCATTACCCAACATTCAGATTTTATTTCCTTCTGTTTTCTCTATTCGGTAATCTGTAATCATGCATAACTTGTGCAGAAGTTAATGCTTAGATATCGCCGAGCCACATTACAACATAACATCTTACAAGTGTTATTTTGAACGATAAATCTTTCAAACTATGAACCATACCACTCTTACTATGACATACTTACTTTTTCGTGTTCCAGAAAGCCCTCCCAAATTTTGAAGGGTTAAGGGAATATTGATCACGTGTCACGGTAATTGCATTTAAGGAAAAATTAAGCACTCGGTCCCGGTGTATATGCGGGGGTAATTTGTGAACAAATGAGGTGTTGCGGAAATGATCGCACCATCTGAGGGCCCTTACAATTCTGTTTGATATAGCAGCAACTTATATATATCTTCGACAGTGTGGAATTTCCATTTTACCATTTCAATTAAACGGTAACCTTTTTTTTTTTTTATTTTTTTTTTTTTACCGCAGTGTTAGGTCAATTTGCATGTACTTCAACTAATTCTTCGAAATCTTAAAACTAATATTTGGGTAAGAACTCAATAACCACCCCTATTAATGTCTAGACAGCTTTTACTTTTTTTACTATTTATAACCAACTATTTTAAACTCAATTTTATTAATCAAAATTTATGCTAATTTAAGTCTTCATAATTTAGTGTAGTGATATAACATATATGCTATAAAAAAATTATAAAAAAAATGGAATAATGAAGTTTGCTATGAAGTTAAATCGCAGCAATAGATCAAAGTCAAATGTTGTCCACTCAAAAGTTAATCTTCCTTCCCAAAACAAATAGTTTTTAAGTTTTATTAATTTCTGAAGTTTATTTATTAAAAAACCATTCAGCGGTACATGCGGTCTGCCAAGCGCGGCCTGGCAATAGCCATCAACGCCTTGGCTTTTGGCATGGTCATCCCATACACCTCGCTGGTATCAATATCCTCATGCTTTAAACCCTCCGGCGGGCTCCAATCAAAACAGTGAAAGAGCCGAGCCAAAGCCATTAGCACTAAAGTTACCCCAAGTGGCGCGCCAGGACACTTTCTCTTTCCAGCACTAAATGGCAGTATCTTGAAATCGGCTCCATGGCTTATCTCCACTCGGCTTCCATCACCCAGCCAATGTCTTTCAGGCCGAAACTCTTCAATATTGGTCCATATCTTGGTGTTCCTGCCCAGCCCATGAGTGTTGATGAAGACACGTGTTTTAGCCGGAATATAATAGCCGTTGATTGTTGTGGCACGTAGGGATTCATGAGGAATAAGGAACGGCCCAGCTGGATGCATGCGAAATGTTTCGCGTACTACACAGCGTAAATAGTTGAGGTGAGCCAGATCAGTTTCATTGACCATTCTATCACGACCCACAACAAAATCAAGCTCTTCTTGTATCTTGCGAAGGACACGTGGGTGCTTAATTACTTCTGCCATTGCCCATTCGTTGGTCACAGCTGAAGTATCAGTTGCAGCGGCTATCATGTCCTACAACATCACCAAGTTATACAAAATTAGAATTTAAAGGATAACGGCAAAAAGAAAAGATTGAAATACAGGAGTGTATTACTATAGGTACTTATAAAGAGAGAGACCTGAATTAAAGCTTTAATTTCCACATCCTCCATGTGTTGTTTCCCATTCTCGCCAGGCAAAGACAATAAAACATCAACGAAATCTATCTCTCCATCTGCACCTTTAGCTAAATTTATCTTCTTCTTCCTGTGTTCTTCAATAATCTTGGTGTGAAAATCATCAATTCGTTTCTCAACTTCCCTCATTTTCTTCTCACATCCATAAGGATCCACCCATCTCCAAATTGGCAAATAATCACCCAAATATATCAAACCCAAAAGCCGAAACAACTCGTGTGTTATGTGCATGAACTCCATGGCTTCTTCTGGGCCTGCTGATCCGCTGCCGAAGTATTGTTTACCCAACAACATCCTAGTCACGTTGTTCATAGAGAATGCACCCAATACTTCCCTCAAGTTCACAGCCTTCCCAGTTTGAGCCAGGACCCAGACATCTTGAACAAGATGTTGGGCTTCAACAGCCCTGTGGTTCGCAAACGACTCCAGCCTCTTTGTTGTTAATAGGTTCTCCATGCAAATTCTCCGCATTCTCTTCCAATTTGGGCCTAATGGGGCCAAGGCCACATCTCCACATCCATACGCTAGATGGACAGCAGCGAGTGTCCGTGGTCTGGAGGCAAATGTTTCATCTTGCCGGAGAAGTATCTCACGTATGACATCGGGGTCATTGGTGGTGATGGCGTCGATGCTACCTAGGCGAAGGTAGACCAATGGCCCATATTTATCACACAAGGAAGCAAGATCTCTGTGAGGCAATTGGCCCAACTGAAGGAGGTTGCCAAATATGGGCCATCTAGGTGGGCCTGGAGGAAGCCTTTTCTTCTTATGCAGAGTCTTTTGACTGAGGCAGCGATGTATGATGATAACGACGAGAGAAGCAAAGAGAAGGATCGAAGCAAATATGGCGAAGTCCATGAGTATCACTGAGTTCTTGAGCTAACAGATATAGCTACTTTGATTTGGTTATTTATGAAGTGCCATAAGGTATCCCAGTTAGAATCCTTCAAAGTTTGCATGTTATGCTTGGGGGAAAGGTTTATTTGCTCCTATATATATATATAAGATTTAAGGTTCTTGAAATTTATTCATAAAATAATGAATAATTATTTATTTATATCCACAACCTTGACATGCCGCAAATATTTTTGCTTTGCTGTTTTTGTTTTTATTATTGATGGTGAAACTTCACTACAGTAGGGGGGTTTTTATATCAAGAAGATGCGATGTGAAATGTTCTCATCACAAGTTGTCAAAGCGAATGGGGTGAAGGAAGAGGAAGAATATAACTTTACAATTATGATTCACGGGAAGAAAGTAACCCATTTAACACGCCAGAGGAACCAGAAGAAAATTTCTCATTTAGATGTGGACCCAGATGCTGCCATAAAGTAAAATGCTAATCAGATCGAGTAAGTGACTTTGGAAAGCTTGGTTATTACTCAAACAAGACAAAATTGGCACTCACCCCGCATACACAAATGGTAATTCCCTTTAACAAAACAATCCGAAGTCTGAAACTCATATCCAAGGTCCATACACTTTCTAATACATTGTGCACTTATACAATGAATGCGCAAAAAGAAGTAAAACAGAGACGCAAATGGATGTAAACAGTTCATCCTGAAGTATGTGTGAGATCAATACAGTTTTTTGTTCATTTTCGGTAATGACTCTTACTTCATGGTTATAAAGACAAACCCAAAAGTAGATTCAGCCATTAAATTCCATCAGAATAGACCAGTTAGTCTTACTCTTATTTGATATTCAAAGCCCATAAAAGCAGAATATCCAACGAAGGCATCATTATTTCTCTCTATACCAATCTCCACTTTCCCACTTTTACTTTCAAGCCGTACATCTGTGATCTGGACATCTTTTGAAGCAGCCTTGCACATATCATAAACAGTTAGGCCAGCCAGGTCACAGCAGTCAGTGTTATTTCAACCCCAGTTTTTCCCGTTGACACTGCTTCCCCTTCTATATCAACACTAAAATCTTTATCATTCAGAGTGAGATTAACACGAACATGAGTCAGGGTGATATTATGGCAGAGGGGAATGAGGGAGTGGTGTGCTTTGTCCATTAATGCCAGCAATTTTGGCGACACTAAGGACATTCCCTTGGCCAATTGGTTGCTAAGACCAAATCAAATACCTTCTTCCCCAAAATTACCTTGTATAGCAATGGCGGTTTTTACTATTTTCTTTAGAGAAACATCCACCATTGTGCTGCTCCTGTACTGCCAACATGGGTCAGGACAGGAGTGCTACCTCCATTTTTGAAGATGTCTGCGATTCTTGAGCCATGAAATCGTTACTTACAGAACCAGCAAATCCATTTGGAGGAGGTTCACCAAAGACCGTTCCATTTCCTGCGACACAATTACCAAATAAATTCAAAAAAATGTAGCATAAACTAGATTCAATTTTTTAAGGAGGAGGAATTACATCTTGTCTTGATATTAGATTAGACTACACCATAGAAATTGAACTATTATAAACTCATATAATAGTTAAAAACAATAATGTATTATTGACCATAACTCTCATATTGAACTTCAAGATTCACTCTAAAAGTTCTTACGCTATTTAGGCGGAAAAAAAAAAAAAAAAAAACAAACAAACAAAACAGAGCCCTACCCATCTTTCCGTTCCATGACCTAACCACACGTATGTGATTAATAACAACATAACACAGAGAAATCGAACGTTCATATCAATCAACTTCAAGATTCAGGTCTTACCTTATTGAGCTCCGCAATTCTGCTTGCAAGGTCTGGCTAATGTTACTACTATACAACCTTCTTGACTGATGAAACAACAGCAAGCCGACGAAGAATCATGATGGAAGCTGCAAGGAAATTCAGATACAATTTTTCATAAACCAATGTTCAAAGAGTTTCATATCTCGGAGTAAATTTTTTAATACAAAATTATCCTTAGCTTCAAGGAGAACATGCTTTTAGAAAAGGATATAAATTGTTTCTATAGCATCCAATAAACTCTGGCTCTTTTAGGAATTTATCAAACTGTACACGCATTTCAGTTTCATTACCCAACATTCGATTTTATTTCTTCTGTTTTTCTATTCGGTAATCTGTAATCATGCATAAATGTGCAGAAGTTAATGCTTAGATATCCCGAGCCACATTATACTAACATCTTACAAGTGTTATTTTGAATAATAAATCTTTCAAACTATGAACCATACCTTCTACTAAACATACTTACTTTTTCGTGTTCCAGAAAGCCCTCCAAATTTGAAGGTTAAGGAATATGGCAGGGATGTGGAATGGTTTGCAATTTATTCTTCAAGGCCAAACACAGCACGTAAATTATGAGCTTCACTTTGCTAACGTGTCACGGTAATTGCATTTAAGGAAAAATTAAGCACTCGGTCCGGGTATATGCGGGGGTAATTTATGAACAAATGAGGTGCTGCGGAAATGATTGCATCATCCGAAGGCCTTTCATTAATTTACATGAACACAAGTCATATATATTCATTTTGTTTATTATAAAATCACAATAATTTGCGGTTGCCTTTAGCTACAATAACGAAATTTATTATCTAAATTATGAAATCTAACTGAACTTAGATAAATTGAATTAGGTGAGTACATTAATGAGTGAAAAATAAATTGGATTTTAATGGTTCCAACTTAGAAATAAGGCTTATCTCTTATTAGGTAACTTTAGTATCTCGATCGGGTATTGACAAAATATTAAAGATTGAAAAAAGTGCTAAGGTAACATTATAGGTACATGAAGGACAATGAAACATGTAATGTATTGATGCTTGATTTTGATATCAATGACTCGCACGTGTAAAGTACTAAGTTGCTCTTAGAAGTTATACGTGAATGGTTGCAGATAATCTAATGCAGAGATTGAACAATAAATGAAAGACGATTTTTAAAGTTGTTCGGATGCTTAACGCGAATTTTATATCCATTGTTGTTTTATATATGAGAGATTACAAGAGATCACATATAGCAAATAGCGAACAGAGGTACATAGTGTACAATAACTGATTATTCAGATAAAATATCAAGTCAGTCTCTTTCTTGTAGGTTATCTGTGCTTTGAGAATATAGATTACAATCAGAATGAGGGTTTTTGTATCAAATCCTGAAAATGAGAGGGGGAGTCATTTATTTATAGTAGAGGAATTCAAGGTAATGATTACAAATCTGTAAGTGGGTAGGTATTGTACAAGTCATTTCTTGCCTCTCATTGGTTAAATACTTAAGATACATTCTCAAGTTACTTGAAATTGGATAAGTGTACGACTTTCATTCATTCATAGATAAAATCTAAATCTATCAAGTTGGTAACAACCATTCTCTTTATCTTGAGAAAATGTAATAGCTGTTAAGCGATCCAAAGTTTTCTTAAACTTCATTGGAGTTAACTGATGTAGACTTATAGATCATCGCATAACATAACGTAAATGTACAACTACAGAGATAATGAGAGTCAGCAAAACGACATCTAATTGTTTGGTTCGATATAAAGATAGAACATGCACGGTGACCAATGTGTCAAATTTTCAGTACAAAATGACAAACGCCTCCCATGGATTTGATTTCAGAAAGTTTACATGAACATGTCCGTCGGTCCCATTACCCATTTTTAATTTTCTCCTCTCGTGGGCAGCCTTCAGCAATGATGTAAGTGTAGCTAATTGCCTAATTGCAATTGACTTTTGTCTTTCAATAAATGACCCATCCCAACTCCTTCAAATCATCCATTGACATGGTTAATCGCGGGAATGTCGGCATGACAATTGGGTGGTTATGAGAGGTTTATCTTATCATTAATTTTAAGATGAGAGGAAATTAATTGAGATATTGGTAATCTGATTCCAACACTCTCAAGGTTCTTATCAACAGGAAAAATGTTGACATGATATCAGGTTTGATTTTAATTATAATTGACTGCAACATAGATTAGGAGACAAAATTTAAGACTACTCTGATAAATTACGACAATACAAAGTGAACATAGCTGAAAAAAGGCTGGTTAAATTCATAGATGATGTAACAACTAGCAATCACACTCGACTTTATATAGTTACATTACATATATTTAAAGCAAAACAAATTTTGGTAGACAAGGCTAGAAAATAAATCATAAATGGCAAGGGGCCGCAAAAGCTGCAGCCAGTCTCCTCATCAATGTCAAAGGGACTTATCTTTCTCTTCAAAAGTATGGCATATCTTAATCTTCGCCATCTACGAAAATGTCACACTCTCTTATCTATCTATCTATCCCACTTTTGCTTAGGTGAACTGGGTAGCGATATAAATGTGCAGTAGAATATTAATTAATATATATTTATGGAACTGGCATTAGCAATTAATGGTATTGGTCCCTAGGTACTGTACTTAAATACTAAGGTACACATAATAAATGCTCCGTATAAGTATTAACATTACTTTGGTGAATGACATGAATACATGTTTTTTTTCTCAGAAATAATAAAGTTGGAAGGGAAGGGCAGAGGGACCATTAACTGGTGCCTGGTGGGGAACACTCCCTACAACTTCACAGGAAAAAGGTCATCTTGGAAGGTGGGCTGGGAAGAATGACAGCAGAGAGGGTAAGCACTATCTTGCCGCCTTGTAAAAATTATAATTGAAGCCTGTTCGCAAAAACCGAGTGGGCTACTAGGTTTTTCTCAAAAGCAAGAAAAGAATATTAATAGAAAAACAAGAGGAATCATGAACCGAAAGAACTAATGAATTAAATTAAGCATGCGACTCAATAAGGTATTATAGAAATCTTGTAAGGGAAAAAGAGAAAAGGTAAAATTAATACCAATAAGTTGTCCAACTCAAGAGCACTAACAATAAAACATACACAGAAAGTAAAGGAGATGGGTAATTTAACCTTGCATCCTATATCTTTATCTTCAAATTAAACCATTTATTGAATTTCAGAAACTCTGAAAAGTAATTTCTCATGGGAAATTGATGGTGAAACTTCACTACAGTAGGGGGGGGTTTTTATATCAAGAAGATGCGATGTGAAATGTTCTCATCACTAAAGTTGTCAAAGCGAATGGGGTGAAGGAAGAGGGAAGAATATAACTTTACAATTATGATTCACGTGGAAGAAAGTAACTCATTTTACACGCCAGAGGAACCAGAAGAAAATTTCTCATTTAGATGTGGACCCAGATGCTGCCATAAAGTAAAATGCTAATCAGATCGAGTAAAGTGACTTTGGAAAGCTTGGTTATTACTCAAACAAGACAAAATTTGGCACTCACCCCGCAGCACAGCTACACAAATGGTAATTCCCTTTAACAAAACAATCCGAAGATCTGAAACTCCATACTCCAAGGTCCATACACTTTCTAATACATTGTGCACTTATACAATGAATGCGCAAAAAGAAGTAAAACAGAGACGCAAATTGGATGTAAACAGTTCATCCTGAAGTATGTGTGAGATCAATACAGTTTTTTGTTCATTTTCGGTAATGACTCTTACTTCATGGTTATAAAGACTAAACCCAAAAGTAGATTCAGCCATTAAATTCCATCAAGAATAGACCAGTTAGTCTTACTCTTATTTGATATTCAAAGCCCATAAAAGCATGAATATCCAACGAAGGCATCATTATTTCTCTCTATACCAATCTCCACTTTTCCCACCACTTTTACTTTCAAGCCGTACATCTGTGATCTGGACATCTTTTGAAGCAGCCTTGCACATATCATAAACAGTTAGGCCAGCCACGGTCACAGCAGTCAGTGCTTCTATTTCAACCCCAGTTTTTCCCGTTGACACTGCTTCCCCTTCTATATCAACACTAAAATCTTTATCATTCAGAGTGAGATTAACACGAACATGAGTCAGGGTGATATTATGGCAGAGGGGAATGAGAGAGCTGGTGTGCTTTGCTCCATTAATGCCAGCAATTTTGGCGACACTAAGGACATCTCCCTTGGCCAATTGGTTGGCTAAGACCAAATCAAATACCTTCTTCCCCAAAATTACCTTGCTACTAGCAATGGCGGTTCTTTTACTATTTTCTTTAAGAGAAACATCCACCATTTGTGCTGCTCCTGTACTGCCAACATGGGTCAGGACAGGAGTGCTTCCTCCTATTTTTGAAGATGTCTGCGATTCTTGAGCCATGAAATCGTTACTTACAGAACCAGCAAATCCATTTGGAGGAGGTTCACCAAAGACCGTTTCCATTTCCTGCGACCACAATTACCATATAAATTCAAACAAAATGTAGCTATGCATTCAATTTTTTAAGAAGGAGGAATTACATCTTGTCTTGATATTAGATTAGACTACACCAGAGAAATTGAACTATATATAAACTCATATAATAGTTAAAAACAATAATGCATTATTGACCATAACTCTTTCATATTGAACTTCAAGATTCACTCTAAAAGTTCTTACGCTATTTAGGCGGAAAAAAAAAAAAAAAAACAAACAAACAAACAAAACAGAGCCCTACCCCATCTTTCCGTTCCATGACCTAACACGACGTATGTGATTAATAACAACATAACACAGAGAAATCAGAACAGTTCATATTAATCAACTTCAAGATTTCAGGTCTTACCTTATTGAGCTCCGCAATTCTGCTTGCAAGGTCATGGCTAATGTTACTACTATACAACCTTCTTGACTGATGAAACACAACAGCAAGCCGACGAAGAATCATGATGGAAGCTGCAAGGAAATTCAGATAACATTTTATCTATTAAACCAATGTTCAAAGAGTTCTCATATCTCGGAAGTAAATTTTTTAATACAAAATTATCCTTAGCTTCAAGGAGAACATGCTTTTAGAAAAGGATATAAATTGTTTTCTATAGCATCCAATAAACTCTGGCTCTTTTAGGAATTTTATCAAACGCTTTACACGCATTTCAGTTTCATTACCCAACATTCGGATTTTATTTCCTTCTGTTTTCTCTATTCGGTAATCTGTAATCATGCATAACTTGTGCAGAAGTTAATGCTTAGATATCTCCGAGCCACATTACTACTTAACATCTTACAAGTGTTATTTTGAATAATAAATCTTTCAAACTATGAACCATACCATTCTTACTATAACATACTTACTTTTTCGTGTTCCAGAAAGCCCTCCCAAATTTTGAAGGGTTAAGGGAATATTGGTCAGGGATGTGAGAATGGTTTGCAATATTTATTCTTCAACGGCCAAACACAGCACGTAAATTATGAGCTTCAACTTTGCTAACGTGTCACGGTAATTGCATTTAAGGAAAAATTAAGCACTCGGTCCCGGTGTATATGCGGGGGTAATTTATGAACAAATGAGGTGCTGCGGAAATGATTGCATCATCCGAAGGCCTTTCATTAATTTACATACACTACAACTAATCTTTCGAAACCTTAAAACTAATAATTGGGTAAGAACTCAATAGCCACCTTTATTAATGGCTAGACAGCTTTTTACTTTTTTTTACTATTTGTAACCAACTACTTTAAACAATTCAATTTTATTAATCAAAATTTATGCTAATTTAAGTCTTCATAATTTAGTGTAGTGATGTTACATATATGCTATAAATAAATTATAAAAAAATGGAATAATGAAGTTTACTATGAAGTTAAATCGCAGCAATAGATCAAAGTCAAAGGTTGTCCACTCAAAAGTTAATCTTCCTTCCCAAAACAAATAGTTTTTAAGTTTTATTAATTTCTGAAGTTTATTTATTAAAAAACCATTCAGCGGTACATGCGGTCTGCCAAGCGCGGCTTGGCAATAGCCATCAACGCCTTGGCTTTTGGCATGGTCATCCCATACACCTCGCTGGTATCAATATCCTCATGCTTTAAACCCTCCGGCGGGCTCCAATCAAAACAGTGAAAGAGCCGAGCCAAAGCCATTAGCACTAAAGTTACCCCAAGTGGCGCGCCAGGACACTTTCTCTTTCCAGCACTAAATGGCAGTATCTTGAAATCGGCCCCATGGCTTATCTCCACTCGGCTTCCATCACCCAGCCAATGTCTTTCAGGCCGAAACTCTTCAATATCGGTCCATATCTTGGTGTTCCTGCCCAGCCCATGAGTGTTGATGAAGACACGTGTTTTAGCCGGAATATAATAGCCGTTGATTGTTGTGGCACGTAGGGATTCATGAGGAATAAGGAACGGCCCAGCTGGATGCATGCGAAATGTTTCGCGTACTACACAGCGCAAATAGTTGAGGTGAGCCAGATCAGTTTCATTGACCATTCTATCACGACCCACAACAAAATCAAGCTCTTCTTGTATCTTGCGAAGGACACGTGGGTGCTTAATTACTTCTGCCATTGCCCATTCGTTGGTCACAGCTGAAGTATCAGTTGCAGCGGCTATCATGTCCTACAACATCACCAAGTTATACAAAATTAGAATTTAAAGGATAACGGCAAAAAGAAAAGATTGAAATACAGGAGTGTATTACTATAGGTACTTATAAAGAGAGAGACCTGAATTAAAGCTTTAATTTCCACATCCTCCATGTGTTGTTTCCCATTCTCGCCAGGCAAAGACAATAAAACATCAACGAAATCTATCTCTCCATCTGCACCTTTAGCTAAATTTATCTTCTTCTTCCTGTGTTCTTCAATAATCTTGGTGTGAAAATCATCAATTCGTTTCTCAACTTCCCTCATTTTCTTCTCACATCCATAAGGATCCACCCATCTCCAAATTGGCAAATAATCACCCAAATATATCAAACCCAAAAGCCGAAACAACTCGTGTGTTATGTGCATGAACTCCATGGCTTCTTCTGGGCCTGCTGATCCGCTGCCGAAGTATTGTTTACCCAACAACATCCTAGTCACGTTGTTCATAGAGAATGCACCCAATACTTCCCTCAAGTTCACAGCCTTCCCAGTTTGAGCCAGGACCCAGACATCTTGAACAAGATGTTGGGCTTCAACAGCCCTGTGGTTCGCAAACGACTCCAGCCTCTTTGTTGTTAATAGGTTCTCCATGCAAATTCTCCGCATTCTCTTCCAATTTGGGCCTAATGGGGCCAAGGCCACATCTCCACATCCATACGCTAGATGGACAGCAGCGAGTGTCCGTGGTCTGGAGGCAAATGTTTCATCTTGCCGGAGAAGTATCTCACGTATGACATCGGGGTCATTGGTGGTGATGGCGTCGATGCTACCTAGGCGAAGGTAGACCAATGGCCCATATTTATCACACAAGGAAGCAAGATCTCTGTGAGGCAATTGGCCCAACTGAAGGAGGTTGCCAAATATGGGCCATCTAGGTGGGCCTGGAGGAAGCCTTTTCTTCTTATGCAGAGTCTTTTGACTGAGGCAGCGATGTATGATGATAACGACGAGAGAAGCAAAGAGAAGGATCGAAGCAAATATGGCGAAGTCCATGAGTATCACTGAGTTCTTGAGCTAACAGATATAGCTACTTTGATTTGGTTATTTATGAAGTGCCATAAGGTATCCCAGTTAGAATCCTTCAAAGTTTGCATGTTATGCTTGGGGGAAAGGTTTATTTGCTCCTATATATATATATAAGATTTAAGGTTCTTGAAATTTATTCATAAAATAATAAATAATTATTTATTTATATCCACAACCTTGACATGCCGCAAATATTTTTGCTTTGCTGTTTTTGTTTTTATATGAGAATAAAAATAATACCACTTCTTTGGTTGGTGAAACATGCGGATAGTGAATAGGGTAATACTACACTGATAATCTAATCTCATAAACATATTCTCATAATTTTGATGTGATAACTCACAATTAATCAGTTTGCAGTGGGTCTCGCTTACTAAATTGCGAACGATTACGTCAGATTATGAGAGAAAATTTATAAAATTGGATTGTAAGTCAATCTTTATTATAATGAATATTGATTCAAAAATAATATTTTATTTGATTTTAAGTTAACTTATGTTGAATGAAGAGCACAAAAAGTGCATGAGCTCCCTAATTAGTAGAGGCAATAGAGATGAAACTTTAGGCATCAATCAAATTTGAATGCGGCCATATAAACAATTTCAGCTTGTTTTATTTTTTCAAAAGAAAATTTGGATTTCAAAGATTGTTGAAGTTAATTTCATCGTCACAGACACTAAATCGCAGTCGAAAAATGTAGAAAGAATAGTAATAACTTACATTTGGCACTGCTTTATAAAGTAAATCTAAGAATAAGGTACAACAAATGGTTCCATGGTCTAGTGGTCAGGACATTGGACTCTGAATCCAGTAACCCGAGTTCAAATCTCGGTGGAACCTTTTTTGTCCGATTAACAATCGATTCAGTTGATAATAGGCGGGAGTCAAAGCCCTTCCACCCTTTTTCCTATTTTTTTTCAGTTGGCAATAGGCGGGATTCAAAGCCCTTCTTGAATAGGGGAATTCAAAACCTTAATTTGGACTCAAAACCCTAAATCGTTAATTCCGACTTAGTAATTTCGAAATCTTATTATTAGTTTTTTTTTTCGATTGGCAATAGGTGGAGTCAAAACCCTTATTGAATAGGGATTCAAAACCCCATTTTGTCTGTTCCAATTTAGCAATTTAAAATAACTTTCTTTAATCTCTATCATGGAGGCTGCAAGTCGCGAGAAAATCGAAGAAACAGTAAAGGAAATTCTTAAGCATGGGGACATGGAGGAGATGACTGAGTTCAAGGTCCGGATGACGGCCTCTGAGCGACTGGGTGTCGATCTCTCTGACGCTGATAACAAGAAGTTTATCAGAGGCGTGTTGGAGTCCTTTTTGCTTTCTACCATCGAAGACACTTGCGATGCTAAAGAGACGGATTCAAATGTTCAAGAAGAGACGGAACACCAACAAATCAAACTAGAGAAACAATGTAATGAGAACGGAGATCGTGTCATGTGTCAGGTTAACTTTTTCTTTTATAAAGAAGGAGAGCCATTTTTACTTACGTATTTGCATTTACTAAATCCCGTTCATTTTAATTTAGCTTTCAAACAAGAGGAGGGTGGTGATTCAAGAATTTAGGGGGAAAGCTCTTGTATCAATTAGAGAATACTATCAGAAAGATGGAAAGCAACTTCCATCCGCTAGAGGTAATTAATTCTACGTATGGTGTTAAAAGTTCTCTTGTTTCCTTGTAATTCTTGTTGTTGATTACAAATAATCTATGTCTCTCTGTTATTATATTCAAATTGCTTAAAGAGAAGATTGTTTTTTGTATCCATAACTGTCTCATTTATTTCTCTTTACTTGCTGAAATGCGCCTCATGCTGCCGTAGTAATGCAGCTAATGCCTAAAGATGATCTATCTGTTTTTGGTATTTGATTTATTATGCTGTTGCTGTGAAATTGAAACTGTGTATGTTTTGGCTGGCTTAAAAATTATGCATCGCAGAAGCTGTTAGTCCATTTAGATTTGATGGTGTTTTTGACAATTTTGAGGCCTTTGATTGTTTGTGTAAAGCAAAAGTTAAATTTACAACAAATATTGCTGATGAACAGAGTTGTAATTTAGTTATTGGTGCCTTCCTTTCTGTGAATCCTATAGTTTGGATCAGGGACAGATGTTTTGAGTCTTTTGACACTGAAAGCTTTTGTTACTTATGCTGTTCTTGTAGGAATTAGTTTAACAAGTGAGCAATGGGTAGCCTTCAGGAAAAGTGTCCCTGCAATAGAAGAAGCTGTGATGAAGATGCAATCGAAGTTAAGGTGAGAGTAGTATTTGAAGGCAGTGTTATTATGGTGTCTTTAAAGTCTCAACTGTGAATTTTGAACTTATCGATTTGGTTATGGCTTCTTTCTTGTCTTCAAAATGTTAGTATGTCCTCAATTAAATCCAATGATGTTCTAATCAGTACTTGAGTGAGAGCATGTTTTATTTCATAGTCTTTATATGATAGTCATCTCTTGGCTATAAAGCAGGTAATTAAATGATTGACTGACTTGGACCATGTAATCAATATACTGTAGATCTGAATCTAAAGGTGAACAAAAGGAAGATGTGCCAAATTCAGTGACTTCACCAGTTGAACTTTCTCCTGCAGAGCCCAACCGTTTCAATGGGAAGGATTACCTCTCGTGGGCGCCACGAATGGAATTTTTCTTAAAGCAATTACAGATTGCTTATGTCCTCACTGACCCTTGCCCTAGCGTTACTTCAAATGCACAAGCAAATAGTGAAGAAATTTTTAAACTGAAGACTGCTGAACAGAAATGGTTGAATGATGACAACACGTGTCACCGCCACATTTTAAACTCTCTATCTGATCATCTCTATTACCAGTACTCAGATAAAACTAAGAGTGCTAAAGAATTGTGGGAAGAGCTAAAATTAGTTTACCTTTTTGAAGAAATTGGAACAAAGAGATCTAAAGTTAAGAAGTACATTGAATTTCAGATGGTTGATGAAAAATCAATCCTTGAGCAAGTTATGGAACTTAATAATATTGCTGATTCCGTTGTTGCTGCTGGAATGTTGATTGATGAGAGCTTTCATGTTAATGTTATCCTTTCCAAGCTTCCACTGTCTTGGAAGGGCCTCTGCATAAAGTTGATGCATGCGGAACATCTTTCTTTCTTGACTTTGATGGATCATATAAAGGCTGAGGGAGAGACTTGCGAGCGAAACAGTCAAGGGGGGCCATCCAAGCTTCTAGACCCTCTAGCCATAAATTTTGGACCAAGGATGAAAGAAATGAAGAGGCCAGGGATGAGCTGGAAGAGGCGAGAATCAGAGATTGATGGCAAGACCATAGTGTGTTACAATTGTGGGAAGAAGGGGCACATGTCCAAACATTGTCGTAATAGGAAATTTGACAAGGAAATCAATGAGAGACAGAACGGGGACAATTCAACTACACCTGCTGAAACAGGAGGTTAACGTGATTATGAACAGCATGGAATAGGCGAGTAGCTGACTGCCGCTGAGAAGTTACAACCATTTTTGTGGGTACACATACTCTTGTATAATACTTCTACCGTGGAAAAACTGAACTCGAAGTTCTGTAAATCATGTAACCGCTGGCTGTAAACCATATTTTTTGTTGGCAGATAACAGAGTCTGTAAATATGTGATATAGAATGATGTGAGTAAGAACTTGGGTCACATGGAAATGCCATATTTACCTTGAGTATCAGTTATATAACTGGTCTATGTAACTTGTTAGGCTCGGATTTTAATATTTTGGTTAGATGCATAAATCATCATGGGTCTGGCTCAGATTCTTTGTTATTATGTTTACGCATCAAGTGGGCAACCTGGTGATTTCTAATCAACTGGTTATTCTTGGTTAGACATAAATTGGAGATTTTTTGATGACTTATGTTTTGTAGCTGGGCAATATTATATCTAATAAAACTATTCTGACAACTTGAACGAACACGACTGTTTCCTAATTATACAAAGAAGACTTCATATGTTACCCAATGGGGCCCGTGAAGCGACTCAGTGTTTCCTTGTTCCTGAAAACATGTTAAAAGTCTTCAGTTAATCAGTAATCTTAAATTACAAATTTAAATAAGCTTTACTCTTTTTCAATTTATCGTTCAAATTTGTTAAATTCAGTTGTCTTTATTATTTCAATTCAGTACGATTAAATTCAATTATAATTTACGCATAGAGGTATCGAGATTATTTTCCTTTTACAGGTAAAATTTAAAATATAGAACGTTGTATGCCCAGGTAAGGGATTATAATATTTAGACAATAAATCTGTTATACTATCGTGAAACGCGCATACCAAACAAGTTTGTTGCTCCAGTAGGTTCGTATTGACTGCTAACTTCGTGATATTTACACAATTTACGTAAAATAAGTTTGTTGCTCCAGTCCAATGGTCAAATCAGAACAGAAGCATCCTGAATTATGAAATTTTGAACGTTCTCATTTGATATTATTCATCAAGATTAGATGGCCAAAATGGAAAATGGGTCCACAAATTTATATTAAAGTTTGTTGTAGATACGATTGTACTGAAAGTTGAAACCTCCAAATTTGACCATCACATGGCATGCTTTGGTTGTGTGTCCATCAGCACCAGCACCTCTTCAAGGCAACGAAAGAAGTTTTAGTAAGATAAATGAATAAATAAATAAAAGGGACCCAACAAGTGATTGAAAGGTTGGCATGCAATTAAACGCATAAAGGACTTTATGTGACTTATAATTCAGGCATATGTTTCAGTATTTATTCATTTTTCATGCTGCGAGAAACGACGAACATGGACATGGGGCACTTATGCGATCACGTTTTTGCCTTTGTAGACCATACCAAGATAATGTTGAATTCTAACCAAACCCAACTCAAAGATAAGTCTTGATGTTGGATTTTTAGCTTATAGTTCAAACTAGTACCAAAAGATTTTTAAAGATTTCACATGTGCCACATGACTTTTATTAATATCTTCACGGGTACAAAACGCGGATACTTTGGTCCACAAAGGTTTGTCTTTGTTGTTCTATTAGTTTATGCAAATCATTGATTGTTATGCAAGCAATTCTCTACTCATTTTTGTTTTTAATGCATTTAATTTTTTTACCTTTTTATTTCAGCTTCTTTTTCTGCTAGGATTGGGAGATACCTCAAACCCCCTTTACAGAAAGGAGAAATCTTAAAGGGAAGGCTTCGATTTTGAGAACAAATATTGGTTCTCCCCATCTTTTCATGTGCATCTAAAGGAGCTTCGTTTGGTTATTAATAAACACAAAGAAAAATAAAACTGATTTGAGAATCTTACAGTGTTCAGCTGTTGGTTTGCCATAAAAACAGAAAAGATCAACCCAACAACACTTAATCTATTATTTTATGTAGTCCAACTGGCTTTTATTGAGAATAGAATAAAGATTCAATTCCGATAGTACCAACCAATCAAACTATTCGAATCCTAGCACAAAGGATGACTCGGTTTCATGCCAGAATTGGCTTCGTTCTTCAGGCAAGGCAAATGAAGTAACTCCATCTCCATCTTTTCTTTCCCATGGGAAAAAGACAAGCATATTGTGGTAGTGGTGCCAACATTTAGTTCCTAAGAAAATAGCACCTTCCTAAATTTACTGTCTGATGCTGACATGAAGCAACAATCAAGGAAAGCATTATTAGAGATTACATTTGAAAACAAGAAAATGAATAGTAATGACCACTAGGCTTTCATCAGCCAGTTTTTAGCGTCCCATGCATTTTGTTTGGCCATTTCTGCTATAAAAAGCTACGCAGATTTGCAAATATTCTTTCCAATTACAGGTCAAATCTGAAACTAAAAACAAGTTTTATTAAAATACCGATTTCTCATAAACATCAAGCAATGATCACATCAAGAAATTTGATATGACTAATTTGGTGAAGCCACCAACCCACTTGCCCTTTATTCAAGAACCAATCACCAATATTCGAGTGAATGGATGGAAACCGAAAGCCAAATAACAACACTATCACCAAATTCTACATGAAGCAAGAAGCAAAACACTCCGTGAACAAGAAAGGGAGAAGAAGGAAAGGCCATGCAAAAATACAGCACATTAAATTCATCCTTTAGTCCCTCAGAGGAGACAAGCAGCAATAACTTACAATTAAGCATTCCACTGAAGCGCATGAATTGGCAAAGAACAAAAAATATGAGCAATATTCATAAAAAAGAAAAAAAAATTATCAGTTCCTTAATAACCAACAATGATAGATTGGTTAAACTTACAAATATAATTCATCTTGCAAAAATACTTCCTTATAACAGAAAATATGTATATTATAAACAATCACATAAAATTTGCTGCCCTACTTGGTCAATAAGTAGTTATTTTCTACTTCTAGCTGGCCCTGCTGTTCCCAGGATCCTTTGCTGTATAACAAAACCGGGGAACAAGCTCCATATCGGTTCTTCTCTACATTTTATGCCTATGGACTAAGTTAAATGCCATTCTTGAGCTACCACTGCTACCCAGCTGATGATAATGGCTGTAAAGAGTTGGATTCGCAGGAAAAAGCAGCAATCAACTTCTCTTTTGTCAGCTGCTCGGATCCTTGAGATTTGATTACAAATGTGTGAAACACAGTATCATTTGCTGCAGCCAGTTTTGACTCAACAACTGTGATCTGTGCCTCTTTAAATGCTTGGATGACTCTTGATGCAGGGTGTGAATCCAAAGGACAGCTTACTCTCACAATAACCTCATCATGAGCAGCCTGAATATCAATATCTGGAGCTTGCTGCAGACTTTCTGCATTTGGGTTAGATTCCAAAGCAGATGAATCTCTTGAAGTGCTACCCCTCTCTGCTTCCATGACCTTTAACTTTGCCTGAAGCTCATTGATATAAGCAATGGCATCACCCAACAAGGAAGCTTTATCCATCTTGGATATGTTAGGTACTACAGCTCGTAATGCATAGAACCGCTGGTTCAGCTTCTCACGCCGTTGCCTCTCAGCCTCCACATGATTGAGAGGTTCTTCTCTTCCATTTGCAGGCTTTCTTCCCCTTTTCCGAGGCCTTCTCTCTTCAACTACATTAGGCCGCTCATCCTTACATGAGGCTTCAACATCTGAATGCTCGGATTCCCCACTTAGTGGTCTAGCTATCACAGTAGACTTAGAAGTAGCCCCAGAAAAATCAATTTGCATTTGCACAGGCTTTTGAGAAGGGTAGTGGCTAATTCGAAAATCTTCCCTAACACCATTGTTCACAAGCTCCTGAAAATTATTAGCTGAAGTCTGAGAACCAAAAATTTCAGTTGGGCTCCCTTGTTTCACACCTTGAACATTTCCCCAACTGAAACCATGAACACCATTCCGAGCACTTGGAAAAGCAGTCCTATTCCCATTGGCATAAGCTTCCCATGATGGTCTCTCTTCCATCTTTCTGACAGCAAGTTTTTCCCTGCTAAAAGGGGCATGCACATGACCTGTGCTGTTCAAATCCTGGCCAAAAATCTTTTGAACTCCTTCCACTCTCTCCAAAATCCCCAAATTCGAAAACCCTCCATTCTCATCTTTCTTCTCACTAGTAACGGGTAAGGATGCAGCAATTGGCTTAACCCTTATCATAGGAGAATTAGCAGAGAACGCAGCCCTTATTGACTGCACCAATTCCAAACTTTCAGGTACTGATCTAACAGACCCCAATTCAACAACCCCAACATCAGTTGAAACCAAAACAATGGTCTGAATTCCAGCAGACCTTGCAAGAAATGACCTAACACAGTAATCAGAACCCAATTTCAGGGCATCCAACGACCAGACATGCTTTCCAGATGCAAAACACTTGCCCGGGCCACCTTCTCCACGAGGGAAAGAGAAATACATAGATGCTAAAAAGAACATCTCTGTATCAGTAACCCTGTCCAATCCTAATGCATAATTATCCTCATCCGATCCCCCAAACAAAGTATGCAGCTTTTGCAAAACCCTTTTTCGCATCCTCTGTTGAGTCTCATCTTCAAGCCTAATATTAAGAAGCCGTGTAATCTCTGATTCTTCTCCTTCTTTTGGCTCTCTACAAGACCCGTCACCCCATCCTAAAACCAAATCACCAGACTTAGACCGCGAAATTTGCCAAAAAATGGCGTAGTTCCAGCTAAAATTTGATGCGTTTGGTTGGTCCACGAGATCAGAAAGCTTGTGTTGTAGATTTTCATCACTGCCAATGGCCATTAAGAGATTCTCGTTTGAAATAGAGCTCGATATCAAGTAATCAAAAGCTCTTGTGCCCAGAACAGCAGCTATCATGGTCTTATCTTCATCATTCCACAAACTACCTCCCATATTAAACTCAAATTTCATATCTAAACTTAACCTAAAAAATCAATATTTAAAAATTTTAAGTAGCCAGATCAAATCGACTATCTAAAACCCCAAAAAGAAATATCTAAAATAAACTAGAATTAAATGCACTTAGAAAATCCAGAAAACCCACATGGTTTTCATTACATAAGATGAGAGCACAAGCTTGTGATTTCAGATCTCACAAGCTCAGGAGTTAAGTGATAAAGAAAACCCATAAAAAATAAACTAAGATTAATCCAAAAAATAAAAACTCATACACACCGGTTGTTATAGGAAGCAATTTGGAATCATGAGAAGTAAGGCAGCGAAGTGAAGAGTCTCGAGAGCTGTAAAATATTCCCGAGGGAGTAACAGCTTTAATTAGGGAAAAAAAATTTCCACAAAACAAAGGATTAGTTAATAATAATCACAAAGAAAGAAAAATCCTTTCTATTTTCTTTTCTGTGTGTAACAAAATGAAATACAGAAGGAGCGAAGAAGGTAAGCCAAAGAGAGAAATGGAATGGGAGTTTGCTGTTTGCGTTCTCTAAATTCTAACTGTGAACGGCAGAAGTGGACCTTAGTTAAGTAGATATTAGGGTTAAAAAGTAACCATAGTTAGTGTGTTGGGTTAATAATGGTTGGAGGTTGAGGGGTAGTCGGCAAGGCAAAGTTTTTGCTTTTGTTTTGATTTAATAGTAAATGGAATACTATCATAAACCACCCCTATAGTTTGCGTTTATATCATGTGGATAATAATTTTATCACTTTTTATCAAAGATATCTCTTACAGTTTTAAAAGCATATCATTCACACCCCTTGGCCTTAAATCCATCAAATTAACATTATTGATATGATTTTAAAATCCTGAGAGAGATAAGTATGATAAATGGATGTTTTTGATACAAATTGACAAAGCTATTGTCTGCATAATATAAAGGCAAATGTTAGGGATAGTTTGATAACATCTCAATAATAAATAATGTAATAAGTTGAGTTTACTGTTTGCTTTGCCACTTCATCATTTATCATATGACAGACTTTTAAAAGGCAGTGTTTTTTGGCAAGTATTTGATGATTTTAATGAAAAGCGAGACATCAATCTGCGTGATTCTCATGTCTCATACTGCCACGCATTAACTTATTAACTATGCACGTACTACCTGTGACTCCACTTACGCATTTCTTTCAAATTCTTCTTACGTTTTTTTAACCATTATAATATAGTTTAATAATACAAATTTAATTCACAAACTTCTTTTTTCTCTATTTAAAAATTATCAACATTTAATTTTTAAATTGCTTGCAATACTAGATGTCCAGAGGAATCTTTATTATGATTTGATGACTTTATAATAAGATTATATCAAGTTTATTATTTATATTTTTTCAAGTTTTTATTATATCGTGTACTGGATAGTACATTTTTGAGGTCTATGATTTTAGAAGAAAATAAAAGTGGGTCCAAACGGGTAAAATTTAATAGCGTTGGATTAATGGAAAGTAAAGAATATTAGGCGTTGGATTGTTTTCAGTACTTTAGATATGAAGACCTTGAAAGTTAGAACAAAAAAGAAATCCTAGGAAACAAACAAATTTGATAAGGTTGAGGGTAGAAGAAGGTTAAACATTAAATGGAAAATAATAATAAGTAAAGTAGCAATGTGGGCCCAAATTGAGTAGAATCTCAGGCAAACAAGAATTGAAAAAGATACAAAGCCAATAAAAGTCTCACCGTCGGTCAAACACAGTAGTACTAATTTATCTTTCTTTGATGTGATAAATGTGGGTCCCCTTGTGATTTAAAAAAAATGAACGGTTGAGAGTGTTAGTTGATTTGAAAACATTTGATC
Source organism: Pistacia vera (assembly GCF_008641045.1). NCBI lineage: Eukaryota > Viridiplantae > Streptophyta > Magnoliopsida > Sapindales > Anacardiaceae > Pistacia > Pistacia vera. The sequence continues at coordinate 50,016 of NW_022195323.1, read as the reverse complement.
TTCTCTAAGATGATATTGGAAACAAGAAGAATCCAATAGGCCCAAACACACTCTACTCAATTATGTTACTCGTGGGAAATTGCGAAAAAGTCGCTCAATGAAAACAAGAAAAGTCTGTTACATCAAAAGTGTTAAATGGTTGTGTGAGCATAGTTATAAAATAGTATCAACTAGGTAAGAAAAGCGTGGATAAATCCAATTACCAGATTCACAGTTTAACACCCTATTCCACAGTGATTCTTCTTAAAGATAACTATGGTAGAAAAACCAATGGGATAAATATAGTACTTGAGGTAATATCTATTGAAGAAAATAAAATCTCACCCGATTAGGTAAAAGACCAATCTAAATAATAAAGCCTTCTCAACAGAATAAAAATTAAACCTGAAAAACTTAAATAAATCCCTAAAATGTATCATTATACAAAAATCAGAAATAAGAGATTCAAAAGTCGGATTTTAAGGAAACAAATATTATCATTATAGGATTTAATCCATTATACAAATGAAAATTTTCATTCTACTAAAATATAATTGGCGTTCTAGAAAAGTCGAGGCAATATGAAATTTATCTACAACAGGGGTATTCAAATCAAACACATGGTGGCGCGTGAGATCACTCTCCACTGGTTTTTGAAAATGTACATCCATGTGGTAATGCTGGCTTGAATAAGAATGTACAATGAGAATCATCACGCTAACAAGTTGGTCGACACGCGTTCTTGGGCGGCTGCATCTCACCTCTGAATTACATACACGTTTATCACATCACATGATTGCCACGTGGATTGTGGAGGGATCTCTTAACACGTTTCACCGTCTCCGCCGTCTCGATCTAATCGAACAAACCGATAAACTTACCCAAAAGGAGAGAGTGATAAATGATAAAGTAAACACTAGACAATAAAATAACAGTCACAGCTCGTGAAGAGCATGTGATTGTAACGTGAACCGAGTGTGAGTTGTGTCATATGTGTGAGAACTGAGAAGAACGTGATATGCATTTAATATTCACACTTTGTAAAATTGGGTATAACGTGTTTGGCGTGTGCCGAGTCTTTGTTATTTCCGCGTTATTTTCACTATCATAGTGACGTGGAAGCTGTTGGTTTGTTTTTCTTTGCCCTTTCTCTCCCCAACCCAAATACTGTTACGTACACAATCTCTGTACTTAGAGTTAGATGTTTAATAGTGACAGACTGTCACTGATATGCGAAGGACCGCCCATTGAACTTACCAGTAACGAATAAGGCCCCGAAAGTCTACAACTCTAGGAGTAGGGAGGACAATTTTCACGGTCCAATGATAAAACATGCTTTTTCATCTCCATGTGTGATGATTATTTGGTTTGGTTTGGTTTTTAATAAAGAAATATCTTCAACCTCATTTATATATCAAAAATGAATAGATATTTAATGGTTTGGGTTAGGGCGAAAACGTGAGGAAAGTTCATGTGGTGTAGGTGGGGAGAGAGTAGAGGTAGTTGGGTTGGGTGCACCCTTAAGTGGCTTTACACATCAGCGGCATGATTGTGAATCGAAACGTTTTGGGCGTGGTTCCCAATAGTCCAACACGCTTTGCCTTGCCACCGTCAAGACTAATGGAGACTTTTGACAACACAAATTGAACAGTCAAGTCAAGCGGAGGCTTACCATTTTTTAATACTAATCCGCTCATTAATCACAAAATTCAATGTAATTGATAAATAATTCCACATGTTAACGGTTCATAATAAGTAATTTAAATTTAAAAAAAAAGAAAAAAAAGATAGAGATTCAAAGCAACAAACAGAAACACTTGTGAGACAAGTCACCATCTACTTAACCCGTGATAGAATTACTGAATAAACGTGCCTGACTAAGCCAAATGTATCTTGGATTGTGAAATGTGAAAACGAAGCAACAACTAAATTTCGCATGTCGGGCAGCGGCAGGTAACACTCTATTTATATTCAAACTATTATACGATATTGTAAAATAATCAAAGTGAGAAGTGTAGTATTCTTTCTATGGTAACATAACATCTGGTCTTATAGTTATCAGTTTGTCTTTGAATTTTATCAGCGAACTCTCAATTGATTCGTGTTTTATATATATATATATATTCGATACTTTCTGTTCTGATAAGCTACATAACTTAACCTATGATGATAAAAAAAGAAAATATATTTGAATTCTTTTGTCTTCCAATAATTGCTGTCTAAGCATTTGTTTAGAACATTGATTGGGTGGGTGGGTGGAAGGAAGCTTGCAATCAAATAACTTTATTAATATGAAAATATGAAGTGTTACATTGTTTGTTAATTTCTCAACAAACAACAACCTTCATTGTTGATTGATCCATCGTTGTTTCTATATATATATATTATTTCTTTATCTCTAATCTTTAAGATGTTTATTTCTTTTTCAAAACGTCTTAGACTATTTCAAAAGACATGCATGTTTATGTTTGTATTCTTAATATAAATTCATGAATCACAATTACTCCTTTATAGGGTTTATAGTTAATTCATTTAAAGTTAATTTACAAGTTTGTATAATAGTGTAAAGACAAAGAGTAATTTGATGACTCAGTCTTGAGAATTCTGAAACCACGCTCTCTGTGTATTTTCTTTTGATGCATTTGACCCTAAATATTGCTGTGAGTAATGACCATACTNTTAATTCATTTAAAGTTAATTTACAAGTTTGTATAATAGTGTAAAGACAAAGAGTAATTTGATGACTCAGTCTTGAGAATTCTGAAACCACGCTCTCTGTGTATTTTCTTTTGATGCATTTGACCCTAAATATTGCTGTGAGTAATGACCATACTGCTTCAAAATTGAAATTGACAATTCAGTAGTCATTAACTGTTTGAATCTCCTAAAACCTTGGGGAAATTAACAATTTCAAAGTGCATAATTCTTAGGTTCAAGAAGCCTTGGGTCATAAATCAACAATTTCAACCGTTTCTTTGCTTTAAATTTCAAAGGCAGTAGCATTATCTTCGGCATAATTGACCCAGTCTTCTAGTACTTGGGCCTATTTTGGGCCTTCTAAAGCTACAGTTAAATTGAAATTGAAATTTCAGTAGTCATTAACTATCGTTGTACAGTTGACGTTTGAAACAACGAAAATTAAATGCAACTGATTTTGTAACACAAATTAGTTTCATGTATTTGTCCAACATCAGATGCCAAAATCAATTCGAACCCTACTTAACTTTTAAATCAGGTATTGGAGGTTAACTAGTCCATTGTAACGGCGACTTTGGTGTATAAGAGTTTCTGTAAAAGGTATAAAGACCTGTTCATAATTTTAGTAACGATGCTTTCCAGCTGTGTTTTGAAAGATAAATGTTAACCAGAAATTGTACATCCCACAATTTCATTGCAAATATTTGACATATTTGTATCCACAAACCATGTGATAGTTATTGACATTAAATATTGATATAGATAAACATCGCAACCACTACGGTAATTTCAATTTAATGTCTTGATGCAGGTTCGTTTATAATGATATTGACACTACACAAATACTTCGAAATAGCATATATGGTCAGGACGGATTATGTAATGACAGTAATTGAAACAATATTTGCACCCAACTTTGTAGATAACTTATATTTTATACGAAACTGTAAGCTGGTTTTGATCAAATTAATTTTCTTCTTCGCGTTAGTTGTTGGGGGTTGAATGTCCATGGCCATGGGATGGATCACACAAGAACTGTTACAATTCTAGTGTTGGTTTATTTAACAATGGTTTCAAAACTCCGTTTATTCAAGTTTATCGTACAATTTATTTCAGCAATTGTTTATTTACGAATAAGATACGAAACTGTGTTAATATAAATTTATATGTTGTCATAATTAATCTACACCTTTATCCGTTTCAGAAACTATCATTCTCCCTTGTTGATTAATTATTGCACTCCTGGCCTGTTGAGTTCATTATCACTCACCATCTATGACTATAAATAACTGGAAAACCTTCATCCATTAATCATGACAGCCCTTCTCCCTGTAAAATATAATTTTGCATAACTGCATTTTTCAAGGTTGAAATACATTATTTAATTGTAACACGATATTTAAAATATTCTTCTAAGGGTGTTGAGGCAGCTGTTTAATATGCCGGACGGCGGAGGTGTTGGATTTGTTCTTAAAAATAAAGGGAGAGTACAAATAAAGCTTTAGCGTGACTAACTTTGGTGGCGGAGTTATTCTTCTTAATTATAAGTGAAGTTATATACTATTTACATCGTGATAATAAGAAACTGGGGGGTGGGAAAGTTTCAGAGTTGTGATGTGTAAGAATTTCTACGTGCCATCTGCCAATATGTGTTCATTAGAATCTCATTTCATTCCACCGCATAGGCTACAGGTGCTCAAAAAAAAAAAAAAAAAAACGTGATTTCAAGTTTGTTAACGTCATAGGGACGCAAGAAAAGAAATGTACTGTGAGTCCACTTTAGCTTAGCTAGAACACGCAAGATTTGGACACTGTATCACCAACCAACTCAAGAGAACTCAATATATATACAAAATAAAGGCAGTTGATAATTCTCAATTTTTATCTTTAATTTAACGTAAATCGTACTGTGACATCTAATTATTATCATGCTATGCGATTAATATTTTAGATATACTTATATATACTCTTTGGGTGAATGCATGTGACTCTCTCTGTAATAATAAATTAATAGTGTACTGAAGATTACAGAGAGCAAGATCTTCTTGTTCACAGGAACATGGTGATGGTGGGGTGGATGCTATTCCGATGGATCCCACTTTCATTCTCTATTTTAACACAGCAAGTAACAATGCTACCGCGTGTCTATTCTTACAAGTAATTTATTGTAGCAGACATAAGGGCAATCATCAGTGGAAAGGAAAAAAAAGACTATTAAAAATGTTGTTCATTGTCATTTCGGGAGAGTTATCACAACCACCGCTTTTGTTCATAACTCTTCATCTCTCAGTCTCATATATTGATTCCAATTAGCTAAATTATAAGTTTATGATTTCAATCAGGGATAACTTCTATGTAATGAAAACAAAAACAAAAAGTTGATTGAATAAATAATGTGAAAGAGAAGAATAGCAAAAGGAAAGTGTAAAGTAGGTGTTAATAATAACGCTATGATATCTATGAGTAGATATTAACAATTAAAAAGTCCCTACAGAAGGACAGTTGCAAGCTTAAAAGCGGTCCCAACGCTTGAGGTAGGGCATCGGCCTGGTCCCTTCCTACCTATCTAGTTTGAATCTTGATATGCAATTAAATTAAGCTGTGTTTGGTGTCAATGACGTTCTTCTGGCATCATATCACGTAAAAAATGGGAGATTTTATAAAGAGTTAACGACTTTTTCCCTCTCATATAATGGTTTAATGATACTTTATCACCCACAAACTTTTAAAATATTATTATATTATTCAAATTTATATTTTAACGATAAAAAAAGGTAAAATTCGATTATAGTTGTTGAGATTTTTGAAGATGGGAGGTCAATGAGTCTTTTGGTGGTAGAAGGTTGGATTTTGGTGAATGAGATTAATCAAAATTCGACTTAGAAAGGGCTATATAAACCCTAATTGCTTGATTACCAGTGATTGATGGGGTCGACAGGAGTAGGGTTTGAGGAGTTTTGATAAATGATAATCGGAAAAGAGAATGATGGTGGTGTGAGGTCGTAATGATGTCAGAATCGAAAATAAGATATAAATTTAAATAATAAAATGATATTTTAAAAGTTAGTATGCGGAAAGTGTCATTAAACTATTATTTCGATAGGAAAAGTCTCTTAGAGTATCTCAAAATGACTCTTTATATGATTCAAACTCTTTATTATAAAGAGTCTATCCATACAAATAAAAGTCTAAAAAGCTTTTTATCTTTAAAATATAAATTAGAGAGTGATTTTGACACTCTATATTTAGAGAGTTAACTCTCTATCCTAATTTTAATTAATAAACTACAAGTTTTTATACATTTTATTTATTAATTCTTTCTCCTATTAAGTCTTTTTTTTTTAAATAAAGAGTATTTTCATTAAATTTAAGTCTACTAGATTTGAATAAAAATTATGTCCTTTATATTTAAAAATTAATAAAGGCTATGTTTGGCTTAGTATTTTTATCCATATTCTGGATCCTATTCTTCAAATAATGTTTGGCACATTATTCCAAAAATATTACCCTATTTTTTTAATTACTTTTAGACCCCATAAGGTTATTAATTTCACTAAATACCCCTTGAAAAAAAGTTTGAAAATTAACAAAAACACCCCCATCAACCCAACTTGTCAGATTCCGGCAACCACCATCGGTGATAGCCGGAATCTGTACAACTGCCTAACTTCCGACCAGAAATGGTCGGAAGTTCACCAATGTGGCCTTTTTCGGCCAGATCCACCACGGATCTGGCCTTCAGAGACGGCCAAAGAAATGGCCGTCGTTGACCGAAAACGACAACCACATCTTTGGCCATCGTTTGGCCTTTTCCGGCCGTCGACGTCCATAACAGACCGTAGATCTGGCCTTTTCCGGTTAGATCCACCATAGATCTGGCCGGAAAAGGCCATAACGACGTGTTACAGCACAGATCCGACCGGTCTGTGCAGTAACAAAATTTTTCAGCCAGATTCCGGTGGTGGTGGCTGGAATCTGGCACTATAGGTGGTGGGGGTGTTTTTGTCATTTTATCTGTTAGGGTCTTTAATTAAATGAGTAAACCTAAGGGTTTTTTTTGCAAATTTTTAAAATTTACCTCATAATACTTTTCTATCTAATAACCTTATACTATCTCAAAAATCTTATCCAAAATACTAAACCAAATGCACTCAAAGATATTTTTTATTTATAGAAAAGATGATCTCAAAATAAATATATCTTTCCAAAATAAATTGACTAAAGACAAAAGGCAAGGACACACACATAGATATACGTAAAAGTGACTTGAGGCTGATGTTTGATGTTATAGAGAAGATAAGATTTTAATGGTGAGTAGTTCCCACAACTAAGGTAAATAAGTCACATTTAACATTTGTGGTCATTGAATAGGAAACTGATAATTTTAAAATAGGATAAAAGTAACAAAACAAACACACCCTCTCTTTGTCGAGTAATGTTATGCTTATTTAGGAATTTATTAACCATTTTATTCATTTTTTAAAAAATTACATATAATACTCGTATTATATTTATAATACCCATACTATATTTTATATTTATAAAAATTAATAAGTTTCGTAAATAAGCATAATGTTATTGTTCTTTGTCAGTCTCCAAATACAAATCTTTTGTTATTTTTGTGGATATTATAATTTGATTTGAAAACAGACAAATTTACCTATATTTCCAAGTTACGTTGTTACCCTTTAATTATGAACCAATTAAAACCAAATTTCTTTATTGCTTGATTGGTGTCACAGATACTTTCTCTTATCTTCTACTTTATGGTCAGCCAATCAAAAGTTGCACTAAATCACATATGAAGACAGTTGTTTTAGATAAGAGTTTCTTGTGTGTTACATCAGAGTCATTAGCAAAAGGTGAACCCGTGAGTATCTGAGATTAAACTAAACATTCAGAATTGCGTTACTAACTAATCAATCAACAAATACTTTGCCAAAATCCCTTGATTACTACATCAGCATAATTTGACATATGATATGATTGTACAGCTCCTCATGTGATTTTTACAATATCACTCAGAAATCATATGCCTGGTATTTCAGGAGGTTGATAAGTCATGTTGTTTTAGTTCAAACTAATACTGTCTTAATTCCACCCAGAACTATACATACATATAATTTATGTTTGGAAGAGATTTGAGAAAACTTAATGTGGTTTATTGTGTTATTTGTGTAATTTCTAAGTAGTCCTTATCAAATCATTGTCTCCTCAATTAAATTGATGCGGATGTCTCCTTGTGTATGTGTCCAATAATATAAATAATAATTTCACATATGAGAGTTTGTCATGATCAACCCTCAATTTAAATGGCTATAAAACTAGCCATCAAATATATATAAAAAATAGAATCACATTAAAAGGCCATGAAAAGAACAAAGTAAATCACTAAAATCTCGTGCTACTCTCCGCCATGTGAACCATCTCCAACCTCTAGTCTCACTATACTTGACCAAAAGTTACGTAGTCGTTAGACCCTGACAATGAGTTTTCAAGAAAGGGCAACTCAGTCATTATACTGCCAATGTGTCAATACACCACCACTCCTCCTACGAGACACAAATTTCACTGCTTTACATTTTAATTATTAATCATTCATATTAATTTTAAAAAATCTCTTTTAATTTATGTTTAAACATAAAATATTAATAATTAAAACTCTATCATCTTGTCAGGTCAATGGTCATGTGACAACACAACATTCATCACGTATATAACAGCGCGTAAGCGAGTTCGAGTCGCTTGTTTTTAATTTGACAACGAAAACTTAGAGACGGGCATTTTAGTAATTGTACATAAATACGACATCTGTCCAATTACGGATATAAATATTAATGCTATTAAATCGATTAAGCCAGACTGCTGCTAGTAATGTAAATGGAGCGACCACCATACACTGAAAATGAGCAAACTACCACAACAAACACCACCGTAATTCAACGTAAACAGAGCTCCCAAGGTGGCGGTACGCGACACCCTGTATATCACGGCGTTCGAAAACGGCGGTGGGGCAAGTGGGTTTCTGAAATTAGAGAGCCACGCAAAAAAAACCGCATTTGGCTAGGATCATTCCCCATCCCTGAAATGGCTGCTAAGGCTTACGATGTAGCTGCATACTGTTTAAAGGGACGTAAAGCTCAGTTAAATTTTCCTGACGAGGTTGATCACTTGCCACGTCCCTCTACTTGTACGGCTAGGGATATCCAGGCGGCAGCAGCTCAGGCAGCACATTCAGTGATTTCATCAAAGAAGATCGATGAATCGGACGGTGATGTTGATGACTTCTGGGGTGAGATTGAATTGCCTGAGTTGATCAATAGTGGGTTTTACAGTAATTCTTGTGGATGGACGTTCAACAGTGATGCCCCGTTGATTGATGGAGAAGCGTACCCGCCGTTCATGGCATGTCCCTAACGAACAATATTGTGGTTTTATAAGCTAAGGCAGGCGGCAGTGGCAGTGTCAGGCATGTAAAAATTAGTAAGTCTCCGTATATTTTACTAGCTGGTTGTGCTGTTTATTACTTAACCTGTTTTACAGTAATTCAGTAGTGGTTTGTTATCGTTCGGCAATACAGGTTTTTTTTTTTTTTTTTTTTTCTTCCAGTGACACCAGGGAAGATGTATTTTTCGTTGGGAAGATGTTGGATGGGATAAAGGTAGTAAGTAATGTTGATTGTAAATTAAGGGCATGCAACAATAAGTGATTGTGTATAAATAAAAGTTTAATCCACATATTACATTGTGTAGTTTAACTTTACTATAGCTATTCCTTGCATATAATTGTTGGACAATAATACTAGTGCATTCATGGAGGAACTATTGGGACTTGATACATCAAGTGATACCATATAAATGAAGCATGATGTAACAAGTGATATATTTATGTTATATATCAATGAAGACTACAAAGTTGGAATTTGGAAAATATACATGAGAAATGTTATATTATAGTAATATTTTACTGAAAGAGGAGGAGATATACAAAATCAATTGTTCATTTCAATGGGTATCATTGAATAAACATGTTAACCCTTCCTATATCTAAAATAACAATTTATCTTTTTATAAGTAACATTTTGTTAGAATTTACGTCAACCAATTAACATATATTACATTTAATCCATGAAATTAAGTGATGGTATTCTTATGGAACATTAATGGCAAAGGTAAAATGTTTTAAAGTATAATAATAACTTTGGTCTCCCCTATATTTGAGAGCCTTTAGATCATGGTCTAATCTAATAAGGGCTCTAGCATGAAGGGCGTCAAATCCCTAAAACAAAACCCCATTTTCATTTCATTTCTTATAAGTAATATTTTGAATGGGTATCATTGAATAAACATGTTAACTCTCGTATATCTAAAATAACAATTTATCTTTTTATAAGTAATATTTTGTTAGAATTTATGTCAACCAATTAACATATATTACATTTAATCCATAAAATTAAGTGATGATATTCTTATGGAACATTAATGGCAAACGTAAAATGTTTTAAAAGTATAATAATAACTTTAGTCTCCCCTATATTTGAGAGCCCTTAGATCACGGTCTAATCTGATAAGGGCTCTAGCATGAAGGGCGTCAAATCCCTAAAACAAAACCCCATTTTCATTTCATTTCTTACTATGAATTTAAGTTTTACGGATGGATAATATCTCTCTAATTAAATATCGTCTACAGAAAATTCGGATGATAATAATTCACTGGAATTCGAGGAAGCCATGCATTCGCAAAGGATGTGAAAATAAATAAATAAATAAAAGAATAAGTCTCTGAAAAATCATGTTTGATTATGAAATATCCAACATTTGTTTTATTTCATTCAAATCTCTTTGGAAATGACGATAGTGGCAATGTAGAGAGAGACGTCGCAAAATTACACGTGACAAACGTTTGGATGATGTGGAGAGGAACTGATAAGATTATTTCATGAATTGGCATTTGCAATTTGTGGATGGATTCATATGCATCAATATCATAGATGTTAGGCATAGTGCCCCCACTTCTTTGGAGGTTAAGCATCTGTAATTCAAGTTCACTGTGAGGCTTCACTTACCTTCTATATTAAATTATAGCTGAGTCAAGGACTGAGGATAGGCTGGCTTGTGTCTAGCCTAAAACGAGGTACCGTAGCCCTTCGCATTGGGTTGGGCCGAAACCAGCCCAGTTATATGTTCTGCTAATACTAGCCTACAGACTTTTCACACGTTGGCGGGCGAATAGATAGAATATGCCCAATCACGATGCTACAATTTACGCCCAAAACGAGATCGGCGTGTCTTGAAAGTCCACTGCATATCGTTGATAGGAGTGGGATTAAAGGTGGAACAAATGGGCCGGGTTAGGCGAGTCAACCTTAACCCGGCCCATATTAGAGAGGATTCAACCCGCATGCAACCCCCGGGCGGGTTGGGTTGCTAATTTTAAATAAAATTAATAAGAGAAAGAATTAATAAATAAAATTAATAGAAACTCGTAATTTATTAATTAAAATTAGGATAAAAAGTGAAATTTGACTCTCTAGATGTAGAAAGTCAACTCACTATTTAGTTTAGAATAATACTACACATACATCATTCTCATACAACATTTCTCATACAACATTATGTGGCAAGATATGATTGGGTAAAAGTTTAATTTTAACTTTAAATTAGTCAATCATATCTTGCCACATAATGTTGTATGAAAATGATGTATGTGTAGTATTACTCTTTAGTTTATATTTAGAGAATGTTTGTCTGAACTTATAAGTTGATCAAACTAGCTTATAAACTCTAAATTAAGCTGACATGCTTGTTTATAACTTTTTGGGACTTATAAGTTGGGTTTATAAACCTATAGAAATAAGTTGGGGGGAAGGTACTTTTTTTTTTTTTTTAGCTTATAGACACTCTGCTTATAAGCTATTTTGACCAAGTATATTACTACATTACCCTTTTTTAATTTTAAAATTCTATTCTATACCCTTATTTTTAGATTTATTCATTATGTTTATTCATTAGTTTATTTTGTATAAAGAATCTAAAAACTATTCATATAAATTTTTAATAAAATATTTGTATATAAAATATTCGTTTATTTAATTCTAAAATTAAATTACATTTTAATATAGGTCGGCTATCATAGTTTCCCACATGTGTAAACTCCATAATCTTCTGGCACCATCTCTGAGGTCTAGTAACCCTTTTGGTATCAGAGCCAATGCACTTATTGATTTCAATTATTGTGTGTGCGGAGGACTACCTCCCCTTGGTTATTGGCTTCTTTAAGTCACTTATTGGTTCCAATTTATGTGTGTGTAGAGGACTACCTCCCCTTGGAGATTGACTCCTTTTAAGTCTTGGTTATGTTTCATGTCTTATGTTAGTAATTTGTTATGGATCTTGAGCTATTCTTGTTATTTGAGGTAGTATTAGACATCCAAAAGGTTGAAATCATACTTATGGAATCTTCTTCATCTTTATCTACTTTTATAGCTCCAATAAATACTAGCTTATCTAGATCTTCTTCTAAAGTAGATAATTTGTATAAAATATCTTATATTCCAAAAAATAAAAAAATTCAAGATATTATCCCTCCTATTGTAAATCCTTATACAACATTTTCTAAGTCTTCTTCTTCCTTGTCTAAAACCTTTAAAACTCTAATTAGACCTTCCACGAAACCAGTAAAAGAGTATATCCAAACTAGTACTTTTAATAAGTGTCAAATTCCTACTATAACTCAAGAACAATATGTTACTTTAGAAATCCCCCAAGACTCCATTGCCCAATGGATCCGTGAAGGATACTCTCATGTGCACTTTGGTGCTATTAGACTTGCTTTATCTTACCATGGCCGAAACGGACTCCCAGTCTCTGTCGGAATCGCTTTGTTAGACACCACATTTGTCCATTATCAGCATGCTTGCATAGGAATGACACATACAACTTTGAATGTTGGAACAGTCATTATGACACTATTTCATAATGTCAATATGTCTCTCTCTGACGTTCATTGCTCCAAAGCTCTAAAAGTTCAACTACGGATTGTCGGTGCAGATTTGAATCCAGGAAGTATTGCAGCTACTTTGCATTACCAAATGGGTTTGCGAATCCAAGACCATGCTCTTGATCTGGCTATTCCTATGACTATCGATGCGTTGCTTCTTACTGTTGACTCTTAGAATACTCCTCACTGTATCAATATTCCCAGGTAGATCTCGAGGGATGACTTGATTAAACTGTTACCAGACTCTTGGGTGACAAGTTACAAGTCTCTTAATAAAAAAGAAACTTCAGTAGTTTCTATAGACTCTACCATGCATGATAATAGTGACGGTATAACAACGATCAAATTTAAGTCTCCAACTACTCTCAATGCTCCACCTTTGAGTCTCCAACAAACTCAATTCATGATCACTCTAGTCTCACTAGCTACAGCAATATGAGAACTTGGACTTTCCATTCATTCATTTTAACAATCTGGTGCTCCTATCTATCATCAATTTGATCCAATCACTGGTCATACTCAATTTGATCTTGACTGTCAATGCTCTGACTGCCTTAATGATCCGACTGCCTTAATGATCCTATTTGGGAATTTGACAAGCCTTATCTTTCCAGACGAAACCATTATAAACGGAAAAGACAAACATCTCAATGCAATCAGAAAGATTTTCATTCCAGATTTGAAGACCATGATCCAGAAGTTGGCCTTCCTGGTCAGCCATCCGACAAATTTGACTATTATGTCAAATATTCTCCATCAGCCTGCAAAGAATCACCATCCATTAAACCAGACACTCCTCCAAAACCTAAACCCATATCTCCTTGAAAACTACCCAAACCTGTTAAATCGCCTTACTTTAAAAATCCTTTACCTTGTTATCAACAGGCCTCGGTGGATTGCAAAGGAAAACAAAATTATCCACTCATCTCTTGTTCATACTCCTCATGTCCAATCTATTATGATGATTCAATCACCTAATCCTAAAAAAACAGGACAAAATTTCAATTATGACACATATTTTCCTTCTCTTAAGGAAACCGTGACTCAACAACCAAAGGTGGTTCCTTCCAAAGCCATACAACCTGATGGCTCCACACCAAAACTCTCTCAAGCTAAAGCAATTCTTAACTGGTAGACTGAAAATGCTTTAGCCTAGAATAAAACCATTACCAAAATAGAACAAAAATTGGATATAGTAACTCATCAGGTGGACTCTCAGTCCCAAAAACTCACTATGCTGATTTCTTGTTTACAAAAACAGATTCATCAGCTCCATCAAGAATTGATGCACTTCATCAGGCACTCTCATAGCCATTCAACTCAAATTCTCTAGAAGGAAGCAGAAATAAAGTCGCTTAAAACTCAAATGGCATCACTTCAACAGAAACTCAAACAACTACAAACTTTTCCGAAAATATCTTTGGTGCCAAATCCTTTTGATTCTTCATCAACCTGGCCACAACCTTCATTTTCACTTTTCAGTCAACCTTTGGTCTTTCCTCATATGCCTTCTGGAGCAGTTCAGGCTTTTAGAAACGCTGAACAGTTATATGCCAGACTCCACAAAGAACTTGATGAAAAGTTTAAGTTGGAACGTGAACAAAAGAGGTGAGAAAAATATTCTGCCAAAACACATGAGTCAGCCTGGAAACCATCTGATAATATGCATGACTCTTTCTCTTCCAGTCATTCAGATCCTCCATCTCCAAAGCCTCATCGTCCTTTATCTAAGGATAAGTTTCCGATGCAAATGATGATGATAGAAGATCGCCATAGTTATGCTAATCCTGTCTCTTCAGAATGTCCTATTTCTTCCAATTATATGAGTTCTTTTTCGAAAGACAATGTCTTGCAGTCTTTGGTATTTCTTAATATTCTCCATCTTCCTTCCAAACATAATCAGAAGTTGATATGCTTTTTACTAATGAATCATTTGATAGTAGTTTTGATTCTACCAGTGATACTTCTGATCAACATTTCAATGTTTATCCTCAATTAATGACCCATCAACCTGAATCCTCAAGACAACCTGTTGTCTTTGAAGTTGATGAAGATGAAATTCCTGAAGGTGATGATTCCATTCCAGACTCTCCGCCTAGGTATCGATAATCTCGTCATACTACGGTTGACCGTGACTTCATACAGCTTCAGCTAAGCTCCACAATTTTACTATTGACGATCTTCCTCCACATAAATGGAGAAATCAAACGTATGAATTTCAAGCCTGGTTACAAGCTGAGATGCTTAAAGCTAATGCCCAAGTCTTTATTGTTCTTACACAGTTTACAACTAGATTTGGAGGAATTCTCCTTGATTGGTGGATTAGTCTTTAGGAATACAAACAAACTTTGTTTATCCAAATGCCATACATTAATCAAGCTCTGTATCTCCTCTATGATAAATTTTGCGGATTACCTTACCTTTATGAGGAGCAGGTCAGAGAAGAATATTTCAAAATGCGATGCTATTTTCTAAAAAAGAAAGATCTTGACAGACATTATAAAGAAATGGTAAAACGATATCATCTACTTAGAGAAATGGATGACCCTAACATTGAGCAAGCCTTTTTAGCTTCTATTTCAGAATCCCTAAGTCATGAAGCATCCAAGCTTATGCAATCTCAAAACAAACAACTTGGTTCCACTTCTCTTGGAGAAATTTATTAGTTTGTCATCCTTGCTCTGGAAAAGTTTTGTTCTCATAAACAATTTTTTGATGATTATCTGAAGTGCTCTAAATAGCTGACAAAGGTTTGTCATATACCAGATTTGCAGATCAAGTGCAAATCATATCGCTCATGTTCTTGTCTTACCAAGAAGAAGTTTCATTCCAGACGCATCAAGTATTCTCAACCTAATGCTCCCGCCAAACACAAATCTCGACACTTCAAGTTTTGCAAGTTTCTTCGAAAAAAGAAACGCCAAGGCAAATGATCTAATCGGTGTTACTTGTGCCATCGTCCTGGCCATTTTGCCGAGAATTGTCCAAACAAGCTAAAACAATCAGCCAAAATGATGCAACAACTTTCTCAGCTTACTGGCAGACTTTTCAAATGATGATGTCGAAAGCTGGTTTTCCATGGATGAAGAACCCACTTCAGACACTATTTTCAGTTTGCAGCCACTGATAATGAGTTCTTTGATTCAGATGATTGTCACTATTTCTACCATATTCAACAAATACCCCAATCCTTTCCATCATTAGCTTTCTCATGTCACGTGCCTATAACAAAGTCCAAATATTCCCCACTAAATATTCCAATCTCATTTCTGTTATAGCATTTTTCGATATTAGTGCTACTTGCACTATTTTCAATCCTAAGATCCTCTCATCCTCCCAGTGAAAACCTCATCAAGAAGTTTTCTACATTACTAATAGTGAAACTTTCACTACTCATTTGATTAGTAAACCCATTAAAATCCAAATTTTTCCATAATGTTTTACTTTTCACAAAGTTCTTGGTTCCGATTTACCAGGCAAAGATATGGTTCTTGGTTTTGATGTTTATTCCAAACTCAATAAACTTAGAATCCTCCTTGATGGTATTTGGTACAAGATGTTTTTCCAATCCTGGACCACTCAACCTAGTTTGTTTCAAATTAAAAGCAATCCCATTGAGCTAGTGATGGCAATGGGCCGGGCCGGACCGAGTACCCCTTGGCCCAGGCCCAAGCCTGACCCGAGCCCGTCACGGGTATGATAGGCAAAGCCCAGGCCCGGCCTAAGCCCGCATTTTTTTATAATGTCAATTTTTAAATATTAATAAATTTCAAAATTATTTTTATATTTTTAATTTTAGAAACAGTTTTTAAATATAATTTATTTTTGAATAGGATTAGCATGATGTTTTTATTAAGAGTATGTAAGTCTGTTTTTTGGGACTTGTAATTGCTTGCAAGAACTTTGTTGAGTATTTTAACTCCTCTCTTTCTCTCTCTCTCCTTGTATGCTTCGTTCGTTTGTTTTGATGTGTGTGATAAGTCTAGTAAAAAGTAAAAACCAAGTGCTGATCTACGAAAGGTTAGGAACCAACGAAAAGGTTTGGGACCACTGAAGCTCACATAAAATATTCTAGCAAAAATGTTCTCTAGAAACGAACAACAAATTAACAGAACAGAACAACCGGAGGGATAACGGATTAACTATAACAAGATTGAAACTCTTATAACCATAAACCTTTTCTCCACATATTCATTACAATATTTTCAATATTTTCCCCTAGATTGAAACTCTACAGAAGCCACATCTGATGGAAACTGCAATCTCCAAAAAAAACTGCATTAACAGTCCCAAGCTTCCATTGCAGTACACCCAACTCTGCACAAACTGCAACTCTGCTGGAAACTGCAAAAGAAAAGCTACAGACTCCTGAAATTAAATTAACCCAAAACCCCATTAAAACAAGTCTTAAGGGAGTCCATCTCTATACAGTCAAAAAAAATGAAAACCCCCCTACGTAAACAACCAGAACGGCTCAAAACATCAACCTTTCAACATCTCTTCATCCCAAACAAAACATTCATTCATTCAATCTCTTCCACTCCAGAACCCAAAAGATTCAGAACTTCAAAAATCAAAAACCATCTCAGAAACGAAACCCACAGATTTTGGACGACAAATGAAAAGCACCAAAAAAAAAAAAAAAATGAGTCAAGAGTCTTACTTATCTAAGCAAGCAGTGGCGACGGAGATGCAGATTGCAGAATTGCAAATGGAGAGAGAGATATGTTAAGAAGGGCAGCAGGTGGAGAAAGTTTAGGGAATGGGATGAGAAAGAGGTTAGGGTTTGGAAAAAATGGATATATATACTTAGGATAATACTGTAATTAAATATATAGTATAAGGGTAAATTAGTAAAATTGACACTAAAATTTTCGGGTCGGGTCGGGCCAGGCTAGGCTGAGACGAAAGATGTACCCATACCCGGCCCGTACTCGTGGTCGGGCCTTAAAAGCAAGCCCAGGCCCAAGCCCAAGCCCGTCATCCATGGGTAAAGCCCAGCCTTTTCGGGCCGGGTACCCAAAAATCTCGGGCCCATTTCCATCTCTACATTGAGCAAATCAAAGCCCAGCTTATTTTCCACTCTTGTGCAAATTCTCATACAAATTTTCTCACTAAATATTCTCATCCATTATGGAAGAATTCTGATTTCTTTATCCATCTTCCATTCATCAAAGTGAAGATATCAATCCCACTAAAGCTAGTCATTCTGATATGTCATCAGAACATCTCAGTCTAGCCCAATAAGAATGTACTCAGCTTTTATCTCAAGGATTAATTAAACCCACAGATTCTCTATGGGCATGTGAAGCATTTTATGTCAATAAACGTTCTAAACAAGCCAGAGGAAAGCTTAGACTTGTTATCAATTATCAGCCTTTGAATTTCTTTCTTCGTGGTGACAAATTTCCTCTGCCTTTCAGACAAATCCTCTTTGCCGATCTACATAATGCAAAGATGTTTTTCAAATTTGATCTCAAAGCTGGATTTTGGCAACTCAGGATTCATCTTGATAACCGTCATAAGACTATTTTATGCATTCCTAACCAACATTACCAATGGACAGTCATGCCTTTTGGTCTTAAGGTAGCCCCTTCTCTGTTTCAGAAAGCCACGACGAAGATATTTGCTCATCTTTTTCATACAAGTCTTATCTATATTGATGATATCCTTATTTTCTCAAAAGACGAAGAATCTCATGTTCATCTTCTTCGCAAATTTGCTGATATCATACACTCTTATAGTATTATGCTCTTTGAGAAGAAAATACGTTTGGGTTAGACAAAGATTGATTTTTTTAGTATGGTCATTATTGATGGCAAGTATGACCTCCAGCCTCATATTGCTAATGAGTTAAAGAAGTTCCCAGATGTCCTCAAGACTTTGAAAGAAATACAACAATTCTTGAGAATTGCCAATTACATGCGCAATTTCATTCCCAACATTTCTCAACTCACCTCTCCACTTTCCCAGATGCTTAATAAGAGTCCTCCTTCATGGTCTGACAAGCAAACCAATGCATTTCAGAGTCTTAAGTGCAAAGCCTTCCTTACACAACCATTGAAGATTCCCTCTTCTGAGAAATGAATCCTTCAGACAAATGCTAGTGACACCCATTGGGGTGTAGTGCTTTTTGAACAAGATGATGATAAAGTACGACATTTGTGTGGATATCAAAGCAAACAATTCAAACCGCATCAACATCATTATCATTCTGCATTCAAAGAAGTATTAGCAGTAAAAAATGCTATTGAGAGGTTTGAATTTCATCTGGTTGGACATCATTTCTTTGTTGAAACAGAGATTAAATCTTTTGATCAAATGCTTCGATTCAACAAGAAAAAGGTTCCACATCAGTAATTACTCCGATGGGCAGAATGGTTCAAGTATTCTTTCACCGTCCAGCACATCAAAGGTCACACCAATACCATTGCAGACTATTTATCCAAGCCTAAAGCTAAACAAGTTTGTTTCATGAACCCTAGGTCAAAACAACTTCTTTGTTTCCTGTATCAACCACTAACCCAGTCTAATTCTTGTTCATCCTCTTCTTCACCAAATCTTATACCAAACACACCTCCTGAATTCGATGACCTTATTCGAACTCGTACCATAGATGAAAATGCCACCACCATTTTCTTATCAAATTCAATACATTGAAAAATGTGGACAATCCATGTATGATATGTTAGGTGTTCATCCAGATTACCCATTTTAAAACATCTTCTGTTTACCTCTTGGTCTAGATATCATATTTCCAAAAGAATTATTATAGTTCTTTTGGTATATGTTACAACAGCACCACATTGCAGTTCAATTCCCGATCCATTATATGTTGAAAAAAATTTCCCAGTGCCAACCATCCTCAACCTCTAAATTACATCATTTGATGGCTTTTCTTAAATAGTTCAAAACCTTGGAAAAATGGAAGTCTGTGTTTGCTCATCAACTTGCTCGATACAGGATCATGTGGCCACCAAAATGGCGTGGTCCACATGTTTTTTCATCGACACCACTCTATCAGATCTAATGACTTATATTTTTCACAGCATCAAGTCATGTTTCATCAGTCCTATCCATATGATCTAGTCCATAATATGTTTGATCATCCTTTTGAGATTAGGTCAATTCAGAAAATCATTTTTGAAAAAAATCAGATGATTCCATATGAGATATGGCTATCTTTTCGCAATGATGCCTTATAGGAACTCTTTCCTCCAGCCTACACTGAGAAATTACTTTAGGCCAAATAAACATGCGTAAGTTCCATCACTGCTCAATTAAATGTCAGTTCAGACTATCTAAAATGGTGGTACCCAGATTCTCAACTAGATACTGTGTAGGAATAAGAGCTTTAGCAGCCTCGTGGTTACTATCTTCATAAATCGAAGCGACAGTAGTACATGCATGCATCAAGTATCTCTGCATGACAGCTATCTCAGTCTCCAGACATTTCTTTGGATACTCATCCAGATTCATCTTCTCAACAAATTCCTGTTGATTGGATTCAAGCAATGGGCTATCTCAATTTCCAAGATGAAGGATGATTAAAGCTCTACGTGTCTTAAAATAAATGTTTATGTCCTTTATGTTTATTTGTAAAATAGACGTGGGCTATATGGTGGTTTGGCAAATCAAGTGCAATATCTCCCGTTTAAGAGACAAGAGTCAAATATTGTAGGCAAAGTTAATAAATGTTAAAAAAAAAAAAATTCCAAAAAGTAAAAAATGTCAAGTCATGTATTAAATGTCTCTTAAATGTGTATTAAATGTTATCTCTTGAATTTCTCTATAAATAAAGAGAGTTTTCTTCCCGTTGGGGAGGAGGCATTGTGTACTCTCTCTTGTATATTTCTCTTACTCTTACATTGTTTTCTAGTGTAAAATCTCTTACATTTCTCTCTTATACACTTCTTTAATGTTTGCTTCATACTTTTAAACATTCCTTCAACCTCAAGGGTGTAGTAATATCATGATAATGGTAAGAATAGCAAAAAGATCTCATATATTATCTTTATTTGTGTTTCTAATGCACTTTTATTTCCACTAGCCTTTTTAGATGATGTTAGAAGGTGTGTGTGTGTAAGTGTGTATGGGATAAGAAGAGGGTCTTGACCATAAATTCGACCAATCGTTGTGTTGATTGGTTTCCATATAGGTCGGCTATCATAGTTTTCCACATGCATAAACTCCGCCAAAACGGTTACTAGACCTCAGAGATGGTCAAAACGGAGTTTATGCATATGGGAAACTATGATAGCCGACCTATACAGAAACCGATCAACACAATGATCGGTCAAATTTATGGTTAAGACCCTCCTCTTATCCCACACACCTTCTAACATCATCTAAAATAGCTAGTGGAAATAAAAGAGCATTAAAAACACAAATAAAGATAATATATGAGATCTTTTTGCTATTCTTATCATTATCATAATATTACAATAATATTATATTAAAAAAATTGAGTTAATATAATTTATTATTTGATAAAATATGTAGTACCATTTTTAGCCATTTTAATAATAAAATGTACTTATAAGCCACATTTTACCAAATGCGTCAACTACTTATCAGTCACTTATAAGCAGAGGCGGATTCAGCCCTCAGGCCTACCCTCAGATTTGAAAAAAAATTTATTAATATACAGGCAAAAAACAATTGTTAATTAACATATATACCCAGACCCACTGTATATCTAGGTCTACAAAAAAACTTATTATATATATATATATATATTCTAAGCTCACATCATATTAAAAGTTTAAAACTCTTTCTAGTGTTTTTCTACACAGTTTTACCTGTTTTTTATTATTTTATCCCCAAATTCTTTACTCTCTCTTTCTCTTTCTCATGTTATTCGCTCTTAAAAATTTTGAAGACTGAAATTGTTAAATTTTCACTACTCAAGGTGTCATAATTAGCTCCATTTTCTGTTTCATCAATTTTAGGTATATGTATTGTTCGTTTCAATTTAGTTTATTTAAGGATTGAATCATTTTTTTTCTTTTTGAGGTTTTTTATCCTAATTTGAGAGAAAAAGATATTAATCTTGTGAGTTTATTTTGTATTTTCCGCCTAAGAATGAATCTGCTTTCTCAAATTAAAACCTTAACTATATTTTAAAGGACGCTATTCTTCACCCTTCACCCACAACTTTTCTACATTTTAAACGTCACCGTTCAGTTGTTCAAAATTATTAAAGAAATTTGGGTTACTATCTATGTTTATACTAAAAAAATTTCCCCTCTTTTATTAATTCATATTAAAAGTCAACGTAACGTTGACTTGATTTAAGTTTTGGTTGACTTTAGCTTAATTATGCTAGGTTTGATCAATGCTATGAAAATTTATATTGTAATATTTGAAAGCCAAAAATAAAAATATTAAACGAAGGTTTTGTTCAAGGTTTACTCAACACTTTTACTCAACATTTTGCTTATCATAGATTTATTCAAGTAATAAAATATTGTGTTATTGTATATTCTTTTTTCTTAGGTTCTTAATATTGTATTATTTTTTTAATTAAGGTTTAATGATTCTTTAATGTTTTCACTAGTTATTTGGCAAATAATGGCGGAGCCGCAGAGGCCCCCCTGGACAAAAATCCTGGATCCGTCACTGCTTATAAATGCTTTAACCAAACACGTAACTGCTTAAATTTCAAATACTTATAAGCTAATTTTTATAAGCTCAGACAAACATATCTTAAAAAATAAAGAGTCTATTGGGCTATTGTTTTTATGAATAAACTCTTTATAATAAAGAGTTTAGGCATATTATAAATGTAAATTATTATTGAGGATGTTAGATGGACATAGTACAATGTACTAAATACAACTATTGGTTATATTATGGAAAAACCATTACTTTCCTTTTGAATAATAATTATAACCACAAATATGTAGCTGTGTTTGTTTAACTATTTTTATCTTATCCTATCCAAAATACATATTTATTTTCCTATTCTGAAAATCCAATTATATTTTATTCAACTATTTTTAAACTTCCTAAGTTTGTTAATTTAGCTAAACACCAAAAAAAAAAAAAAAAATTAGAAATTGACAAAAACACCCCCAACCACCCATTTTTTCCAGATTCTAGCCACCACAGCCGGAAGGTGGTCGGAATCTGGCATAATGGTGCGCTACCAGCTGGATCTAGTCGGTAGTGCGGCGAACTAGCCTTTTTCCTACCAAAACCATGGCCAAAGATTTGACAGTTGATGACCAGATCTTTGGCCATAGCTAGTCGTCAATGATGGCCATAAACGTGATCAAATATGGTCTTTTCCGATCAAATCTACGATGGATCTGGTCAAAAAAAGCCATCTAGATCTACGACCGACCAGATCTAACCGGTTGTACGCTATTACAGTGACTGTAAGCCACCCTTTGGTAGTGGTGGCCAGCTATTGATATTTAATGTGTAGGTGAGGGTGTTTTTGTTAATTTTCAATGTTATCTTCCAAATACCCCAACGGTATCTGTGTCTCTTCCTCACCGTTGTACTGGACTCCGCCCATTTCATTTCACTGAAGCCCACCCTCTCAAATTAACAAACAACCGTACATAAACATTTCCAACCTATCAACAAAAGCCACGCGTCCACAGTGTTCGTATACCGTCCGTAAACAGCATACCACCTTCTAAAAACTCTCTTTAAAACCTCTCCATTTTCCCTCTAACCTAAAATTTCAATCTATCGCTCTTGAACTTAGGCACAGTCAGAGTGAGTCTCAGGTAGTCTTGGCTCCCTTGCCAGCTCAGCATTTCTGATTTGAATATTTTTTAAACTTATTTTCTCCAAACCCCTCAAATCAGACATTCGTAAACCCTAGAATCATTCATCATCAGAATGGAGTGGAATCCAGAAACTCTCCAGAACCTTTCTCAGTGCTTTCTCCACACGCTATCTCCGTCTCCCGAGCCGCGTCGCGCAGCCGAAAAATCTTTAGCCGAAGCCGCGGAGAGGCCCAACTACGGTCTCGCAGTTCTCCGCTTGGTAGCCGAGCCAACAGTGGATGACCAGATTCGCCAAGCCGCCGCTGTCAACTTCAAGAACCACCTACGCTCTCGCTGGGCCCCTTCCCCTGACACTGGTTCCACTGCAATACTGGATCCCGAGAAGGAGCAAATCAAAGCCCTAATCGTGACTCTTATGCTCACTTCGACGCCGCGAATCCAGAGTCAGCTCAGCGAAGCCCTAGCCGTCATTGGCAAGCACGATTTCCCCAAATCTTGGCCTACTTTACTTCCCGAACTCGTCGCCAATCTCAAAAAAGCGTCTGAATCCAATGATTACGTTTCCGTCAACGGTATTCTCGGAACTGCCAACTCTATTTTTAAGAAATTTCGATACCAGTACAAAACAAATGAGCTTTTGCTAGATTTGAAATACTGTCTCGATAATTTTGCCGCTCCGTTATTAGAAATTTTTCTCAAAACTGCTGCAATAATTGATTCAACTGCGAGTTCCGGTGAGTCGGCTGCAACTCTTAAGTTGCTGTTGGAGTCGCAAAGATTGTGTTGTAGGATATTTTATTCGCTGAATTACCAAGAATTGCCTGAGTTTTTTGAGGATCATATGAGTGAGTGGATGAGTGAGTTCAAGAAATATCTAACAACAAATTATCCTACACTTGAGAGTAGTAATGATGGACTCGGGCAGGTTGATGAGCTTAGGGCTGCAGTATGTGAGAATATCAGTCTTTATATGAAAATTAATGAGGAAGAGTTTCAGGGGTACTTAAATGATTTTGCTCTTGCTGTCTGGACTTTACTAGGGAATGTGTCGCAGTCTTCTAGTCGTGATACATTAGCTGTTACTGCAATTAAGTTTTTGACTGCTGTGAGTACAAGCGTGCACCACACGTTGTTTTCGGGTGAAGGAGTGATACCTCAGATTTGTCAGAGTATTGTGATTCCAAATGTGAGGTTGAGAGACGAGGATGAAGAGCTTTTTGAGATGAATTATGTTGAGTTTATTAGGAGGGATATGGAGGGTAGTGATGTTGATACTAGAAGGAGGATTGCATGTGAACTACTTAAAGGTATTGCAACACATTATAAGCAAAAGGTAATGGAAATAGTTTCAGTTCAAGTACAGAATCTATTAAGCTCATTTGCAGCTAACCCTGTTGTAAATTGGAAAGACAAGGATTGTGCCATATATTTAGTTGTCTCACTTGCCACAAAGAAGGCTGGGGGCACTTCTGTTACAACTGATCTTGTTGATGTTCAGGGCTTCTTTACATCAGTTATTGTTCCAGAGTTGCAAAGTCAGGATGTGAATGCATTTCCGATGCTTAAAGCAGGTGCTCTTAAGTTCTTTACAATGTTTCGAAGTCAGATACCAAAGCTCCATGCATTTCAATTGTTTCCGGACTTGGTTCGGTTCCTTGGTGCAGAGTCAAATGTGGTTCATTCTTATGCTGCTAGTTGTATAGAAAAACTCTTGCTGGTCAAGGATGAGGATGGAAGAGCAAGGTACAATTCAGCGGATATAACCCCATATCTGCCATTGCTGATGACCAACCTTTTTAATGCCCTGAAGTTTCCAGAATCTGAGGAGAATCAATACATAATGAAGTGTATAATGCGGACTCTTGGGGTTGCAGATATTTCCAGCGAGGTTGCTGGACCTTGCATTACTGGTTTGACAACTATTCTGAATGAAATTTGCAAAAATCCAAAAAATCCAATTTTTAATCACTACCTCTTTGAGTCAGTAGCTGTTCTTGTCAGACGGGCATGCCAGAGGGATCCCTCTCTCATATCAGCTTTTGAAGCAAGCATTCTGCCTAGCCTCCAGATGATCTTGCAAAATGATGTGATTGAGTTCTTGCCTTATGCATTCCAGTTGTTAGCTCAGCTTGTTGAGTTGAATAGGCCACCTGTTGCCCCGAACTATATGGAGATTTTTAAGCTTCTCCTTCTGCCTGAATCATGGAAGAGATCTTCGAATGTTCCAGCTCTTGTGCGTTTGCTTCAGGCCTTCCTTCAGAAGGTACCTCATGAAATCACCCAAGAAGGCAGGCTGAGCCAGGTGCTTGGGATATTCAACATGCTTGTTGCATCCCCTAGCACTGATGAGCAAGGCTTCTATGTGCTCAACACTGTTATTGAGTGTCTTGAATATAATGCCATTTCTTCATACATTGTTCACATCTGGAATGCCCTTTTTACACGCCTCCAGAAGAATCGGACAATCAAGTTTATCAAGTCCTTTCTGATTTTTATGTCACTGTTTCTGATCAAGCATGGTTCTGTAAACCTTGTCAATACAATGAATGCTGTTCAGTCTGGCGTATTTTTAGTAATTGTAGAGCAGTTTTGGATACCAAATCTTAAGTTGATCACAGGTTCTATTGAAGTTAAGCTGACTGCTGTTGCTTCAACCAGGCTTATCTGTGAATCTCCAGTGTTTTTGGATGCTGGTACTCTAAGTCTCTGGGGGAAGATGCTGGACAGCATTGTTACCCTTCTTTCACGGCCAGAGGAGGAAAGAGTTGAAGAGGAACCTGAAATGCCAGATATTGCTGAAAATGTAGGTTATACCGCTGCATTTGTTAGCCTTTACAATGCTGGGAAGAAAGAAGAGGATCCTTTAAAGGATATAAGGGATCCAAAGGAATTCCTGGTAGCATCATTGGCAAGGATTTCTGCTACATCCCCTGGGAGGTACCCCCAGATCATCAGTGCAAGTCTTGAGGCGGCAAATCAGACAACATTGCTTCAGCTTTGCAACAATTACAATTCACCTATAGTTTGAGTATGTTTTTTTCCTCTTTGTCATTGTTTCTCTTCTTTGTTGTCAGTATTGTTACACTCAGATTGAAAACTATCTAATTATTACCATGCGTTTATAATATATTTAAATAAAACTTTGAGTGCTGTATTACACTTTGTGGAATATGAAACTGTTTTATAATTGCAATCTGGCACAATTTGAGACAGTTTTTTCAAATTCCATCAGTTTTTAGACTTATGACAAAATAGTTGACTGCAAATAATTTTTTTATTGAATGTTTACCTCTAATTGTTTTGATATAATGACCCATATTTTAGTTCACTGGATTATCCTACTTTCTCCTAGAAAAGATTATAGGGTTGCAGAAATTTTTTGGAAAACCTCTTAACGGTTTTATACATTGTCCACCTGGAATGGATCAAACCCTTTTCTTCATTGTTGAATAGATTTATCTCATTCTTTCTTTAGCTGAATCCTTGTATAATATATTTGAGTAATGTTTTATAGACAACCTGTTGCACCTCCTTTGTGTATTTGTGGACAGTTTACAAACTGTATTGAAAACTTACCATGTCCATAAATTGGCATTTAGGTTCTAATGTTTAGTTCTAATTTTGATGATGCTTGCCCAAATAGAACAGTATGTTATTGTGTAGCTGGGTTTCATTTTCTGTGAATTGAGTTTGTTTCACAGCTATTTTAATTATCTATATCTCAATTTGAAAACGGAACTCTAATTGTTAGGTTCACCTTTGACCGCACTTGCCTGATTATTGGCTTACTTTTATATTTCTTTTCCTGTTTCTCTTTCTGATTTCAGTTCTTAGTAAGACTAAGACCTCTGTGTCTGCTTTTTCTTTTGATCAATCAATACTTTGTTCCTAATGCTGAAAAGTAGAGTTAGGTTTTTCCACTTTATTATATCAGTTTAAAAGTTACTTGCGATACTTTTCTGTGGCTACATTATTAATTGTGACTTTGTATTGTCTGGTTTATTTCTACAAGCAGTACAACTTATATCAGTGGTTTCCACTCCCCTAGAGAATTAAGTTTCCAGTGGGCTGAGACACCTATGATGTATAGTAACGTGTCTATTTGCTTCTTAGTTATCCCATATGTTTTGCGAAATTCATGCATAGTTTGAGGCAAGTCAATGTATATGTAATATTTTGCTCTCTAGCCCATCAAATATTAGTGTTATAGCTGAGTAGACAAGGTCCTTTGATTCTCAATTGTTTATCTAAATTTCTTTTTTCTTTTTTTTACTGTAGGTGTTAGTTTGCAATACAAAATATATCGTTTAGTCATGTGTTTCTACCTCTTTGCAGGATATGATTCTGCATGAAATCTCCTTTTGGGCGTTAGTCTCGTCTAAGTTTTGATCAGCTTGCCTATGTAACCTGACGGTACTTGATACTATGTGATTGAACATTGTCAAGAATTAATCTTCCATTTTTGCAATTTCTGGGGATCCGAATGATGGGAGTTTTGTTATTACATTTGCTCTCCAAGTTATCCATGCATGGTTAGCAGATGGTCATTCCAGTGTGGTTAATTAAGTTCTGGGGTAGATAAGCCCCATTCTATACACTATTGTCACAGTTTGTGAGTCTTGTTCGGCGTGCATGTTTCATGAAATGTAGATCTATGATGCAGTGAAAAGAGTTGTAGGTTAAACTGGCCCTTTTTGTTTTCTAAAGTTCTTGCAATCATGCAATGCATTATTTTGTCATTGTGCAAAACAGTTCAGTTAATTTGGACTGAACTTGTAGTTTTATTCTGCTTCAGAAACAAGTTTCATGTTTCTTTTATTTGGTAGATTTAAGCAATATTTTAAAACCCAATCTGAGGTGAAACCCGACAAAGTTGTCGGGTCTTAGGTTAACCAGTTTGATCAGCTGGTCAAATCGGGTGACAAAACTTTTAAAAATTTAGTAGATACACCCCTGAAAATTATACTGAAGGCCTTCTAGGTTTGAAATTTATTAAACACACGTCAAATACAAATCAGTTGGCGACTTGTTGGTGGTGGCGACACCCCAAAAGCAACCCTAATTATCCCTTGAGCCTAATCCCTCGAAAATCTAACCAAGACCTAGCCGAAGTTGGTTCGATTTAGGCCAGATCTCGCCGACATAGACATCCGTATTTTAGGCTAGATCTCATTGATGTTGGCGTTGACAACCCTCTCCATCACCCAAAAAATACTCTCATCTTCCTCCTGATCAAAACCTACCTCACCCCATCCTCGTTAACCTTGCCAATCATTGGCAAAAGTCGGTTGTTAATCCGACTTGGTGAAGCTCCCAGGTTTCGGTTAAACCAGTCGGGCCGGGCTAGGTCGGGTTTTAAAACTGTGGATTTAAGAATAGGAATTTTGCTTGAAGCTTTTGCAAGAATTCATAATTATAATGGTGCGGCATCACAAGGATCATTCTATTTAAGTGAGGTAACTGTATTTTATCAATGAACACCGAAGTCACTCAATAGTTAAAATCCTAAATGTATTTACCATTATATTAGCACTTGCATGATATCTTTTAGGTTGGAGTTGACAGGATCCCGCATGTAATCCGTTTGGATGAATACACTATTGTGACTAAACCATGGTTTTAAAAACCGGACCGAGATCCGGTCACACGTCGATCCGAGTCAATATAAAACCCGGTTATATTCAATAACCCATTATGAACCGCCATTGAACCGAGAAAATAGTGCAAACCGTTGGTCCAACCGGATCACTTGATAAACCGATCCAATATTTCAAAAGTTAAAAAAATCCATAACAAGGTAACACCATTCTCTTTCCAGTTTCTTTACTTTCTCTACGCAAAGATCCTTTGAAAATCTGAAATCTAAGCTACCCACTCAAATCGCCACTCAATCTTAATGAACTCCATTCTCTGAAGTCTGAAATCGCAACGATTGTGTCAATCGTAACTCTATTCTTTGAAATCGACGACGACGACAATGATAGCTCAATTCCTCGACAACGACAAAGACAGCTCCATTCCTTGCTAGAAATCGACAACGGCAGAACTCCATTTCAGAAAGTGTAAGTTTTTCATGAGTCACGACCCCTTCCATTTTTGCAAATCTAGTTTCCTGTTGTCAATGGGGAAAATATAAGTTGAGAAACATCTATAGCGTTGTTCTTTAAGAGTGGCAGGAGTAGTTCAATAGTCAGTAGCGAATAACCCAAATTAATTTACAAATTTGTTATGAAATTGATTGTTGAAATCTAGGTTTTAAGATATTCAATTTGCTTGTGTCTGACCAAGGTATTGTTTCATTTTTGTTTTACTCATTTAATCTTTGATTGATACTAGAATATTTTGCACTTAGGTCCCTTTTGAGGCAAGATGTAAAAGGTAATTTGCTTTTATCAAGTTGATGTATCTAAGTTCTTGTTATATGATGATGAGTTAGGAAATAATTTATAGCTTATCTAGATTGTTTCATTAGTCATGTCTATCTTAAATTAATTATGTGGGTAAGAATGGGCATTTGACTGAGGTCAATATTGTTACTCATAATTTGAGAAAAACATTATCTTTGATGACGTCACCGGTCTAATCGGTTGGACCGATTGATCCATGACCCAGGCAGCAGAGCAGGTTGCCCTCCGGTCCGGGTTTTAAAACAGTGGACTAAACACAAACTACTAACCCATTTGCCTGATTAAATGAATAACATTAACAATCATTGCTTTCTCTATTAGAACATCCTTTTAATAAAAGGAATAATTTATTACGTTAGGACTACAGTTTTTGTTTTTTGGGAAATTTTTTGTTTGGATAAAAAATTTGAATTAAAAAAAAAAAAAAAAGGCGTTGTGGTTAACTTCGTTTACTTTAGTTAAGTAACAGGAAAAAAAATATAAAATTATCCTCGACTCAAATTTAAACTCAGAAGCACTACAGCATACCTATGACATGCTAACATCATACTTATGTGTTGGTAGGAAAAACCGTAATTAGGTAATCTTTTTCCATTAAATCCAAGATCAGAGGTTATTATAAATTAATCAGAACACATACCCCACATGCCATTACTAACACTTGGAATTATATGCTAGTACATAAGTGGACCCTGAATTAATCGGGCCCAAGTCAGATATAATTTCTAGAGCTCCAATACCCCCATCATTTGTGTGGACCTATCCTTTCCTTCCTCAGATGGTTAAGGTTGAAATATTTATCCTTTTAATATGAAGTTGTTAACTTATAATAAAATTTTAATCCGCTAATCAATTTCATGCAAGACCACTCACTATACCGCAACAACAACAACACGCATTTCCCGAGTAACATCCACACAATTACGTGGTGGTGCAAAGACAGCCTAACTGACTTCCACTATAATACTTTTGTTAACATATTTGTGTTGACTTAATTGTATAGGTTTGATATTTTTATTTTTTTGTAGAGGAAAAATCTTAGATAATTGGTACAGAGATAATGATGATCATAAAACTATGTCTGATCTGACCCCACCATCTCATTCTCACGGTTGATATCTGGTCCCCTCACCCACCAAATCTAATTACCTAATCTTTAACACTAAACCTTTTTTTTGCCCAATTAAAACTTACAATTGACATTACCCATTTTTGACCCATCCATGTCACTTTGTTCTGTTTCTGAAATTTCACTCTGTTTAAATACATAATAAAGAAAATCAATAGTAAATAATAATTTCCTTCC
This sequence comes from Pistacia vera, assembly GCF_008641045.1. Classification (NCBI taxonomy): domain Eukaryota; kingdom Viridiplantae; phylum Streptophyta; class Magnoliopsida; order Sapindales; family Anacardiaceae; genus Pistacia; species Pistacia vera. The sequence continues at coordinate 18,883 of NW_022195323.1, read as the reverse complement.
ATTGGTGTTTTTAACTACTTTTCTTTCTACAACAATGAAAAGTGGGTTGAAAAAAGGTGACTAAATGGAATGGATCTCAAGATTCCAATGGATCTAACGGTTCACAAAGTGTCAAATTAGGTCAAAAGTGTGTCATGATTTGTACGAACAAATGGACCAGAATCCCACTCTAAGTTTTAAATATCCAAAACAATTAATTATTGTGGGGTCACGTTTTCGGGTTCTGTTTCAGCTGCTGTCCCAATTAAATTCATGTCTTTAAGGTTTATTTGGTTTCTTAAAAATCAAACGGAATTCATTTACTTTTCTGATTGTTCAGTAGGGTTAGGTTAGGACATAGGATTATACCAAATCCTACAAAATTTAGGATATAAACAGTAACTAAAAGTAAGAATCACCCATGATTGTTTTCACATGAACTCCACCATCAATGTTTAAGGTTCCCGAGGGAGAGATAAAATAAAAATAAAAATAAAGAAATAATAAAAGGGTAGGCACATGAATTCATTAGGACAGGCGAGCAAGAAACACAAACTGAATTGGTCTCCACATGGGGTATTGCTATTGCATTCAAACCTCACTTCTTCCACCACCAATCATCTCTCTCTTTTTTTGTTTTTTTTTGTTTTTTTAATTTCACTAAAAAGTAGCCCACAATACATTCTCTATTTCCCGTACTCAGGTCAACCTCTCTCTCTCTCTCTCTCATTTTTAACACCACGCCACCCATTTCTCTCTGTGAAAAGGTGCTCTTCTTTCTTTTTCTTTTTCTTTTTCAATTTTTAATAAGCCCGAGTAATGGGAACATTTCGCAAGATTCTGTCTAGATACCAAAATTATTTGCTAACTAATCAACAGAATCAGATAACCACTTAATTAAATCTGGTCAGACTCGCCCATTTTGCTTTGCGTTTGATATATATATCTATATTAATATTATTACAATTTAAGGGATCAAATCTCTAATCTTAATGGAATCTACACATTATAAGATATGATCATTTTTTTTATTTACTGATTGTTGAAAATGGGAGATCTTAACCCTTGAGAGGAGGCAACAGTCATGTTTAATGTTAAATTACATCAATTATAATTTTAATATAAACGAGCATTGTTTAGCTATATGAAATCATAGTTTATGGGAGATTAAAATACACGTAACTCAATGTGATTGGTCTGTTCTTCCTATTGTCTGGGTATAATTCAAACGGTCAAAAGTGGGTATTTTTATGCCTAGGTTAATTAGTCAAAAGAGTTGCTTAATGTTGAAAAGATGCAAAGTAGGAATCAAATATTTATTGTGTTAACTTAGTTAAAGTTGATTGCCTCTTACACCATACCTTTACTTTATACTATATTCTCCAAAATCATTAATAATATGCATTTGATTCATTTCATACATCAATCCTAATATGCTTTTTATGTGTTATTAAACGTTGATCAAATCAAATCCCGATGTTTAAGTTGTTTCTTGCCTAAGATTACACAAACATATTAGCTTAAATAAAGGATCATTTGGTGCTTTAATTTACTATAGCTTTGGCTATGATTTGGATTCCACTCCACCACTCACCTTTTATTTAATACATGTTAATTATAAATATTCTCATCCGTGCAATTACATATAATATAAAATTAATTTGTTTATACACATAGGTTGCTTCAAAGGAGCGGTCCATGTTACACTTTAATTAAATTATTTTAACATCAAATCAAACCTTAATAACGGTGTGATTTATTTATTTATTTTAATCCAATAAGAGCCATTTACAATCACATGCAACTGGACACAACTATACAAGTGTATACGTGATTATTGATACAAAAATCTGCACCAACCAACGAGATTCGATCAACCTTATCGGGATTGGAACTGATGTGTGCATGATTAAGAATAATCATCAATGTATGTAAAAATGCAATAAAGTAAAGACAATGAGAGTTTTAAAGTAGTTCGACGACCTAAACCCTAAACCCTACGTCCACTATTTTTGTTTTTGCTGTGAGAACTTACAATATAATTTCTATGTAAAATTCGTAACCCCCTTCCTCATCGTTTGAGAGGGTTTATATATAAGATTTGTATAAAGAAAAGAGTGAAATTAAAGGGATTATAATTGATCTGAATCGCAATTTCGATATTCTCGCGATTGGGTGATGTGATCGCTGTTGATCTAGTAATTCTTGTAATATCTGGGATCTGAAGTAATCTAGGGATTGATTGAATGATTGCTCGGATTGCTTGCGACTAGCTTATACTGGGTTCAGCTATAGCTTGACAAGCTTATGCTAGGTTGATCAATCATCGTTGCCAAGCTAGTTTTGGGTCGAGCTATATCCCTACGAAGGCTCGAGCTTGATGAAAAAATCACACACAGCATCTACCCCCAGTGTTCGATGCTCGTTTCGGGCTTCAAAGAGTATTGTTCGATTTGACGTTAAGCTCGGCCTTATCAGCAGGTCTCCAAGTGTAAGTTCGATCAAGCTTCCAAGGTCAACCTCATGTCTGGCCGACGTACTTCACACTTGGATATTTACTCTCCATGTTACCTGTCAAAACTCAGAATATGAAAAGTTAGGGCAAACATTTAATTTTCGCGTGGTCGTGTCACATCCAATACGGCAACCTTTGGTTGTCACATTTCATTGCGCGTGGGCGACTACAACTGTTCACGCGCGAAGTCGAGGTAACATGCGATGACGGTTATAATTACAGAAGTCTAACTATTCGTCGCTCCTCGCGGATAGTCGACACATGACCATGTCTGAGGGCTGAGATTACTCGACCAATGAAGGACTAGGATCAATTATAGGTCGACGACCACGATTAAACCTCGCTCTTTCGTCTCCCATGCAAACCGCTATAAAAGGTGGCGAATACTATCAGAATAGTTACTCGGAAAGTTCTCTGACTCTCTTGCTCTTTTCGTCGTTGTTTCTACATCGTCACGGTGGTCTTTGCAGCGAGTTGTTCTGCATTCCTCATTCCAGTGAGGTTTGTTTCCCTTTCCTTTTCCGTTCTTTGTGATTTTTTGCATCAAAGGGTGGCCATTGTAATGGCCACATTGTGTTTTTTACGGTTTTAGTAGGGTTTTTGGGTGCATCTCCGGTGGTCCCGAGTTTTACAGGGGTTTAACATCATGGCTATCGGTTCCCTAGGTAGGTCACGTGCATTCATCGTGTTACGCAATGTTTTGAAAATCGGACCGGACCAGACCGCCCAGTAGGACCGGTTCGACCGGCAACCGGCAACAAATCTGGTCTAATCTATATAAAAAACCGCTATTTTGATTTAAACCGGATTGGACCGCGGTTGGACCGTCGGAATAGTGTCGAATCGCGGTCAAATCGCAGCTAAACCCCGCCGGATTTCGGCATCTTTCGATGGAGAAAACACCCCCATTCGACGGACAGCATCTCCATGACCAAACCCATCCCTTTTCAGTCGCCGTCGTCTAGCCTTTGTCGATCGCCGTCCACCTAAAGTTTACGTGACGTCGGATTTTTTTGGTTGATTCCGACGAGTTTTGACGCCGATGGAACTCCCTAGCACCACCATCAGAGTCGCTGGCACCTATACATCAAAAGCCCCAAGATTCTAGCTTTGATTGGCCGTCGATCGTCACTGGCGCCACCACTCATCAGAATCTTCGCACCACGGGGGTGTTTTAGATAGATTTCAAACCTTAAGGGAGTATTATTGGGGTGTTTTGTGATGAATTTCAAACCTTTAGGGACTAAAATGTAATTTTCCAAATTACGGTCCAACCGACCGATCGAACCGGTCAAACTAGAAACCGAACCCTTGAACGGGTCATTGTCCGGTCTAGTTTTTAGAACATTGGTGTTACGCAAGCTACCTCGGGTGCTTGAAATGGAAGTGAGTGTGGAATGGTCGCTGATTTGTTCGAGCTCTAACACATATTTGCTTCTTTTTCAGGTACCCATAAGCGAACTACAGTCATGTCTTCCTCCAGCAGTCGTGCTATAGATCGCATGTTTGATTCGTCGGTGGGCTCGGCAGCTCTTGGGGATGTGACCCTCGAGATCTCCGAAGAATTCGTCGCCTGAAGCTTGGACCCTGACGCTGTGAGCTTGTCTGACCGCGCTTCGATCTAGTTGGTTCACTCCAAGCCGTCCCCAACTCATAGGTTAAACCTCGATCCTCGATTGTTATCGGGGATTTGGAGCGCATAAAAGTGGTCTATCACCATAGCTTAACCTGATGGTCCGGGGGGAGCACTCTCGGAAAAACCCCTCGTCCGGAGAGGTGGCGATCTTTGAGACCCTTCTTAGATGCGAGGCGTCCATTCCCCTGCACTATTTCATTGGCAGCGTGTTGAGGCAATTTGACATCGTTCCTCTCCAGCTGTTTGCTAATTCATACGTGATCATCGTCGCAATGTACATAGCTTACATAATCGCTGATATGGGTGAGCCATCCATCGAGGAAGTCGTCCATTTATATAGGCCCAAGAAAGGGTAAGACCATTTGTACTACCTTTCCAAGGTAAGGAAGGTACGTCTTAACGGGCTGGTCGATGTCCCGAAGAAGGTCTCTTATTGGGACTCGTAGTACTTCTTTTACAAAGACCGGGAGACTGGTGTCCTCGCCATGGAAGCGAGTAAGGTTTTGACTTCCCGTGTACGCGTCGATTGCCTTTGAGCTTTGTGCTCCATCTAACCAAGCTGTTTTGTTTGTGCAATTAACGTTGAACAAAATTTCCTTTCGGCTGCGAGCTTACAGAGGCTCCAGCGTTTTAGCGATTTTCTGACGACCAACGCAATGTCAACAACCTTCTCACGCTTCCTCATTCGAAGGCATACGACTTTTGTCAGGATGAGGCCAAATTTCTTACGGTCCTAGAAAAATATTAAGTTGTTACTTGCTCGCGTTTACTTTCTTGAGCAAATAGGTAGTTAATTTGTTTGCCTCTTTCCTTGCAGAGATGTGGGCCGAAAAACCAAAGGGCCTTAAGAAGAAAACAATGGCCCCCAAGAAGGCATCGGTTGCTTCAGCGATGAAACAACTTGCGGACACTACCAGCTTAGAACGCACCGGTAGCGAGATTGGGGGAGGCCCAAGCGCGAAGAAACTCGCGATTGCCTCTAAGGCAGTTGGCAGGAAGAGCGTTATTGACCCCCAAAAGAGGCCATCGAGAAGACGCCCGAGCAAACTTGAGGCTCAAGAAAACATAAAGCATCCGAGCAACATGATGGCTCGGGAAAAAAGAAAGCAACCGAGCCTCAGAGGGGCTCGGGCAAGCAGAAAATGGCCGACCAGAGGGTTGGCTCGGGCAAAGAGGTCGCCATGCATGTTGGCGGCCTTCAAAGAGAAGCGACCAAGAACTTGGCCAAGAAGAAGTCTGCTCTTACGGGCGAAACAGGCATTGCCGGGGGGAGTAAGTCTGGATTACCCCGGTTGAAAAATAAGAAGATGGACGAGGTGGCCCATGCTGTGATCGATGAGATGATCAACCAACTCCCCGATCACATTGGCCTCAGGGCCGCAACGGCCAGGGATGCTCTCACCCTGCTAACGTACGCGACTATTAGGGACAATGTGCCCACCGAGATGTTGGGCTTGCTATGCAGCTTCACGACAAAGGTACCGCTAGCTCGCTTATCTTCTTTTTTACTTGTATGCTACCCATGCTTTTTGCTGATTCTCTTTTATTCTCTCTTTAGGCTACCTTGGCGAGTAGACTTCTCTATGATGAATGCTACGACACTTTGGAGGGCACTTATCGAGGATGGCAGGTGGCAGAGACCGTGAAAGAGGACGTTCTAGCCAGGGCCAAGCTTGCAGAGAAAGAGAGAGATGCGAAGCAGGCTGAGCTCGAACGGATCAGAGGGGAAGTTGCGAGCTTCCAGGTCAAGGAAATGGAGTTTATTGACAAACTCAATGTGAGTGAGACTGTTCGGGCCAAAGCTGAAGCTAAGGCAACAAAGGTCGAAAAGACTTTGGCACAGCAGCGGTGAGGCTAAGTTCTGAGCTATCCTTGGCTTAGATGGCTACCGTGAGCTGGGAGGCTAAGTTCAAGCAGTCTTCGCTCGACCTTGCCTAGGAGGCGGTAGGTCACCAGGAGGCCGAAGTTGATGTCAGGCAGGTTGAGCTTCGAATTGAGGAGCTGAACGAGGTCATTACTGCTTGGGCTTGGGAGACATTCGTCTTCCTTGTTCAGAAGTTATGGGAAGCCCATCCTTTAATCGAATTCTCTTTTCTTTCACGAGCGTACCAGAAAGAAGTTGAGACGATGAAGGTCGAAGCTTGAGGAGAGACCTATGTTTACGCTGACGACTCCGAGGAAGAGGGCGAGGGCGAGGGTCAAAAGGAAATAGAGGAAGGCAAGGAGGAGGCCAAGCCCCGGATCGAAGTTGAGGATCCGACTCCCCTAACCACGCTTCCCCCAACTGAGGCTCCCAACCTTGGAGGGGAAGTCGTTGTTCCTCCTGTCGACGAGCCATCTCTCATTTTTTAAGAATGTAATCAAACTCAATCAATATAAGAAATTTTTTATCATTTCCTTATAGAGCAATAATTATCATATTTCTGCTTTTTCGAATTTATGCAAGGAAATCTTATGCGCCGGTCAACTTTGATTTCAGACTTATCGTCCTTTTCGAGTTTTTTGGTCGTTGGCTTGAGACTGATTTTCCTTGACATATTTTTTCTTAAATTTTTTCACGTTTAACTTCATCGATTGAAAATGTTTCATTCTTAAAAAGTTGGATTTTAGCGTGGCTTTTTCGAGATAAGCTGTCTTTCCTGAACTCTTGACTATGAGTTTTCTTTTTAGGATATCATCGCTTAGGTCGCGATTTATGGATCTTCTTTTCTGTCTTATCGGTCGAGCTTTAGGATTGAGGTTCAACCTATGGCACATTACCTTAGGGCTGATCCCTACCTTGTCCACATGCACCCATGTGAACACGTCGAGGTTTTTCTTTAGGAAGCTCTCCAGATTATCGGCCACCTCGCCGCTGCCGACCTTCAGTACACGAGTTGGGTCTTCCTCATTGATCTTTATCTCTCGCAATTCTTTTGTCGGCCCTACTGCGGGCTCTTTTCTATGAATGCGAGGATCTATGGTATCCTCGAGTGGTATGGGGTTCAGCTTAGATTCTGCGATGATCATTGTCCTTGGGTGTGGCCATTTGTGTGCGGCATTTATAGCTTGGTTGTAACATTCCCGAGATTCCTTGGTGCAGCTCTTGATCGTTGCGACTCCTCCGGTAGTCGAAAATCTCATTTCTTGGTAGCGCATTAACTTGACCGCGCTTAAATCATCCAAGATTGGCCTTCCGAGGATGATGTTGTATATGGTCGGGCAGCCTACCACTAAAAATTCGGCCATCATTGTTCTAACCTTTGGCTTTTCCCTCAAGGTTACAGGAAGGTCGATTGTGCCCTTGGGAACCAGGCTGTCCCCGGTAAACCCATAGAGCGGCGAAGGGCATGCTCATAGGTCCCTTTCTGTGAACCTCATTCCTCGGAAGGCTCCCAAGAAAATAATGTTCGTCGCGCTCCCATTGTCGACCATCACCCTTAATACTCTTGCATTGCCGATTCTAGCCACGATTACGATCGCGTCATGATTGTGGCGAGGCGATGCGAACTTCGCACTCGTCTACTGTGAATCTTATTACCTCGCTTTCTTGTTTGGGTCACTTGGGCGACTACCGTTCGCAGCTCATTACTTAGGAAACCGAGTCTGTTTTGGTTTCCCGAGCATGTTGCTGATGAGTGCATCTCGAGCTCCCTACTATGTCGGGTCCTCCGTAGATTATTCCCACGAAGACCTCGTTGGGGTTTGGCGGAGTTTGTTGTGCTGGGTTCTAAGCCTGACATGGGGCCTAGTTACTTTGCTCGCCAGGATTATTGCGAGCTGGTTCCGCCTTAACGAATTATTTTAGATGACCTCTTCTTATCAGGTCTTCGATGGCGTCCTTCAAAGCTCGACAATCGTTTGTGTTGTATCCAATGTCCCTGTGGTATCGACAGTACTTTTGCCGATCTCTTTTGCCTAAAGCCCCTCATCCTTTCTGGAATGGGTAGTCTCTTCGCCTTTCGGGATACTTCGTAGATGTGGGCGACATCTTGAGTGAGGGGGGTATATTCTGCATACTACGGGAAAAGCTGCCTGTCCCCACGGTTATCTATTCTCTGTTTCTTTTGGAACCTGTTGCAATCCCTGTCATTACGGTCTTGGCCCCCACGCTTATCCGACGAGTGATCTTGTCACCTGTCCGAGGCACCCCGTGTCAAGCTTCTAGCCAATGCTACCAACGAACTTTTTACTTACTGGTATTTTGTAGCCATCTAGTAGAATTTGGCAGGCTTACATGAACTTCGCTTTGGAACTCTTTCCATAGCCTCGTGTTTAGCCTGATCCCTACGATCAGCAAAGTTCGGATGGATTCTTCGAGGGCATCAACGACCTTTGTCTGCTCATTCTGGAACCTCGTTAGGTACGAGGTCAATGTTTCATCTCTCTCTTGGCGGATGTTGCTCAAGTAGCTAAGCGATATTGCGAACTGCCTCCTCACCTGAAATTGCTTTAAATACGGCAAGGAGAATTATTGTCAAGAGTTCGCTTTGAGCCTCTTGCACCACCTCTTGGCATCTCCGACTAATGTGATTGTGAAGCATCGGTATTTCGCTAAGTCATTGACCTGGTGTAGCTCCATTAGGTCATTGAAGTTGTCGAGGTGGTCTCTAGGGTCCCATCTCCCATTGAACTTGCTTTCTGCCGCCCTGAATCCTTGCAAAAGCGAGGCCTGGTGAACTTTCTTCATGAAAAGGGAACTCACTACTTCTTCCGCCAGGTTATTCTGGCAAGCTTTTAGATCGTCGAGCATTTTCTGCACGTGATCTAATTCATCATTGTGGTTACCTTGGCTGGCTCTGTTAAGCCTTAACTCGAACATATAAGTTCGCAAGTCTGTTGCTTACAAAGCACCTTCGTTGTGCGCATTGATGCATGAGGTCGAGTCATGATGGCTAAGCTGATAGGTGCACTCGAACATATGAGTTCGCAAGTCTGTTGCTTGCGAAGAACCTCTGGTGTGCGCATTGATGCATGAGGTCGAGTCATGATGGCTAAGTTGATAGGTGCTATCATGCTCGTCAGTGTGTTGCTCACGACGTGAGTCATTGCCAGACTGACGCACGTGACTTGCTTCGCGAGCCTGCGATGATCGATCTTATCTTGAGCATGGGTTAATACCAACATGCTGACGTTGGGGGTACCGCCGAGCTTCTCGGTGGTGCCTATCTCGCTTTCTCTTTATGGTTACTTCCCTAGCCACCTCACAAGGTTTGTTTGCCCGCGGACTTGCACTCGTGGACGGAGTGCTGTCTGCGAGGTTTGGGGTGTTGATTGCCCTCCGGTGCCGACGAAACGGACCGTCCACTTACAAAATTCATACCTATTGGGGTTACATTGGTGAAGTGCGGCTGGTCGAGGTTCACAGCATCTGGTTACTAGTTCCGTAACTCGGCCACGTTCTGTTACACCGCCTATGCAACCATCATTCTGATCATCTCCATCAGCTGGCCGTTTTCGGGGTTTGACGTCCCTGCCCCCTGATTGTTCACGGTGTACTGGGCTGGCGGCACAAGTGGTCGGCATCCAACAATCTCCTGTTGCACCTCCTGATGGGCGGCTTCCACCTTTTTGAGGTTTTCGGTGGTGGTTTTTGATTAGGTGTACACCATTTTGGGCCTGGAATAGGTAGGTTGCTATGGATGTTTGCCAGAATCCTTGAGATGTTGGCGGAGGCCCTCTTTCTAATACCAAAATGTTGATACAGAAATCTGCACCAACCAGCGAGATTCAATCAACCTTGCCAGGATTGAAATTGATGTGTACGTGATTAAGAATAATCAGCAATGTATTTAAAAGTGCAATAAAGTAAAGACAATGAGAGTTTTAAAGTGGTTCGACGAGATTAACTCTGAAGCCTACATCCACTATTTTTGTATTTGTTGTGAGCGCTTACAATATAATTCCTATGTGAAATTCGTAACCCCTTCCTCATCATTTGAGGGGGTTTATATATAAGATTTGTACAAAGAAAATAGTGAAATTAAGGGTATTACAATTGATTTGAATCGCAATTCTGATATTCTCACGACTGGACACTGTGATTGCGCAGTGATCGCTTTTGATCTAGTCATTCCCATAATATCTGGGATCTGAAGTAATCTGGGGATTGATTGAATGATTGCTCGGATTGCTCATGACTAGCTTATGCTGGGTCGAGCTATAGCTCGACGAGCTTATGCTGGGTCGATCAATCATCGTTGTCGAGTTAGTTCTGGGTCGAGCTATATCCTCGCGAAAGCCTGAACTTAATGGAAAAATCACACACAACAGTGACCATTTTTTTAATGCCTTGTTGTATATTTATTGGGTTTCAAATTTGATAATTTGACATCTTTGGTTTTAGGTTGATTTAGGCATATTTAATTTTAAACTTATCATGTAAGTATAAAATAATTTGTATATGTAAAGTAACAAAATTTGGTCGGTGAATTATATTATATATTCCATGAGATAAAATGTGGTTGCAAATTGGTAAAAGGATAGGGGTATCATTCTAATTAAGTTTTTGGTGATTCTCCTTTTGGCATTTTCAAACAATTTACTAATTTTAGTGGTGTTTTCTTTTTATAACATATTCTATTCTCTGCACAACATAATGCTTTCATTTCTCTCCACATATTATTTTGTTTTTATCTTAATTAGTGCTCTATTATTTTGTCACAATAAACTGATTAAATGATTTTGTGGTCCCATTCCCACACATTACCTCATCTTAATTGTTGCTTTTATCAGGGGCGGATAGGGTGGGCTATCAAATTTTTTTTTAAAATACTAATATGTATAATTTTTTTTATTTTAACCCATCGTAATAAAAATATTAATATATAGAAGAGTTAATTTTAATTAGTTTTTATTTTAGCTTATCCTAACAAAAATTTCTGGATCTTTTATGAATAAACAAAAAGGTAATTCAATGTAATTAATCTCTAATGAAACTTTTGGTTTTATTAAAAATAATGTAAAATTAAATTACGCTGTTTTATTTGAATACGATATTTAATCCCTCAAATTATTTACAATTTATATGATTGGAGAAATTTTGATAAAGAATTAAAGAAGGCGAAGCAAGTGGACTGATGACACGTTGGTACGAAAACGACCAGACCACGTGGGCATGCTTAATGAGGTTGGGATTATGACGTGTACGGTGGTCCATCTAACTAATCAGCATGGTCAGAACTCTGAAACATAAGTTTCTTAAAAACCCCACGCTCCTCGTCAAATACAGTGCCCTACACTTTCCATTTCATATTTATGCTGCTTTTCTACCTCCTTAACTAACGCCTACAGAGGAAATGAAATATGCTCTCATTTATTTTCACTTCTACCATTCTAAACCATATTTTACTTGGTTGCTATAAAAACACTTTACATTTTTTAAGTTTCAATATAATCAAAATACAAGATCCAATAATATATTAAAGCAGTTAGGTCTTATATTTCTTAAAAGTGTAAATATATTTAAAAGAAAAGAGATAACAAAATTAATTTTTATCATATAATTGATATATCTATCTTAGATAACATTATATCAAAACAACATAAAAAGCCTTATCAAAATAATAGTAATAATTATAAATTTTGTTACATAATAGTTTTTTTGTTTTGTTTTTGTTACCAGGAGTAGTCGGAACACATCAACTAACCTTGAAACTATCAACCAAATAAGAACTCCGTTGGCCAGCCGTATTAGTGTCTAGTGTCACAAGCTAGGAGTTTCACACCCAAAAGGCTAATCTATTTCCTGGAGTAACTTCCCCTATTTATAAGTCCAGGACCTTTCCAATACGTTTTCGATGTGGAATTGGTTACATTCTCTCCCACCCAATCCTGTATTGCCCTCATTACAGGTGGGGTCCCATTGCCTATTAGTCCCCCTCACTCTCGTGTGGACCCACAATCACACATGGATGCCTCTGCATAGACGTTTGACAGGACATCGAAAGACGAACCATGTTTGCTTTGATACCACTTGTCACAAGCTGAGAATTTCACACCAAAAAAGCTAACCTATTAGGTGGAGTGACTTTTCCCATTTATAAGCCTAGGATCTCACCAATATGCTTTTGATGTGGGATTAGATACACTAAAGAGACTAAAACTCAAGAGTTCATGAAACTTCATTTTGCTCTTTTATCATCAGACCACCTAACAGTAATTTACATAATAGTTAATACTATCATTATATCAAACGAGAGAGAGTTACAATATGAAATCAAAAACCTGTTTAGACCTAGGTTTTTATGGAATATGCAAATGGATATATTGTTTTGAGAGGAATAATAAAGATGCAATTCTTAAAAGGAAGAAGAAGGGGGTGATTGGAAAAATTTGCCCGGCCAACCCGACTCAATTAATCGGGTTAGGACTAGGGAGACTAATGCCAATATTTTTAAATTGCACAAATAGATATAGTAAACCAAAACCCGGGGTCTGTAGTTAACTCATGCAACATTTGTGTTTGGTAATTAAATATCCACCTCATTGTCACTTTCTATATGAATAAACAACAAAATAATGTCGCTGACATTATTCAGGAGCTCTCTACAAGGACCAATGGACCAGAACCTGTACGCAACACAACCCACAGCTTTCAAATCGAGGCGCGTGCTTTCCACTCCATTTCGATAGCTCAAACTCAAACACCATGTTTGCTGGGCTGGGTCCCAAAGAGTAAGGCCGAACACGTGTAAATTACAAACTTTCACAATACGAAAAACTAACCACAATAAATAGAGCAAATTAAAAAAAACGAAATAAGACCAAAAATTCTCTGCCGGGTTTACACGAGCCAACAAGATTGCCTGCCACGATGCAGACAAACAAGGATACTAGCAAAAGGAAAACGTGACGACGGCGTTGTAAAAATTATAACGGAAGTAAACGGAGCCCGACTCCGTGAATCATTGAGCCATCACGTTTCCCTATGTAGTATTGATGCGATGGGTAGTCAACTACTGACCTCGCCGCCTTTATCAGACGGCTGCTATTCACTTTCTACAGAGTTATGTACGGTAATTCCGTGATCCTGATGCAAAAGTAACCATGGTTAGGTATAACCATGGTTAGGTAGTTGAGAGTAGAGTGAGTGAAGAAAGGTAAAAGGTAAAATTCCTAGAAATGAATTATGAAATAGTCTGGCAAGAGTCATGTGATAGTTGTGATGAACAAATAAAATGCATTCGTCACCCCAGTTATGTAAATTGTTTTTCACGTTAATAACTTAATATAGAGGGTACAACATCTCATGCTACATTGTTTGTTTCTACGATATCAGAATGTTCAGATTAGTTTATGCATATCTATGTTAATTTTCTGACGTTAAATGAATAATCGAATAAATCTTTTCAATGATTATATTTATCAGTGTTTAAAAAACTCGAACTCAAAACTTATATTAAACTTTTTTACTCATTTATTATATTTGTCATCCTGTAGGTTTGTATATTGATACTGAGTAGCTCACATTCAGCAAAAATTAATTCAAAAATAATTTTTTTTAAACAGTTAAAAATTAACATTAAACTAAAAAAAATCAGATTCACCATTAAATGAGTACACTTTTTCATATTAAATTCAAACAGTTAATTCATTATTGGAAGATTAAATTCATCACCACTTTCTATTTTTATACAGATTTACACAGGATTAATAAACAGTGGCTTCTCGTTTCTGTTTAATTTTAAAGGTATCATTTTATTAATATACAGGAAACATGCACTAGAGGAAATTATATTAATTGAGGAGAAAAAAAGAAAATCATAAAAAGAGACTATAGAGAAACTCAAAGAAGAGAGAGAAGAGTAGAATATGAGTCGGAGAAAGCGGTTTTGGGGATTTGGTAACGTCTGATTCAGGTCTTTAGCGGGCGAAGAAACAACAAACAAAGCACAACACTGCTTCTTACAAGTGTTTATTGAGTTTGAGCCTGGAAATGAGCGCAGTGAGAAGACAAAGGCACAGTGGTTTTGTAACTGAAACCCACCAACATAGCAGCTACATATAATCACAGTCAGTTACACTAGTCTACTTGTAATTATGATTACTTACAATACATAACTGAACCGACGTCTCTTCTCTGCTTTGCCATCTATATTTCCATCTCTTTCTCAGCTCGTTTTTCTTTCTTTCTTACTGCCTTTTCTTCTTCATTAATGGGGTAGTTTACCCTCTTCTGCTTGAAGGGATTTTCGTTTCTTTCTTTCCTTCCTTTGAAATTTTGTTAAGTGGTTTACTGGTTTGAAAACGACATCGTTCCTGTGGTTGTTTATTTGATGGCTCATGTTGAAACTAATCTTGGGGGCTCATCGATTTCTCAAGTGGAAGCAGGTAACAATATGAAGTAATCTTAAGTTAAAATTTCTTTGTTTGATCCCCGAGAAAGTTAGAAAAATAAAAATGGGATTTTTTTGGTTGTGAGAAAATGGGAAAGTTGATGCCTTTGTTTGGGTGTCGCCAAATGATACGAAACTCAGAAAAAAATGAGAATGTGAAATCGTACGTATTTTGCCTGCAGAAGTTGAGCACTTGGTTCTTGGCTCGATTAGAGTGAAGCTTTGCCTTTTGGGTCTTAAATTATAATAAATCTGCGAGGGAGCGGGGAGCCAAAAACCCGTTGTTATATTCTTCGTCTTCTGGGATTTTTAAGTTTTACTTTGAGTTCTTTGGGTACAGGAAGCAATGATCTGTACAAGGAGCTTTGGAAGGCATGTGCGGGGCCACTGGTTGAAGTTCCTCGACCCGGAGAAAGAGTTTTCTACTTCCCTCAGGGTCACGTGGAACAAGTATGCAAATTTTGTTTTGAATAAATTTGCTAAATTTTTCTTCTCATGTGTTTTAGATAGATCTATTTCTTGCTCTTGTTTGCAATTTATCTATATATTTTGGGTTATTTATATCTTACTCTTTGAGTTCTGCAGTTAGAAGCATCGACAAATCAGGAACTGGACCATCAAAAACCTTTGTTTGATCTTCCTTATAAGATCCTTTGTCGAGTTGTTAACATTCATTTACTGGTATTTCATGTTTCTGATCTTAATATCTACTTATTTCTGCTTTCTCTTTCTTTTTCTTTTCCACTTGTGTCGATTCTTCAATCTGCACTCCTTTTCCTTAAATTTATAGGCTGAGCAAGAGACGGACGAGGTTTATGCTCAGATCACTTTGCTACCAAATGAAGATGTGAGTAAATATGTTTCCTTTTTGTCCCATCTTTGCCTCGTTTGGTTGCTGAAAATTGAAACTTGAGCCCAAATTTTTTATTATTATTTTAGATTCAGAAATCAAAAAAATTAACTAGCTTCAGCCTTGTCCAACTATTTAGCTTAGAACAACCATTAATTGTTTTTTCTATTCTCAGTTTTATTTGCCACCAAACAGGCCGTAGTAATATTATCAAATGAACCCAAGCATTGATATATGTTTCTGGTTATGGCAATATCACAGCAAAGTGAACCTACAAGTCCTGATCCCTGCCCATCAGAGCCTCCAAAGCAAACGGTTCATTCGTTTTGTAAGATTTTAACGGCTTCAGATACAAGCACCCATGGGGGGTTCTCTGTTCTTCGCAAGCACGCCACTGAATGCCTTCCTCCGTTGGTAGTTACTGTCACTGTACTGCAACTATTTTCTGGGACATATTATCAGTTTACTTGATTTTTCTTCTGCGTTGTTTTTTTTCTTTCATTAGGACATGACCCAAACAACCCCAACCCAGGAATTGGTAGCCAAAGATCTGCATGGGTATGAGTGGCGATTCAAACATATATTTAGAGGTACAAATTTTACTTTCAATTCAGGGTATGCTTTCCATAGTTTTGTTATTTGTTTGTTCTTTGCTAACATAAGTGCGTACTTTAGCAATTGGAGTTAGATCTGTTGGTAATAAGTATATGTGTTGTTTTGATTCTGTTTTGCTCTGTTAATGTGATCAGGTCAACCACGGAGACATTTGCTTACTACCGGGTGGAGTACCTTTGTTACCTCCAAAAGGCTGGTTGCAGGAGACGCTTTTGTGTTTTTGAGGTAGTTGGATTTCAATTTTGTTATTCTTTATTAGACTCAGGTGCATGGACTACTTGTAGCTTGGGCTTGATTTTCAATGATGGTGTTTACTGTTTAGAGGTGAGAATGGGGAATTACGAGTGGGGGTTCGGCGTCTTGCTCGTCAGCAGAGCTCCATGCCTTCATCTGTGATATCCAGCCAGAGTATGCATTTAGGAGTGCTTGCTACAGCTTCTCATGCTGTTACAACCCAAACTCTCTTTGTTGTATACTACAAGCCAAGGTTCCTGTTGTAATCTGTGTTGGATTTTTATTATTTCATAGCCCTATTTATTATATCTTGGACTTTCGTTTGCTTTGTTCTCTTAACCAGGACAAGCCAGTTCATTATCAGCTTAAACAAGTACCTAGAAGCTGTTAATAATAGGTTTTCTGTTGGCATGCGTTTTAAGATGAGATTTGAGGGAGAAGACTCTCCTGAGAGAAGGTATCTTAACAATATGTTTCTCTAGCTGTTGAGAACTAAATTTGGTTAGAGTTAGATTCTTAATTCTCCTGGCTACATTGTCAGATTCATGGGCACCATAATTGGGGTTGGAGATAATTCTTTGGAGTGGCCAGGCTCTAAATGGCGGTCGTTGAAGGTTGAATATAGTTTTGAATTACAGTTTCAAATCCAGACATAATTGTTGTGTTATTTTTTATTCTTATTTATCCAACTACTTGTCTTTTTAGATTCAATGGGATGAGCCAGCTACAATTCAAAGGCCAGAGAGGGTGTCTCCATGGGAGATAGAGCCTTGTGTAGCTTCTGCACCATTAAGTGTTGCTCAACCAGCTGTTAAGAGCAAGAGACCCCGATCCATTGATGTTCCAGCTTCTGGTATGAAAATTTTTTCCAAAAATTTTTCCAACGAATTTTTCCAACTAATCTTTTAAAACTTGGATCATCCATTTGAATGTAGAAATTTCTACAAATTCGGCATCCTCAGCCTTTTGGTATCAAGGATCAACCCATTCCCATGAATTAACTCAATTAGCTGGTGCCACTGAAGACCAAAGCTCTGAAAGCCAAGTTCTCTGGCCTTTGAGGCAGAAAGAACTTGATAGCAATCATTTGAATGGCAGTAATGTCTGTAGCTCAAGGGTTGCACCTGAAGGCATTTGGCCTACTTCTCCTCATCTGAGTGTTTCTTTAAACCTGTTCCGGGATACAACAGATAACAACAAAAACAGTGCGGCACGGTCTATTCTGTCTAGTTTTTCCTCTAGGCCAAGTGATGGCTTACTTAATGATCAGGCAGAAAAAGGGAAGAAGTCTGAGACTTCCATGGGTTGTCGGTTGTTTGGAATTGACCTGAAACATAACTCTAACATTGCTACTCCTTTAGCCAAGGAAGTTATAGATTCAACTTTTGATTCATATTGCATTAAAGGGTCTATTCCAGCAGCATCTGATTCTGATAAGGCCCAAAATTCGGATTTTTTAAAGAAGGAACTAAAGCAAGTGACATCGGAGGCATTACTAAAAGAGACACAGAACAAGCGGGGTTCAGCTACTTCCGCAAGAACTCGCACGAAGGTAAAATTTGGAGTTCTTTCTGCCTCATGTTTGGATTGTTCTAATCTTCTAAGCCTTAATTTCTGATTAAAATAATTGGATTTTGAGAAGGTTCAAATGCAAGGAATTGCTGTTGGGCGTGCTGTTGATTTAACTATGTTGAAAGGGTATGATGATCTTATTGATGAACTAGAGAAGATGTTTGAAATTAAAGGACAACTTCGTCCATGTGACAAATGGAAAGTGGTTTTTACTGATGATGAGGGTGATATGATGCTTGCCGGCGATGATCCATGGCAGTAAGTGATTTAGAATCTGTTCAGTACCACATTATAATATTTCCATTCTATTAGCATGGTTGCTTAGGTCTTTTTAATGGCAGGGAATTCTGTAAGTTGGTGAAGAAGATCTTCATATATTCATGTGAAGAAGTGAAGAAGATGAGCCCAAGATGCAAGCTTAATGTATCATCTGTAAAGGGTGAAGGGACTGTTATAAGCCGGGACGACTCAGATCATAAGTCTGAAATTTGAAAGTACAAACACCGTATTTATTTTACATTTTTTCTTTTAAAGTAAGGGTGGTGCCAATTTAATTTGCTCAGGTTTTTTGGAGCTTTGAATGAAGAAGTTGGGCTAGGTTTTGACGGAAGAGTTAACAGACTCTTACTGTTAAAATTTAGAGGAACTTATGAAGGTTTTAGTAATAGCATGTTTATACCTGGTTTTGTGGGATGGTGTGGTTTTAATGTAGTGCAGTTTGTAAAAATATATACATGATACCTTCTTGGCATTTGATTTTTCTGCAAGTAGAAAGTTGTGACCATTTGGCCTGTAACTAGTTTCATTATTTATGCCTGACGAATAGCATGCCCTTATTTTCTTGCCTTGAAAATTCCTGGTTTATAGTTTTCCATTTGAAGACGGATTATATATTATATATATGGTCCTCAATCTTTGCTTAAGGAGAGGGCAACATTTTTGGTGCAATTATTTCGAATATTTTGGAAAGAAAAAAACAAAACCGGTGGGGATGCTGACATGGAGAGAATAAGAAAATGGTATAGATACTGGACTTGCTTTTCAGGTTTGTCTAAAATATGGAGGCAATGTTGTTTTCAACCAGATTTCTACTAAAAGAAGTGGTTGGACTGAAAAGAAACAACTTTAAAAAAAGATTCTAAAATCTATTTGACAGTGACATACAA